>NC_056736.1:426442763-426747763 GCF_019279795.1 Protopterus annectens
AACCTTATCAACAAATATATAAACATCGTAAGGTCCTAAGTCACCCCAGTAAAGAAATTATGCCCATAGCATAGTGGGCATCCCAAAGGAAGGTTTTGCAGTTGACCACTTGACTCATGCTAAAGTTGAACGTTGTAAGGTTTCGGCTTCATGGATGGGACAGAACAGAAAGAATGCCTGCAACTATCTAAGTTTAAACTAAGTGTCGCCAGATTCTTGGCTTAATGCAGTTACTTCTTGCACAGTTATCAGATTGTAGTTCTGCCTTGTTAGGATGTCGAATTAATAAATCCAGGGGAAAAAACTAAACAGCAAGATAAAGTGCAAAAGAACCACGGGAATAAAGTAATCTGTATGGTGTGGTAGGGTCAGAATTGAGAAGACAGGCACCAGGTGATGTGTTTAGCAGGGGGCAGTGAGGACTACTGTAAAGCCCATTTACTGTGGCATTATTTCTTCAAAAGCCAGCCATTTCTTGTATCAAATACTTTGGGGTATTTGTTGATGGTAGAAGGGATTTTGATGTGTATAATATATTTACAGATGAATGTTTGGCCTTTTTTCTGGACTGGACTTGATAAATGATCCTCAGTTTACGTTTTTTGTTTCCTGGACTGTTATTCCCGCTTAATTCTACTTTAACTGAATTGTTACCCAAAATTATGGTACTGTTTCTTTTTTATTTCTTAAAAATTGTATGTTTTCCCCATAACCTTTCATCAAATCTCATCTAAAAGCTATTTACCCCTTAATGTGATATGTATATTCACTTCTCAGAAAGGCTCATTTCGCGGATGACAATTTTTATGTACCCCAATGCTATTTCACAGTGGCTATATCTGCTAAAGCTTTGACAATGCTTTTTATAATATTTAGATTCTTATGAACTTATATTAAATGAAAAAAACTTCACATATTTTCACTCTTCTCTTAAATCTTACTAAAGTAATTAACTTATAGGCAGCAATTCTTAAAGATTTATAGCTGGTTACTAGGCTACTGGTCCAATAGCCATTTTAAGCCCAGCCAAGCTTACCCCAAACATACCAAAATAATGCTGTAGTGTTTCACTATCCCATGGAATTTTATGGTTACAATATAGGCTTGTACACATCATGCGTTCACAAGCTGCCCCTATCCATTCAGGAGACAGGTGCCAAACTGGAGTAAATTTGTGATTTTCCATCCATTGGCTGAAGCTGCATTTGAATATGGTTAAGGATGAGCTTTTCTTCACACAGTTGGAAAGCCTGTTCCAAAGAAGGGGTAGTCTAAGTCACATAACGGTCCCTCTGACATGGCCTGTTTATGTCGCAGATGAGATCCTTAGAACTGTCATTGCTGATTCTATTGGTTTATGGATGCTCTGTTAAACTAAGCTACAAGGTATGACCTAACCTGAGTGTAAGGATGTAGGTCTTGCTGATCTAGATGGAAATGTTTTCCAGGTCTGTCAAATATTTTAAAAGCTATCACTTCCAGAAATTGGAACCAGAAAGCCAAACTCAGTTTGGCCCAGTTATGGAAGAACAGTTTACTTCCAGTGTATCCATAACTTAAGTACAACGGGATTCAGAACACAAAACAAATCCTTAACAATAAGATAGAAAGTAAACAGTTTTTGGTTGACTGGTTTTCATAAGAGTTGTGTTACACAAGTTACTTAGATACTACAGATATTGAAGTATTATTGAAAGCAGCTCCCATACTAGTTTCTAAGGGCCTTTTAAGCTGAACTGAAAGTGAAACCTACTCAAGATAAATTAAGGTATGAGGAAGAACAAATTTTGCCATATCCATTGCAGCTGAATGTAAGAAGAGTTCTAGGCTGAGCTTTAAGGACAACCACAGAGATTTCATTAACATTTTCTCATGCTTTCATTTTGAGATCTGTGGAAGGAATAGAAATAATGTAAGGCGACTTCAGTATCTTCAGTAAAAGGAGCATTTTAATATAGTCAGCCACTGTTCAAATGGGAGTGGAAAATACAAACCCTCTGCTTGGAATGTAACTGAATTTATCATGTAACTAATGACTAGTTATATACATGTCTAATGCTTCCCAAAAGTGAAAAAAAGTGTAGTGTCAGGTACACAAATCATTGAGCAGACAGCTGCAAGTGGGTAAAGTTTTTTGGTATTGCTGGACACAGCAGACATTATTTTACTGCTACTGACTTAGATAAGCTCGTTTTACACCTTGACAGGATATCAAAATGCAAAAGCATAGGCTAAGGAATGGGTAGGATAGTGCATACTCTGGGGTCAGTAAAGCAGATAATTAGGTCATCTGCAAGTTTTCTGACAGATTACAGCTTGTAATACTAAAATTAATTACATGCAAAAGAAATGTTAAAGTCTCAAGTGTTAATGAAAAAGAGTTCACCCTGGTGGACCTCAAGTAAAAACAGGTTATACAAAGTACAGTTGTGTACACTTGCCATAAATGTAGATGTTAGAGTGTATTCACTGTTGCAGTCACCACACTTGGGTTTATCTGCCTGCAGGTAGCCCTCAGTCGGCTCGAATACCAGAGTCTTGGGTATTCTGTGTCTGATGCTGTCGCCTCTTCCATGACGTCAGGTCATCAGGGGTATAAAACATGCAGCAGACACCATTACATCTGTTTTTCCTGCCCGAAATGTCAAGAGCCCCCAAAATAGTAAGCTATTAAATGGTGTGCAACACCTCCAGTAAAAAGTAAATACCCCTGTCATAAAATATGGCCAAAAAGAGGATAAGTAGAAAGTACAGAAAAAGCCCGGGGGCTGGAGGGAGGGAAATGAGGACTGCAACATGGAATACACTCGAACATTTACGTTTACAGTAAGTGTACACAAGTGTACTATGTTCTTCATGTTTCACTGTTGCAGTCATCACACTTGGGTTGAGCAGGCCTTGTAAGACTGCTGTGGAAAATCCAGCTCTGGATTTAGAAAAGGTAGTTAAGTGGTAATGCTTGGTGAAGGTGTGTACAGAACTCCAGGTTGCAGCTTCCAGGATGTCCCTGGTAGGGACTTCCCGGAGAAATGCTGTAGAGGTTGAGGTAGCCCTAGTGGAATGAGTTCTGATCCCCTGTGGGGTAGGTATTCCATGGTGTTTGTAGCAGAAATGGATGCAGTGTGCTATCCATTTAGAAATGGTTTGTTTCAAAATGGCCTTGCCCTCTGCCCCTGTAGCAAAGCTGACTAGCAGTTGGTCAGATTTTCTGAAAGGTTTAGTCCTGTCAAGGTACAACCTGAGCTGTCTGTGCATGTCCAAGGAGTGCAGGATCCTTTCCCTTTTATTCTGAGGATTAGGGAAAAAGGTTGGCAAATGGATGGATTGGCCTAAAGCCACACTGGATACCGCACCTTGGGCATAAATGATGGATTAGTCTTGAACCCTGTCAGCATGGAAATAATGAAGTGTTCCACAGCCATTAGCGCCTGTAACTCAGACACTCTTCTTGCTGAAGTGATGGCTAGAAGTAAGGCTGTTTTCCAAGAGAGGAATTTTAACTCTGCAGCAGCAGCAGGTTCAAAAGGGGGGAGTGTGAGCTTCTCCAGTGCAAAGGTAAGGTCCCTGGCTGGGGTGGGAGCTCTCCTACGGGGCCTTAAATTGTTAGCTCCTCTCAGGAATTGTTTGATGAGAGGGTGAGAAAAGAGAGGTGGCTCAGTATTATAATGAGCTGAGATGGCAGAGGCATGAATCTTAATGGATGAGAAGGGTAGGTCTCAGTGGAGCAGCTCTGCTAGGTAATCTAGGATTTGAGGTAAGGTGGGAACGGCTGTGTCCTTTCCTTGAGACAGGCTCCAAGAACAATATATTTTCCACTTTTCAGAATAGGATTTCCTAGTACTAGGCCTTCTGGCCTCAAGGATGACATCCAGCACCTGTTTGCCGAGGGTTGCTGGTGGTGTATTCAGGGGATAAGCCAGGCTGCAAGGTTTAGGGTTTGCAGCTGTGGATGCAAAATCGGTCCCCCCTGTTGGGACAGCAGGAAGGGGGGGGGGGGTCTGATGTAAGTGCCAGGGTGGCACTGCTGTCGGACTGCATAGGAGTGGGCACCAGTGCTGGTGTGGCCAGTCTGGGGCAATAAGGATTGTCCTTGCTCTGTCCTTGCTCTGTCCTGTTTGATCTTGAGTAGTACTTTTGAGTGGAGGGGCATAAATTGAGAGGTTTTCCCATGTGAAGGATAGGGCCATCCACTTTCCACGCTTTGCTGTGAGGATTTCTATGATTTTGGGGGGGGGGGGGCAAAGAGGTCCACCTCTGGGTTAGAAGTTTGAATGAATTGGGTTCCAGTTGCCACTCGTGTGGGTCCAGTAGATTTCTGCTTAAGTCATCTGCCAGTGAATTTTATTTGCCTGGTAGGAATTGAGCTTGCAGATGCACTTGGTTGGTCAAGACTGTGTTCCGCAGGGCCATGGCTAACCTGCAGAGTGGGTAGGAAAAAGTTCCCCCCTGCTTGTTTATGTACCACATAACTATGGTGTTGTCTGTCTTTATCAGGTGCTGTCCTGGAAAAATAAGGTATTTGAAGGCTGTCAGAGCATTCTGTACATTTCTTTTTCACTGATATGCAGGGGAATTTGTCCAGGGCTTGTGATTTATTTTCGTTGATGGTGTACCCCAGAGAAGTTAGGAGTCTCTTTACAAATGCTAGGTGCTGAAGTAGCAATTCCTGACTGTCCGTCTGAATCAAGCAATAGTCCAAGTATGGATACATCTGAATGTTTCTCTGCCTGCAGTATACAATGGCTGGAGCCAGGCACTTTGTGAATACCCTGGGAGCAGTAGATAAGCCAAAGGGAAGTGCAGAGAACTGATAGTGCATACAGCCTGCCCTGAAACGAAGATATTTCCTGCAAGACTCCATTACGGTGATGTGCAGATAAGCTTCTTTTAAGTCTAGGGTGACTAACCAGTCATACTTGGCTAGCATAGGAAGAAGCTGCTGTAGTGTAAGCATTTTTAATTTTAGGACCACCAGGATGGTGTTGAGAATTGACAGATCCAGGATAGGGCACCGAGAGCTCTCTTTTCTGGGCACCAGGAACAGTCAGGAGTACAAACCCTCTCCCCTTTGCTCTACCGGAACAGGTTGAATAGCCCTGATATTGAGAAGAGAAACTACTTGCTTTTGAGCCTCTGCCTACTGGTTTGGAGGAAGGTCTGGCAACCCATTTAGGGTTGGCAGTGAGTGGAAGTAGAATCTGTATCCCTGGGATTCAATGTTTAGAACCCATCGGTCCTGGGTAATGGACATCCAGTTTTTTGCATGAAGGGTGAGTTTTCCTCCTAGAGGTGCAAGTACTTGGGCATGGCTGGGAAGGATGATTGAAAAGTCATTGTGAACTTTTTCCATAAGGGGGTGGCTTACTACACCCTGTTTTTGAGGTGGGAGCACTCCGTTGTCTATATCTCTGCATACCCTGAGACTACAGTCTAAGTGGTCTGTTGCCCCTGGGTTTGGACTGAGAAGGCCTGGGAGGGACTGGAAAGGACCAGTTCTTAGAAGGTCAATGCCTACTGAATCTAGGTGGCTGCACCTGTAAAAAATCTAACAGTTTGCATAGATTTAGCTTCTTCCTCCATCTTTTTAAGAACAACTTCTGCTTTTGTGCCAAACTTTCCTGGTTTAATGGAGCATCTAGTAATTTTGCTTTGACATGGTCTCGCAAGATTTGTTCCTTTAGCCGAGCATGCCTTCTCAGTACAGACCCAGTGACAGCAGCCCTGCAAGACGATTCTAAGGCATCAAAACCACACTGCAAAGTATGTTTACTAACTTGGTTTGCAGAATGCATCAACTCTTGTAAATCTTTATTTTCTGCACAATCTTGAAGCAACAACCTTTTTTGTTTCATTAGTTCCAGAATATTTAGCTGGTACTTCAACATGTGAAAATGGCAATTTAAAACCCTGATGGCAAGAGTTGCAGAGGTATAAACCTTCTTACCCCATCTGTCTAAAGCTCTAGAATCCCTGCCCAAAGGGATAGGGTTTTTGGCTGTAGTAGCCTTAATGCCTTTAGGTTCCTGGGAAATGGTCTCTGGATCCGCAGTGGGATTCTTAAAGAGAAATTTGTGAGAGTCAGGCACTCTATAGTACCTGTCAGGCTTTCTAGGAGCTGGTGGTAAAGTATCAGGAGCAAGACTAGATTCCATGAAGACATCATCTACAATATCCAGTACAGGTGATATAGCTAGAGACATGTGCTGAGGCAAGTCTAAAAATTCTCTGAGTCTCTTTTTGAACGGAGGATAGTCCTGGCATTCCCAGCAGAAATGCTCTCTTAAGGTATGCAAGGTTTCACCAAAAGAATCTGCATCTGAATCCTAATACGTAGATAACGGTATGTCCTGGTAATCAGAGGGATCAGAGTCATCGGACACATGGTCTGTAGAATCAGAAGGTAAATCAATTCTATGTCTTTTAGCGGGGGAAGGCTGGTTTCCCCTAATTAAAGTAATAAGGTCTTCAGCCATTCTAAGCATTTGTTTCTGTGGCATGGGAGCTTGAGCATAAGCTTTGGTCGTTGGTTTTCTAAGCGTAGTGAGAACTCTGGGCCTGAGAAACTTGGCAATTTTAGTCAAAAACGAAGTTGTCAGTTTAATACGAACATCGGAAGGTCGGAAAACACCCTTAGAAGCTGGTGTCTGCACAGCGGCTCCGGACCCATCCAAGGTAGAGACATCCGGAGGTTCCATAGTCGAAGAAGCATCTTGCGGCATACCAGACTCCAAATGGGTCTCAGCAGAGGCCTGCGAATCTGCAGAAGTGGGTATCAGGGGCTGCGAAAGCGCCTGAGTACCAGCGGACTGGCGATTAGCTTAATGGAAGCGTCGTTGGCAGCTTTGGACCCATGCACTCTGTCTCTGTCTTTATCCTTAAGTTTTTTCAGAAGATCGGTAGTCGGATGGCTTATCAAAGCCATTTTGGAATACAGAGAACGACAGCGAAAGAATTTAGCAACAAAGATAGCCTGACGACAAATAGTTTGGGCGTGAAACAAGGCACAAAAAAGGCAGCAAGGCACGTCGTGGTCTGGGCCTAAACAGGTGACGCAGTAAGAATGAAAATCTCTGTGAGGTATTTGCTTTCTACAGGCAAGACAATTGTTAACTTTTTCTGACATCGGTTAGAGCAAGAAAAAAGGATCCCCAACGGATGTACTTAACTTTAGAAAACTTCAGGTTTGAAACTCGAAAAACAAAAATTTCAGGTAGCGGCCGTCCGGCGCTTGTGAACTGCTTCTGCTTTGGGCTCCCACGCGACAAGAAAAGCTGATGTAATGCCATCAGCTGCATGTTTTATACCCTTGATGACCTGACGTCATGGAAGAAGAGATAGCATCAGATGCAGAAATCCCAAGACTCTGGTATTCGGGCCGACTGAAGGATACCTGCAGGCAGATAACCCAAGTGTGATAACTGCAACAGTGAAACATGAAGAATATCAAGAGGAAGAAACTGATGTCCAGGAACAAGAAGGAAATGACTCAGCACAGAAGAATTCCCTTCACAGCTGGAACAAGCAAATTAGACATCTTATAAAGCCCTCTAAAGCTAATTATGAAGCTAAATTAACATCCCTAGCAAAGGATAATTATAAGGCATTCTTTAACTATGTCTAAAAGCTAAAAGGGAAGGTCCAGCTTTGTGTCAAACTAGTAGTGGACTGTACCACTTATACTGAACCTGAGGAAACTGTCAAACTGCTAGCTAACAGATTTGGTGCAAACTCCACTCCCCTGTCCCCACCAGTTATACCACAAAGCATACCAGACACTAGTCCTCTACCTAGTATCGCCAAAGAGCAGGTCATAACCACGCTCTCCAAGGCCAAAAACACTGGCTCTAGTGCGACCAGATAACATCCCAGGCTGCTTATTAAACAGTCTAAAACAGAACCTAGTGGAATCACTTGGCACTCTCTTTTAACCACAGCCCAAACACTGGCTTTGTCCCAAGCAGAGTAGAAAACAGCAACAGGCATCCCCCTGTACAAAGGGGGACATAAACTGACCCTAGGAACTAAATACCCATAAGCTTAACCAGCCTTATCTGTAAGGCCATGGAAAAAAATTATCATGGACCTTATTAGCAAGGACAGAGGCGACCTTCAAACTCTTGACTCAGCCCAATTTGGCTTTGTTAAGGGTAGATTATGCTTATTAAACCTGCTAGACTTCTTTGAGAATGTCACCAAAACCCTGGATGGCGGCAAAATAGTGCATACTGCCTATCTTGACTTAGCCAAGTCCTTCGACACAATACCCCACACCATAGGTACAAATGAGAAACTCACCCAGCTAGGGATTAACTCATACATCACCAGATGGGTAGCAGACTGGCTCACCGACAGAACACAAAGTCAAAGTTGGGGATTCCACCTCTACCAGTAGACCAATTACCACTGGTGTACACCACAAGGAACTGTACTGGGCCCTTCCCCTGTACAATTTGGACTCTTTCTTAGAAGTCCAGGCAAAAGTAGATGGCTTGTGGCTTATCAAGTTCACTGATGATTGCAAACTGGATGCAATCATAGAGTCCCCCAGTGATGTTGACATACTACAAAAAAGGCTTACATAGACAAATGACTAAAGTCCAAGGCTTTGGCATAAAAACAATGCATTGTTATCCCCATCGGCACAGGGGAAGTCCCTGCAAATTGCAATATAGACAGTATACCCCCCAAGCTCAAACCCAGTGGTGTAAGATTTGGGAATACAGGTTGATAGCAACCTAAACTTTTATCATTAAGTGTCCATAATGGTAAGGAAAGCCTTCTATGTTGCACATCTCACAACTAAGAGTATCGCATCCAGAACTATGGATAACTTCTGTACTCTACCCTCACCAGACCACTAATAGAGTAAAACGGTCTCTTTCGTATGTACCTCAATGGACACCTGCAGCAGCTGGAGAGACCACAGAGGTTTTCACCATGAAAATTCAGGGCCTTCAAAACATGACCTACATGGACAGGCAAAGCCTTGTCACTGTACTCTGTATCTTATTGGCTGCTGAGAGGTGACTTGTGCCTGGCCTACACCGCAGTTTATGACATTGCCCTAATGGAAATGTTGCTCATCTGCAAGTCATATGGGACAAGATTCACTTGCTGCAGAGATCTTAACCTAGCCTGTGACATTAACAGGACATACTGGAGATACAGATAGGTCTCCCCGAGATTGTCACTCCTCTGGAACAAACTCCCAGTTCACGTAAAGCAGAGCTCTTCAATGACCCTGTTTAAGCGCAACTTAAGAAACATGGATGGGAGACTGTAAATTTACTCTGGGGTAGCACCTACGTCCCTCATGGACAGGAGTCAAGGATGCTGATCATAGACTCGTGCTGCAAATATAGACTGCCTAACATGGTCAGTAAGGGAACATGTGTATAACATGACTAGGCTTGTCAAGACCAAAGGGACATTAGCCTAGTAACCTGCTATGAACCTGTACACTTATATCTATATAAATAGATATATCTATATGTAGATTGCCCTTCAAACAAAAAAAAAGTGTGAGTAAGATAAAGGGGACAAGCTTAATTACCAAGGAAATATCTCAATTTCATAGCCCACCTATGTGAGACACTATCTCAGAAGCATAGTTTGGGTGGGGTAAAGGGGGCAATTGCCTCAGATGCAAGGTGTAAGGGGGCAGAATATGCAGGCTGATCCATTTATTTAGAGTAAAACGCCAAAATGGTAAGCACCCAGTATAGAGTTCCAAACAAACCAGTCCAAAAATAAAATGTGAAAGGAACTCACAAAGTGATGTAAAAATAAGTTTAATAGCAAAGCTTTTAAGATTAAACTCTTCTTCAGTGCTTAAAATCATACTAAAACACAGTCATATATACCACATGAACAAATTCAAACCAACAGAAGTGCAGCAACAATAAAATAATTACAATAACTGAGTGCTTATTTCATGAAAAAAGAGATCATCTCTTAAGAACAGGTTTTAAACTCACAGTATCACTCAGCCTAGAGGGCACATCTGCTTGAAAGTAATTAATCTATATTCAACATTCTCAGCATTTGACACAATATTCTCATCTCTCGTACTTCTTTCAATGGTTTTTCTAGGTTCATAGGTAGGTACTAGGCTATCTGCCCAAAGGCATTTATAAGCCTAGCCAGAATGTGTTGGCTTTCGCCGGCCCCTTAGATTAGTTCCCTGTGCCTCTGTCCAGCAGAGCCACTGAAGTGATCCCCGGGGTAAACTTTCTGTTTCCCATCCACTCGTCAAAGTTTCTCTTGAAGAGTGTTAGCGAGGAGCTCTGCCTAATGTATATTGGAATCTTGTTCCAAAGCATGGGAAGTCTCTGTGACAGGAATCTATCCCTCCAGCACATCCTATTTATTGTTGTGGTGAGGTTTATATCCCTAGAGTGTGTGGCTCGAGGGGATAAGCTTTTCTTTAGGTGGAGCATGTCGATCAGTTCTGGGTTGGACATGGCCTTGTATGTCAGGCAGAGATCACCTCTGAGTAGGCGGTATGCAACAGAGTACAGCTGGAGTTTCTTCAGTTGAGCTGCATAGGGCATCTGTTTGAGGCCAGTGATCCTCTTGGTGAGGTGCTTCTGTGGTCTTTCCAGCTGTTGCAGGTGTCTTGTAAGATACATCCCAAATGGGGCATTGTACTCTATGATGGGTCTGATGAGCGATGAGTAGAGGGGCACGATGACCTCTTTTGATTTGGATGCGAACCCTTTTGTGATAAGTTGTGCCACATAGAATGATTTTTTAACCACTTTGGCAATGAGATTATCAAAGGAGAGTTTACTATCTACTTGGGTCCCCAGATCCCTTATTACGTCTTTCCGTATTTAGGGGACTACCACCTATGTGGTAGCTTGTGGGTACTTTGTTTTTTCCAAAGGGGATGACTATGCATTTTTTGGCATTTAGCTTGAGGCCATGATTTTGACACCAGGTGTCCGTCTCAGTGAGACCCGTTTGGAGGATGTCTGTGTCAGCCAGAGAGTCAATTATAGCCCCTAGTTTGCAGTCGTTGTGAACTTGGTCAGCCATAGTTCTCCTGTGCTTGCCTGTACTACTGAGAAGTATACGCCGAACAGGAGGGGGTCCTAGGACTGAGCCCTGGGGAACGCCACTTGTAACCGGTTTAGAGTCAGACCTAGCTCCCACAACTCTTACCATGTGGGTTCTGTCCGTGAGCCAGTTGGCAACCCATCTTGTGACGTAGGGGTTTATGTTCAGGCTGGTGAGCTTGTCTGTAATACCAGAATGGGGAATGGTGTCAAAGGCCTTTGCGAGGTCTAGGTAGGCTGTGTGTACCACCTTTCCCTTGTCTATAGCCTTGGTAACTGTCTCAAAGAAGTCCACCAGGTTTAGGAGGCATGATCTGCCCTTAACAAAGCTGAACTGGGTAGCGTCCAGTGTTTGGAGGTTCCCGATGTCTCTGTTAATGAGTTCCATGATGATGTGCTCCATAGCCTTGCAGACCAAGCTAGTCAGGCTTATTGGGCGATATTTCATAGGTTGGTTCCCGGGGTCTGTTGTGGCTCTACCTTTGTGGAGCGGAATAACCATTGCTGTGCACCACTCTATGGGTACGTAACCTGTGGAGAGGCTGAGTTTGAGCAGTGTGTTTAGGTGAGGGTTTAGTTCGTCTTTGAGCTCATGTAGGATGCAGCCTGGGACTCCGTCCGGTCCCATTGATGCTGTGTTTTTGGCTTTGGAGTGGGCTGTTTTAACCTGAGTGTCTGTGATTTCAGGAGCTCTACATTCTTCTGGTATGGTTATGGGCCCTTTTGGGGGTGAGAGGGGGGTGAAGTTTGCGCTGAACCTGTCTGCCAGGATGTTGGCAATATCGGTCAGTTCAGTGTATTTTGTACCATTCTGCACTAACTCCGAGCAGATCTGAGCATTGCCACTTGGATTCTTGACATAGGTAAAGAATGCCTTGTGGTTATCTTTGGAGTCCTTGGCAATTTTTCTTTCGAAACTCACCTTGGATGATTTTATGAGGGATCGTAGTTTCTTGCTGATACTGATAGGGATGTCTTCCCTTCTTGGGATTTTACTCTTTTCTGTACTAGTTTCCTCCTCCTATTGTATAGCTTGTTTATGGCAGCAGTCCACCAGACTGGCTTCCTTTCCTTGGAGGAGTGAGTCTTGGTTTTGCTTGGGATAGCACGATCCATGCATTCTTGTAGGTGCCCATAGAATGCATTAGTAAAGGATTTTACAGCTTGGACAATGTTATCCTTTAGCATGGGGGCTTTGATAACCCTAAATGTAAAACTGTGTGTTTTATATGAACTTATGATATGTTTAGCTAAGGTATTAGTCCCCACCTCCCTATGTATGTCAGAGAGGTGTTGGGCTATCC
This sequence comes from Protopterus annectens, assembly GCF_019279795.1. NCBI lineage: Eukaryota > Metazoa > Chordata > Ceratodontiformes > Protopteridae > Protopterus > Protopterus annectens. The sequence goes on from NC_056736.1 coordinate 426,455,128, forward strand.
TTTCTTTTAACATCCTGTTGGTTACATTTTTCACAGGTGGCTAAGTAAACCACTTTCTTTGTTTTGCAAGTGGCAAACGTGCGAAAATACAATGTCTTACTTGTATTAGGGTGTACAAAAACATTATTCTTATTTGTATAGCGGCAAAACTGGCAAGCATAGAAAGGCACAGTATTTTTAGTTTTTATTATAGCATTCTTAAAGCACACTTGTAGGTCTTTATAACAGAGCTGTTGTTTCAGATTCCTACATTTCCTAAATGCAAAAATTGGTGATGAGCCTACAATTTCAACTTCTTTATCCACATCAGATGTGCATACCACAGACCAGTTTTGTCTTATAAATTGTCTAACCCTATTGGTATGGGCATAATATATCTAAATTTATTTCTGGAAGTACTATCCATATTACTTACAGTCCATTAGTCGGGCTTTCCTCTATAACTGAGAAATAATGGTCTAAGCTAGGCCATCTCTTTCACTCAACACATTTTCTTCTAACAGTTTAATACTATAGCCCCTATCTTTAAACTCTGTGACCATACCATCTAGCTGCTTGATACAGCCATATACATCTGTATTTAACAGAGTAGCTCTAAGGAACTGACTGCACACAATGCATTTTTATATATTGGGGGGCTGCATGCTAGTGCTGTGTAAATATCTAGCAGTTTGAACTTCTTTTCTCCAGATTCTAGTCCTGTTTCTAGCAAAAGCACTAGTGTCAGAGAATATATTCTCATTTCCCAGGTGGAAAGTGCAAGATTAGCATAAGTGTTGGCAACAGCTGTATCCATCACCACTCCTTTCACCTGATGGTATAACATTGTATCATATAAAGATATACTGTTACATAGTACAAGTTCTAACAGAAAACACAGAGCTTCTACTTGAGTGCTGCTCTTGTCTGTGTACATACATACACGGCTTCTAACAGCTTCAACTCCATATTTATTAGGTACGACAGTTAATAAAGAGTTCACATCTAGTGTTACAAACACTATTTCTGTACATTTATCTGTTACAGATTCATCTTTGTTGTTTAGTCACCATTTGCATAATAAAGTCTTGTGTCTTTAATATAATTTTAACAAGCTTCATACAAGGTTTCAAGGTTTTATAGAAAAATGGATATGAAATGTGTCACCCATCCAGAGACAGAAAAGTACAGTTGTGTACACTTACCATAAATGTAGATATTCTAGTGTATTCACTTGTTGCAGTCATCACACTTGGGTTATCTGCCTGCAGGTAGCCCTCAGTCGGCCCAAATACCAGAGACTTAGTATTTCTGCGTCGAATGCTGTCACTCCAGGACTGATGTCAGGTCATCAGGGGTATAAAAACAGGCAGCAGACGTCATTACATTAGTTTTTGTTGCCTCAAATGTTAGGAGCCCCCCAATACGGATCTAAGTTATGGTGGGGAAAACACCTCCGGTAAAAAGTAAATACCAGTACCAATAACCAGTGAATGCAGTAGGTCCAGAAATCGAGCACAAGAACCAAAAAAACTCTTGTACTTTGTGCCTTTTGGTGCTTGCCCAGAAATTTTTGGTTACATGAGTTTTCTGCTTGTACTAAATACCAATACCAACACCCCTGAAAGGGGTGAATAATAGCCATAGAGGGGAGAGAGAGAGAGAGAACCAGGGGGCTGCAACAGTGAATACACTCGAACATCTACATTTATGGTAAAAGTACACAACTGCACTATATTCTTCGTGTTTCACTGCTGCAGTCATCACATGTGTGTAGATTCCCAAAGCTGAAGAAGGGTGGAGGTAGTAAAGCAGAGTTAAGGCTGGCTAGTATGCCTTGCAGGCCTGCTGTTGCAAAACCTGCCCTGGATTTGGAAAAGTTAGGCAGGTGGTTATGCTTGGTGAAGGTGTGTACAGAACTCCAGGTAGCAGCTTCCAGGATGTCCCTGGTAGGGACTCCACTGAGAAATGCTGTAGAGGTAGAGGTTGCCCTAGTGGAATGTGTTCTGAGCCCCTGAGGGTTTGGTTTCCCATGGTACTTGTAGCAGAAATGGATGCAGTGTGCTATCCATTTGGAAATTATTTGCTTAGAAATGGCCTTGCCATCTGCCCTTGTTGCAAAGCTGACTAGTAACTGGTCAGATTTCCTGAAGGGCCTAGTCATATCAAGGCAGAATCTGAGCGGTCTGTGCACTTCCAAGGAGTGCAGGATCCTTTCCCCTTTATTTTGAGGATTAGGGAAGAAGGTTGGCAAATGGATGGATTGGTTGAGAGACACACTGGACAGTACTTTAGGCATAAAGGAAGGGTTAGTCCTGAGGGAAACCCTGTCAGCATGGAAAATAATGAAGGGTTCCACAGCCATAAGTGCTTGTAGCTTCTAGTTGAAGTGATGACCAGAAGAAAGGCTGTTTTCCAAAAGAGGAATTTTAACTCTGCAGGTTCAAATGGGGGGGGGTGAGTTTCTCCAGTACAAAGTTAAGGTCCCAAGCAGGGGTGGGTGCTCTCCTTGGTGGCCTTAAGTTGTTTACCCCTCTCAGAAACTGTTTGATAAGACAGTGCGAGAAGAGAGGTGGCTCAGTGCTGTAATGAGCTGAAATGGCAGAGGCATGTATCTTAATGGAGGAGAAGGACAAGCCTTTGCAGAGTAGATCTCCTAAGTAATCCAGGATCAGAGGCAGGGAGGGCAGAGCTGTGTCCTCTCCAGGAACAGTACCTTTTCCACTTATCAGCATAGGATTTTCTTGTACTGGGTCTTCTGGCTTCAAGAATGACATCCAGCACCTGCTTGCTTAGGGTTACTGGGGAAGAATTGAAGGAATAAGCCAGGCTGCAAGATTTAGGGTTTGCAGTTGCGAATGCAAAATCTGTCCCCCTGCTGAGAGAGCAGGGTTGGGTACTGGTGTAGGTGCCAGGGTGGCACTGGTGACAGTCTGCACAGGAGTGGGTACCAGTGCTAGCGTGGCTAGTCTGGGGACAATCAGAATTGTCCTTGGTCTGTCCTGTCTTTTCTTGAGTAATACTCTTGAGAGAAGGGGCAGAAAGGGAAAGGCATAGATTGAGAGATTTACCCAATGAAGAGATAGGGCATCCACTTTCCAGGCCCTGCTATGAGGATTCCTGGTGCAGAATTTGCTGAGCTGGTGTTTGCAGGGGGAGGCAAAGAAATCCACCTCTGTGGTCCCCCATTTCTGATTCAGAAGGTTGAAGGTGCTGGGCTCCAATTGTCACTCATGTGGACCTAGGAGATTTCTGCTTAAGTCGTATGCCAGTGAGTTTTGTTTGCCTGGCAGGAATTAAGCTTGCAGATGGACTTGCATGTCCAAGGTCATGTTCCACAGGGCCATGACTAGCCTGCAAGAGTGGGTTCCCCCCCTGCTTGGTGATGTACCACATAACTGTGGTGTTGTCTGTTTTTATTAGCAGGTGTCCTGGTGAGAGTAGGGATCTGAAAGCTGTCAGAACATGCTGCACAGCTAGCATCTCTTTTTAGTTGATGTGCAGATGAATTTGACTTGGGCTCCAGTGGCCCTGAGTGCACTTGCCATCCATGTGTGCTCTCCAGGCATAGTCTGATGCATCTGTGGTTAGGGTCTGGGCAGCGTGGAGTTGAGTAAAGGGCAGTCCCTTGTTGTGGTTGCATGCTGCTGCCCACCAAAGAAACTCTGTCCTTAGGGTATGATAAGAATAACTGTTTCCAGGTCCTGAGAATGTTGGCACCAAAGACTTTTTAAGTACCACTGAAGTTTCCTCATGCAGTCTGGCATATGGAATTAGTAGGATGCATGAGGCCATGAACCCTAGGGCCTGCAGGATTTTCCTTGAGGATAGCTGGGTTCTGGTGGCCATTTGAGTAAAATAGTCTGTCAGATAGGCTTGTTTTTCTGAAGTGAGGAATGCCATCTGGGATGTTGTGTCCAACTTGCTCCCAGGAATACAATCTTTTGACTGGGGACTAGTTTTGATTTATTTTCATTAATGGTGTACTCCAGTGATGTGAAAAGATTTTTTACAAATGTCAGGTGCTGCAACAGTATTTCATGACTGTCCGCCTGAATCAGGCAGTCGTCCAAGTAGGGGTAAATTTGGATATTTCTCTGCTTGCATACTCTGGGAGCAGTGGATAAGTCAAAGGGAAGTGTAGAAAACTGATAATGCATAGATCTGGCTGTGAAATGTAGACATTTCCTGCATGGCTCCCTTACAGGGATGTGCAGCTAGGCTTCTTTTAAGTCTAGGGTGAATAACCAGGCATCTTTGACTAGCATAGGTAGAAGCTGCTGTAGGGTGAGCATTTTGAATTGTGGTACCACCAGGAAGGTGTTGAGAATTGAAATATCTAAGATTGGGTGCCAAGAGCCCTCTTTTCTGGGTACCTGGAAAAGTCTGGAATAGAATCCCTGACCTATCTGTTCCACAGGAACAGGCTGAATTGCCCTGATAGACAGCAGGGATAGAACTTGGTTTTGTGCCTCTGCGCACTGGGTTGGAGGAAGGTCTGGGAACCCTTTTGGGGTTGGCAGACAGTGGAAGTAAAATTTGTACCCCTGGGTTACAATGTTGATGACCCATCGGTCTCTGGTGATGGACAGCCAGTTTTTTGCATGAAGGGCAAGTTTTCCTCCTAGGGGCACAACCAGTTGGGCAGAGGTGGGGAGTGGAGTAGAGAAGTCATTGTGAATTCTTTCCGTAAGGGGGTGGCTTAGCACTCCCTGCTTTGGAGGTGGAGGCACTCCATTGCTTAGATCTCTGCATACCCTGAGACTGTAGTCTGGGGAGCCTGTTTCCCCTGGGTCTAGTTTGAGATGGCCTTGAGGGGACTGGAAAGGACCAGTGTTTCGAGGGGCAATGCCTACTGAATCTAGGAGGCTGTACTTGTAAGAATTCTTTGACTGCCTGCATAGATTTAGCTTCTTCTTCCATCTTTTTAAGAACCCCTTCTGCTTTGGTGCCAAACAGATCGTCCTTGTTCAAAGGAGCATCTAATAACTTTGATTTGACATGGTCTGGCAAGGCCTGCTCTTTAAGCCAAGCATGCCTTCTCAGTACAGAACCAGTGACTGCTGCCCTTCAAGATGCTTCTAAGGCATCAAAACCACACTGCAGTGTGTGCTTGCTGACTTGGCTTGCAGAATGCATAAGCTCTTGCAATTCTTTATTTTCTGCACAGTCTGTAAAGGTTGCTAATTTTTGCTTAATAAGTTCCATAATATGTTGCTGGCACTTCAGCATGTGAAACTGACAATTCAAAGCCATAATGGCAAGAGTTGCAGAGGTATTTACTTTCTTACCCAATTTGTCCAAAGTTCTGGAATCCCTGTCCGAAGGGGTGGGATTCTTGGCTGTAGTTGCTTTGATACCTTTAGGCCCCTGGGAAATGATCTCCGGGTCAGCAGTAGGATTTTTGAAAAGGAATTTGTGAGAGTCTGGTACTCTGTAGTACCTGTCTGGTTTCCTAGGAGCAGGGGGTAAAGTATCAGGAGTAAGACTGGATTCCATAAAGACATCATCCATAACTTCCAGGACTGGATGTATTGCTAAAGGCCTATGTTGTGGCAAGTCTAGAAATTCTCTGAGTCACTTTTTGGACTGAGGATAGTCTTGGCATTCCCAATGGAAATGCTCTCAAAGTATTTAAAGTTTCACCAAAAGAAACGTCCTGTGGAGGAGAGGCAGAGGGAATGGATTCCTCTGCATCTGAATCCTCATAAGCAGATAAGGGCAGGTCTTCATAATCAGATACCTCAGAGTCGTCAGACTCTTGGTCTGTTGAAGCTGCTGGGGAAAGGTCTCTTTTTCTCTTAGCAGGGGAAGGTTGACTTCCCCTAATCAGCATAATAAGGTCTTCTGCCATTGTAAGCATTTGAAGTTGTGGCAAGGGAGCAGGTGCATGCACTTTGGTCGTCTGTTTTCTAGGCATAGCGCGTACTCTTGGCCTAATAAACTCAGTAGTTTTAGACAGAACTGAAGACGAGAAAGAAGTCGGTTTGTGTCGAACATTGGTAGTGTGAAGAACTTCCTCAGAAGTCGGTGCCTGCTCAGTGGCTCCGAACCCATCCAAGACAGACACATCCGCAGGTTACATAGTCGAAGAAGAGTCTTGTGACATACCGGACTCCAAACGGGTCTCGGTAGAGGCCTGCGAATCCACTGAAGTGGGCATCAGGGGCTGCAAAAGCGCCTCACTGAGTATCGGCGAAGTGGCGACTATCTTAACGGAAGCGTTGTCGGCAGCTTTGTACCTGTGCGGTTTGTCTCTGTCTTTATCCTTACATTTTTTCGGAATATTGGTAATAGGATAGCTTACCAAAGGCATTTCAAAATACGGAGATCAAGAACGAAAGTATTTAACGACAATAAGGGCCCAACGACGAAAGTTCTGGCATTGAACAAGGCACAAACCTGACAGCGAGGTACGTCGTGGTCTGGGTCTAAACAGGTGATGCAGTAAGAATGGAAATCTTGGTGTGGTATTTGCTTTCCACAGGCAAGACAATTGTTAACTTTTTCTGACATCTGTTAGAGCAAGAAAGAAAGGATCCCCAATGGGGTACTTAGCTTTAGAAGACTTCAGGATGATTCAGTTCGTAAATGAGGTAGCGGCCGACCGGCACTCGTGCGAACTGCTTCTGGCTCCTCGGCAAGTAACACTGATGTTATGGTGTCAGCTGCCTGTTTTTATACCCCTGACATTAGTCCTGGAACGACAGCATCTGACGCAGAAATACTAAGTCTCTGGTATTCGGGCCAACTGAGGGCTACCTGCAAGCAGATAACCCAAGTGTGATGACTGCAACAGTGAAACACGAAGAACATCAATTGGTCTCACTGGGGGCTTCACTAGATCTTTATGGATCTTAGGAAGACCATGAATAACATGTATAACAAGATGCATCACTTCCTTATACATATAATCATCCAATGTAATAGAATGTGTAAGTTGCATATCGTATAAATGTAACTTGCAAGCAAAAATCAACTACTGAAGAAAGCTTGTATCTACAACTTTAAAAGTACTATCATCACTTAACAGCAGCATCATTCTATCATTATATACCATTTTATCCATTACCACTATAGTTCTACCTTTATCTGCTGGTTTAATAATATAATTTGTCTCAGTTCTTTCAGAGTTAGATTCTCATTTTTACTTAAATTGCAAAATTTATGTTAGTTATTTGTAATAAACATTTCATAGAATTGCTTTTGACACATTGTTTGAAAAGCACTCATGAGGGGTACGCTGTTAGGTATAAAATAACTTTTGCTCTTACACTTAGGTGTATCCACAGCAGTAACATTGTTTTTAAAAATAATTTTTAAGTTAAGATCTCCAACAAACATTCCTAAATCTGTAGAGGCTATACTAGTGTCAGCATTACAAGAAGGCACAAAATTCAAGCCCCTAGACAAAACTTTATACATATCGCAAGTCAGAGTAAAACTAGAAAGATTCAAAACACCATTAATAATTTTATACAGAGTATCAACATTCATACATTCTACCGGACTGCTGAGTTTATTTTTCTGTCGGACTTCTGGTGTTTGGATAAACAGTCTGACCTGGTTGTTTCTTCTTTCTGTACAAACGTCTCACTGAATTGGATCTTTTTCAAAGGGCAAGTCCCTCTGGCAGTTGGACAGTCATTAAAAAGATGTTGTAGTTGTTTCCATTTCATCTGTAGAATTTTCAGATACAGCTGGAGTAACAAAGGTACCAGAAACCGCTTTCTGATTCAGGACTTCCTTGCTAGGCAGTATGATGACAACATGCTGAGCATTTAAAACCGTGGTTCCCATGGCCCCAGGCAGCCCAGTCGCATCAGGACTGTTCAAAGATGTTCCTTCTTCTTTTGTCTGCTCATCATCCATTTTCATCCTCTGATTGGCTGAACCAGTGGCTATCTTTTTGAACTCAGTTCTTGGCCAAGAGAAAAAACAACCATTTTTGAAGTCATTATAGTCTCTAATAAATGTTCTCTTTTTAACAGAAATGACATTGCCTTCATATTTGGACAAACCATCCAGAAATAGAGCTAGCTGTTGAAAATTCAGCAGTGGCTGTATGGCAGAGCCTTTCAATATGAGGAACTTCACCAACCATGGAGTTTTAAGACTCGAATTGAGGAACGTTCCTCATAATGAAGTACACTTGAAAAGAGTGCCTTTAACATTTCCAACAAAGAAAAACTTTTAGTTATGTACTTACCATAACTTTGGATGTATGGGATCCATCTCGCCTACATTCATGACAGATGGGTTCGGAGCCGATCCATCGGCTCCGACTCGGCAACTTATATACTAGCACGAAGTCTCTCATTGGCTGGGCTATACCCTATCCCAGGATGCACTACACCTGCTTCCCCAGATCTTGTTTGTTCGCTTTCATACACCCATGTAAACACAGAGACACTATAAGTCACTATAACCAACTAAAGTTCTTCAAGAAAGAACGCCAAGAAAAAAGTGACTACAGCTCCTCTAAATCCAAAAGGCAGGGGGAAGGAGGGTGGGTACTTATGAATGTAGGCGAGATGGATCCCATACATCCAAAGTTATGGTAAGTACATAACTAAAAGATGTAATGGGATCCTATCTCGCCTACATTCATGACAGATGGGACAGCGTCCCTAGCACCTACATCCCGGGTGGCTCATTGGAACACACTCTTGAGAACCGTGGAACCAAAGGAAGCTCTGCCTCGAGAAACCACATCCAATTTGTAATGAAAAATAAAAGTGTGCGGAGAAGTCCAGGTTGCCGCAGCACAAATATCATCAATGGATAACTTGGAGTGGAAAGCTACCGAAGTAGCCATTGCCCTGGTAGAATGAGCCTTGACTGGAAAGGGAAGGTCTTTATCGGCCTGTGAATAAACAAAAGTTATACAATCTTTAATCCATTTTGATATGGAGGCTTTTGATACTGATTGACCCAATTTGTTCGCTGCAAAAGAAACAAACAATTGATTTGACTTTCGCGTTTGAGCGGTTCTATTCAAATAAAAACGTAACTGTCTATGTACGTCCAATTGATGCAAAGTATATTCTGCGTTATTAGAGAATTCTGGGAAAAACACAGGGAGTTCTATGGTTTGTTGCAAACAGAAAGAAGAGGCCACCTTTGGAATAAATGCAGGGTTCAATTTCAATGAAACTCTATGTTTGAGAAAAATCAAATAGGGAGGATCAGAACAAAGAGCTTGAAGTTCTGAAACTCGCCTAGCAGATGTTATGGCTACTAAAAAGGCCGTTTTCCAAGACAGAAATTTTAAATCAGAAGTAGCAGCTGGTTCAAAAGGACGGGCAGTTAGGGCAGCAAGAACCATATTCAAATCCCAAGGAGGAACAGGATGAGATAAAGGAGGCCTAAGGAGCCAAGCCCCTTTAAGGAATGCCTTACAAAGTTTATGAGACATCAATGAAGGCTCAAATGAAGCATGAAAATTAGAGATTGCCGCTAGTTGAACCTTAATGGTAGAAACCGAAGAGCCCGACTGAAACAGGAAGGCCAGAAAATTCAGAACCTCCGAAACTGGAGCAGTGAGAGGATCTATACCTCGTTCTTGAGCCCAGAAGGCAAACCTTTTCCATTTACTGGAATAAAGTTTGATGGTGGAAGGTTTATGGGAAGACGACAGAATGTGGACCACATCCGGCGAGAGAGCATTATCTCGGACTAAGGATGGAAGTGGAGTAACCATGCTGCCAACTTCAGGGACCTGAGAGACGGATGAAGCCGTCCTGACTGATGAGTCAACAGGTCTGGCACCGGATCCAGAAACCATGGACCTTCTATCGCATGCCTCTGTAGGAAAGGGAACCAAACTTGACGAGGCCAGTGCGGGGCAATCAGAATCATCTCGCTCTCCATGTAAATGGCCTTCTGTATCACCCTCGGTAGGAGGGGGAACGGAGGGAAGGCGTAGAGAAGACCGGGGGGCCAAATGTGAGTCAGAGCGTCCCTGGGAATCTGTCCCTGAGAAGGGAACAGTGTGAAGAACTCTCTGCATTTTGCATTGTGGGGGCTGGCAAACAGGTCGCAGCAAGGGAGACCCCATCTGTCGAAGATTTTCGCAGCTATACTCTGATTGAGGGACCACTCGTGGGGCAAGAGAATGGTCCTGCTTAATCTGTCCGCAATCACATTGGACTTCCCCGGTATGTGCGTTGCCATTAGAAAGTGGTTGGTAGCTACCGCCCAGTGCCAAAGTCTCATGGCTTCTCTGCATAGTGGGTAAGACCTGGTACCCCCTTGCTTGTTTATGTACCATACTACCGACATATTGTCGGAAAGGATCGCAATTGGGCCCTGTGGGAGAGCGTGATGGAGAGCTTGGAGTACCAATAGTACCGCTCTCATCTCCAGGACATTGATATGCAAATGTGTTTCCTGGATCTGCCATGTGCCTTGGACCGACCTGTCCAGGTAATGACCCCCCCACCCTACCTGGGAGGCGTCCGTGGTCACAGTGGCAATGGGACGTTGAGGAATAAAGGATCGCCCTTGGTCGAGATTTGACTGTAGAAGCCACCAACGCAGATCTCGACGGCAACTTTCCGTGATTATGATTAAGTGGTTCAAGGGCAGTTCCTGATAAGACCATTGAACCGACAGTAGCCATTGTAGAATTCGCATGTGAAGTCTGGCCAAGGGAACTAGAAGTATAGTCGGCATCGAGCCCAACAGTTGTATGATCCGATGGGCCGGGGCTCTCTGTAAGTGAAGGCAGGATCTGACTTGATCTTGTAAGATCTGAATTCTTGCTGGCGGTAAAAAGGCGCGCATTCTTTTTGTGTCTAAGTCTGTGCCTATGAAGGTAATACGCTGAGAAGGCTGTAGTACAGATTTTTGCAAATTGAATGTGATCCCCAAGAAACGGCCCAAGGTGAACGTGGCTCTGAGCGCTTGGAGAAGTAGATGCTCGGAGGTGGCTGTAAGGAGCCAGTCGTCTAGGTAAGGAAACACCTGGAATCCCAGACTTCTCAGGTGAGCAGTTACCACTGCCAGACACTTGGTGAACACCCTGGGGGCTGTGGTGAGACCAAAGGGCAGTGCTCGGAATTGGAAATGACTGGCTCCGAGGCGGAAGCGTAAATGTCTCCTGGACTCTTGAGCTATGGGAATATGATAGTAAGCATCCTGGAGATCTATCGAGCACATCCATGCATCTTTTTCCAGCAAAGGAAGAATAGATTGAAGAGTGACCATTCGGAATTTGGACTTCTTGACGAAACGATTCAATGAACTGAGGTCCAATATTGGCCTGAAGTCCCCTGTCTTTTTTGGTACCAAAAATAATTTTGAGTAAGTTCCTGATCCGATCTGGTCGATGGGGACAGGCTGGATGGCTCTTTTTTCCAGCAGCTTTGAAACTTCTAATGCTGCCTGATCCCGCTGACTGGGTGGCACGTCCAGGATTTTCCTTAAAGAAAGGGGGGGTTTGTTGAAAGGGATGATATATCCTCCGGTAATAATGCGAAGCACCCACTGATCGCTTGTTATGGATTCCCAAGCTTGTGGATGCGCTGCAAAGCGACCCCCGACTGGCTCCGGAGTTGCACAGTCGGACAACCACTCAGGAACGCTGGTTGTATGAAGAACCACGAAAGGAATCGCGGTCTCCAGAGTTACAGGGGCCTCTGCCACCTCTGGGGCGGCGTCTTCCAAAATTCCCCCCCCCCCCCCTGCCTCTGAAGGGGGAATCACTGAGTTTAGTAGAGAAAGACTTTTTGGATTTTTTAAACCACATTTTCCCTCCTCTCCCAGCCTTGGGATAAGGCCTGGAAGGAGCGGAATAACGGGCCCCAACGGCAGTCAAAGTCTTGCCCTCCTGCTCGCACCGAGTTAGTGTGTCCTTCACCTTGGGTCCAAACAAAGATGACCCATCAAAGGCGTCGAAGGAAGACTTGAAGGCCTCCGTGCGAACACAAGCGTAACCAGGCTTGTCTCCTAAGGGCAACGCCTGTTCCCGCTGCTCTACTCGCCTCCTTGGCCGCATACGAGATGAGCCTCATGGACGAGTTAACAATAGAACAAAGAGTAGTCATCTGCGCCAACAGTCGAAGCCAGCGCTTCAGGTAGATTACCAACAAGGGAGTCATTTAGCTCTTTGAGAAGATCCCTTTGGAGCCTCGTAAAATGACATAAGTAATTCAGCGACCGTAAGGTAAAGGCCGCTGAGGACAGGGTGCCTTCCGTACCTATCCATACTCCTAGAATCTTTATTAGGAGGATGAATAGACGTCGAAGCCTCTGCCACGTCCTGCTGTGTGGCAGAAGCCACCACCAAAGCATCTACGGTACACCCTTTGTGAGAAATTCTTTCTGGGGAGCTGACAAGAATTTATTGGGCCTCGAGGCACCGGTTCCACAGAATCAGGGTGTTCCCACCCTTCGAGAAACCAAATCAAGGAGTTCATCAAGGGCGAGACACCCAGGAGGCGGAGGCTTGGCCCCAAAGGCCTTGAGGAAGACTGACTCCTCAGTTGAAGGGGTTTTGGCTTGCCAGTCACCTCTCTGTCTCAGAATCTCCAAGATATCTGAGAAGGAGATATCATCCGAAGATGATTTGGGGGACCCTTCAGCGTCATCGAGGTCAGTATCCGATGTAATAGACTCATCTTGGGAGTCTACGTGCTTCCTCTTACACAGTTTCTTCCGTGGGGGTTCGTCCGAAGCAGTTTCGGACGGACCACCCGGAAGAAGGGAACCCCCAATTGGGGTATCCTCAGGCCCTGGGGCCCCGCTGCCGGGGGCTGCAACGCAACAGAAGCACCAGTCTCCAAATCTAGGGACGGTGAGGTAGAGTCTAGTTGAACCGGCAAAGGCATGGCCAGCGCTCCTCATGGCCTCAAAGGCGGACCTCCAGAATCCAAGGAAGTCACTGGTCTAGAGGCCACGATGGCACTGGGAATTCCAGCAGCCGATGCTCCGAGAGGAAGACTAGGCACCGAAGCACCTAATCCCAAAGTGTTCCCCTCGGGCCTGGCTGTAGAGGTCGCAGTACCAAACCCTGAACCGGAGGACAGGGTAGGAAGCATGGTCGGAGCCGAAGGCCTGATAGGGGTCTCTGCTCCGACCGTATGGCTCCACATTGCTCCACCACCACCGGCTCCAACAACTCAGAGGAGGTTGGAGGAGGAATCAAATGTGTCGGTGGGGATCGGCTCCGAAGCAAACTGTGCTGGAGCCGAGACCATTTTAGCAAACACTGGAGATTGGAAGAGCCTCTGTAAAACCCTATCCAGGTCCAAATCTGATAGTCTCGAGGATTTAGAGGAGGTAGACACTCGAGAAGACTTTCCTCTCGGCTCCGAGGGAGAAGGGGACCGGCTCCGAAACGGCTCCAATACTGTCTGCGCCGACTCCACCACCTCATGGACCACCATCGGCGCCGAAGAAGCCTTCTTCGGAGCCGAGGGGGAAGAGTCTGAGCTGCACACTTCCACCGGCTCCGAAGCCCTTGGAGCCGATGGAGGTGATTCACCTCTCGATACTCCAACTTGCGGCTCCGAAGCCAATGGAGCCGAAGTAGGAGGTATCGAGGCAGACTCTTTGACACTCGGCCCCGAAGTCAGTGGTGCCGAGGAAGAAGAGGTCAACTTTTTCTTTTTAGAAGTCGGCTCCGACAGACTTGTTGGAGCCGACGATCTTTTCTTTTTGGAAGCAACAGGAGGATTCAAAGCTTCCTCAAAGGAGGGTTTAATAAGCCCTTTTAAAATAAGCTTGTTTTTACGTTCTTGAAGAACTCTAGCAGAAAAAGCATGACATACGCTACAAGTCTCTTGTAGATGTTTCGGCCCCAAACAATAAACACAAATTGAATGGCTGTCTGTTATGGACATTTTATAACTGCACCTAGTGCATTTTTTAAACCCTGACTTCTGTTCTTTAGACATAGTACAGGTACTACAACAAATAGAGTTCACCACAAAAATCAAGCACTATAAAGAAAGAAGCGCCAACTGACAAGCGCGAGACTCACAGGCGCAAGCACTTAGAGGAATTTACCTCACAAACTGACAAATAAATACAACGGCCCAAAGCCCTCTAATTTAAACGGGCTTGGCAAAAGACAAATAACCACAAAGGAATTAAATTTAATAGTACAAAAGGTCTTTTAACTAAAGTAGTACACAAGAATAGGGCAAAGGCCCTCTAACTAAAACGGGCCTTGCCCGACAGAAAAAGGAACAAGTACCAGACGACACTCAAGCACTCAAACTTCACAAATAGTATAAAGAAGCTGTTAAAACAGCTGTTTGGTTAATATATGACAAAAAACCCCAAGGTCAAGGACCAATAAAGGTAAAAATAAACACTTAGCTCCAGCCAAGTCGAGACCACGTCCAGCTTGTAAAGCGGCAAACGAGATCTGGGGAAGCAGGTGTAGTGCATCCTGGGATAGGGTATAGCCCAGCCAATGAGAGACTTCGTGCTAGTATATAAGTTGCCGAGTCGGAGCCGATGGATCGGCTCCAAACCCATCTGTCATGAATGTAGGCGAGATAGGATCCCATTACATCTATGTGTTCACTTATTTTACTAAATCAAAGTTCTTACCCTGTTTTGGAAATGTTACCTTATGTGAATCAGTCAATACCCTTGAGGTGTTGTTTCGAGCATGCATCCAGTGCTGATCCATGCATTTCATCCTCAGTGACACCCTCAAAAAGGTTTACTTGGCTACCAGATGGTCCATTTCAAGTCTTGGCATGTGAAATATGCATTTTAGTGTTTTGTTGCATTCCTTCCAACTGTTGTAAATGTTTTTCCCCATTATTGAGGCGGACTAATTGAATTGATTTAGTATAAAAAGCAATCTGTACGCTGGCATAACATGATTTTCCCAGCTACTGATCTGCCTTCTTCTGCTCTAAATACTCCTGCTGAAAAACTATGCATTTCCCCACAGTTAGACTTTTTGCATGGTAATTTTCATAAAGCAGGTAAGCTGACATAATTCCCTGGAATGTTACTCCCCAAATTGCTACTGGGAAATGTTCTCACAATTGCACATGTATGATTCTAATCACATCTCATCACATTGCTGGAAAACCAAAGTATAGCCCTTACTACTATCACCGCTTATGGGGACACACCTCTACATGTTATTCCTTCCATAATTTCACTCGGACAGTTATTAAATACATTTCCTTGCATGAATTGTACTCCGGTGTCTGTTCAGAGAACAAACAAGTTTGCAGTATGCATTTCTTTATCCACATGAATATTCATATAGCCAAGAAACACATGACATTGTTGATTCATGACTACAGTGTGACGTCAGCCTGCTGCTGGGTGGGGATATTCTTCGTTTTCCATTGCTGCAGTCCTTACTATTGGGTATAGTCCGCGTCCAGTCGGCCCGAATACCAGAGTATAAGGCTGACGTCGGTCAGGGCGCATTAGACTGACGTCAGTACGTCAGGGTACTAATGCGCATGACCGACGTCATATCCTCAGTCTTTTTTGCCGCATGGTCCGATGCAGAAGCAGTTTTGCGAGTGCAGGTTGGCGTTCTGAAATATTTCCGAAACCGGAGTTTCAGACCGAAACAGAGTTGGCTAAGTACCCGTTGGGAACATTTTGGTTTTTCTTGCCTCAGTATTTTACGGATGTCAGAAAAAGTGAATAACTGTATTTCTTGTGGGAAACAGATACCTCATAGGGATTACCATACCTTGTGTATACCTTGTTTAGGGCCTGAGCACGGCGTTGTTGGTTGCCGCTCTTGTGCTAGGTTTAACAACGCACTATTAAGAGGAGGTTAGACTGTGCCAGGTTAGTGTTTGGGAAGCGTTGCAATTATAAAATGCCGCCGGATGCTCCGGCCCGCTTCGCCCAAGAAGCGCAAGGACAAACAGTGAAGCCTAGGGTTGATGAACCGGCAGTCCCGGACGTCGGTTCTTTAGAGGCTCAGTGGAGCCAGAGGTTTTGCCAGGAGTTTCCATGGAGTCTCAGGCAGAAACTTTACTGTTACAGGATGTGCCTTCTCAGGAGGTAGGCCAGGCTGAGGGGGCTTCTCAGGTAACTGTTCTTCCCTCTCTTCCCAAGGTAGTTAGAGCCTCTCCTTCTGTTGCCAAAACTTCTTTGAGAGGTAGGCCTAGTTCAGCTTCAGTGGGGGCTTCTCCTAGCATTTCGGGTTCTGTACCTAAGAAACATATGCTTAAAATGGCAGAAGATTTGATTACTATGATTAGAGGTTCTATGCCCCCGCCTGATAAGAGGCCTAGGGTGGAACCGGAGTTTGATGGTTTTGCACAGTGTTCAGAGGCTTCAGAGTCTTCTGCGGAAGACTTGCAGGAGTATCCTACTTATTCTGATTCTGATGTGGATGATTCCACTCCTACAGCTTCTCCTCCTGAGGATTTCTCATTTTCAGAGACTCTGCATTCCATGAGGGAGCACTTTAAATGGGAAGGCCAGGATTACTCTGATTCAGGAAAAGGCTTAGGAATTCTTGTTTTTACCCCAGCATAGGCCCTTAGCTATTCCTCCTGTGTTGAATGTGGTGGAAGATGTTTTTGCAGAGGCTTCCCTGAATCCTGACTCTTTGCCTCCTGCTCCTGTTAAGCCTGATAGGTATTATAGGGTGCCCAAGCTCATAAGTATTTGTTTAAGAGTCCTAGGGCGGACCCAGAAACTATTTCTCAAGGGCCTAAAGGTGTTAAGGCTTCTGTGGTTAAAAATCCTGTTCCCACTGATAAAGAGGCAAGGGCCTTGGATAGGTGGGGAAAGAAAGTGTATACTTCTTCCACTCTAGCCATGAGAGCGTTGAATTGTCAGTTTCACATGCTAAAATATCAGAATTATCTCCTTTCACAATTAAAATCTAAGGTGGATGCTTTGGCGGAAGGTATTGAGTGTAAAGAGTTGCTGGACTTGGTTCATGTGTCTGAGCAAGTGGGTAAGCATTCTTTGCAATGTGGTTTTGATGCTGTACAGGCCTCCTCGAGGGTGGCTGCTACTAGTTCTGTTCTTCGAGGCATGCCTGGTTGAAGGATCAGAATTTAGCTGAGCATGTTAAGACAAGGATTTTGGATGCTCCTTTACAGTCTGATGTGTTGTTTGGATCGCCTGTGGAAGCAGTTTTAAAGAAAATGGAGGACAAAGCTAAGTCTATGCAAACTGTTAAAGATTTTTGCAGGTGCAGCCACCAAGTTTAGTAGAAATTGGCCTGCTAAGGGGTGGACATATCCTGCTTATGATTCCCAGTCTAGGGGTAGGTCTAGACGTGGTAGGGGCAGGGCTCAAGGTTCTTTTAGGCCTAGAACAGGGAGTTCACCTGCTCAGACTTCTGGTGAGGGCAGGGGTCAGTCCTTTCAAACAGACCCAATGACCTGTCTTTTCAGCTGCCAGTAGATTCTCGCCTGGCAGCTCCTTTGGGAGGAAGACTGTCTCTTTTCAAAGAAAATTGGGATTTAATTACTCAAGACAAATGGGTGTTGGATATCATTCACCACGGTTACAGATTTTATTTCCATACAATGCCCCTTTCAAAGGCATGCCAGACGTTCCTCCTCCACAAAGAAAGGTGGCTCACAAGCAAGTTTCTCAGTTACTCCAGATGGGGGCCATTCAGCCAGTCCCTGTATCAGAAAGGGGCCTAGGATTTTATTCTCGCCTGTTCCTAGTACCAAAGAAGGGGAACACGTGGAGACCAATTTTGGATTTATCTCTCCTCAACACTTTTCTGGACATTCCCAAGTTCAAGATGTTGACGTTACAACAGCTTTTACCTCTGCTGGGCAAAGATCACTGGATGGTAACTTTAGATCTCAAGGAAGCTTACCTTCATGTGCCTATAAGACTACGTTGCAGGAAGTATCTGCGGTTTCGAGCTGGAAATTCTCATTATCAGTTCTCTGCATTGCCCTTTGGCTTATCTACTGCGCCCAGAGTATTCACAAAGGTTCTGGCTCCAGTGATAGCTTACTTCAGGCTTCAAGGAATTCAAATCTATCCTTACTTGGACGACTGCCTGATTCTGGCTCAAGAAAAGGAAGACCTTCTACAGCATCTGGAATATGTTATAGCAGTGCTAAGATGCCTAGGGTATTCTGTGAACGAAATAAAGTCCAGTCTAGTACCCTCTCAAGACATGTGCTTTCTGGGTGTGAGACTGAATACAGCAGCCCAGATGGCCTTTTAACCCCGGACAAACAAAAGAGTCTGTCACTTTACTTCCATCAACTATCTCATCAGTCCGTGCTGACTGCAAGGTCAGTCCTTCAAGCATTAGGGTTCATGGCATCTTGTATTCTGGTGCTTCCCAATGCCAAACTGCATATGAGGAAGCTACAATGGTATCTCAAAATGTATGGACACAGCACTGCCAGGATTTGGACACTGTCATTCAAAT
Source organism: Protopterus annectens (assembly GCF_019279795.1). Lineage (NCBI taxonomy): Eukaryota > Metazoa > Chordata > Ceratodontiformes > Protopteridae > Protopterus > Protopterus annectens. Next base: position 426,473,474 of record NC_056736.1, read on the forward strand.
AATACCTTGCCTTCAAAAGAATTCTTGTGGTGGGCTCAGGAATGTCACCTAAACAAGGGACTCTCTGTGACCCGCCAGAGGCAAGTCAGATTTTAACGACAGATGCCTCGGACATTGCTTGGGAGCTCATCTAAATGGCAAGTGGATACAAGACAAGTGGCCTGCCAGACTACAGCATCTACATATCAACATGAAGGAGATGTTAGCAGTCCAGTTTGCATTAATGGCTTTCAAGGAGTTACTTCTTCCAGGGCAGGTGTTGATTCTAACAGACAACACAACTGTCATGTGGTACATCAACAAGCAAGGGGAACACATTCTTATCCTCTATGCAGGCAAGCAATGATTTTATGGGAGACTGCGCTAAGCTTGCAACTAACTCTTCAGGCAAGGTTTCTGCCAGGAGCACAGAACTCCTTAGCAGATGTGTTAAGCAGACAAATCATGGATCCCCACGAGTGGAAACTGGATCTTCATGTATTTCAGAAATTGACAGTGTCATGGGGAACTCCAGACATAGATCTGTTCGCTTCTCCACTAAACCACCAGCTGCCAAAGTATTGCACAAAGGGGTTTCATCACACAGCTTGGAAAGTGGATGCTCTGTCTTTCAGTTGGAAAAACCTTCATGTGTATGCCTTTCCACCTCTGCCTCTTCTTCCAAAGGTACTATTAAAGGTCAGACAAGACAGGCCAAGGATGATTTTGATAGCTCCAGATTGGCCTCGGCAACACTGGTACCCACTACTACGAGTCTGGTAAAGAAGCCTCCATGGCCTTTACCTCTGATTCCTCATCTGTTATCTCAGAAGGACGGTCATCTGCTCAATGTCAAGCTTCACTCTCTTCATCTAACAGCCTGGCATATTCTGTGTTGAAACACAGCAGGTCTCAACTTCCTCAACAAGTTTTAAATGTGATTATGGAAGCTACAAGACCTAGTACAAGGAGAGTGTGCAGAAAAATGGAAGAGATTTTTATTTTGGAGTACAGCAAAGAATTTGGAGATTTCTGAGCCTAATTTGAGTGTGGCTCTTCAATATCTTACTGAGTTATTGGACAAAGGTTTGTCCTTCTCTTCCATTAAGATTCATGCTGCAGCAATTTCAGCTCACTATGATTGTGACCCACCTTTGTTTTCGCATCCTTTGTTCAAGCAGTTTCTTAGAGGGGCAAAGAATATAAGACCCCCACGTGAGCTCCTACTCCTGCTTGGGATCTCAATTTTGTGTTGGAAAAACTTACTCTACAACCTTTTGAGCCTGCAGCTACTGCTGAATTGAAATACTTGTCATGGAAGACTGCTTTTCTGTTGGCTATTACTTCTGCAAGAAGGGTGTCTGAGTTGCAGGCCCTTATGGCAGTAGAGCCCTTTTGATTTTCCATAAGGATAGGGTATCATTACGCACTAATCCTTCCTTTATGCCTAAGGTGGTTTCTAGTGTGGCTTTAAACCAAACTATTCATTTGCCTACGTTTATGCAGACCCTCAAAATAAAGGGGAAAAGATTTTGCACACTTTAGATGTACACAGGCAATTGCGTTATTATTTAAGCAGGACTAAGGATTTTAGGCAGTCTCAGCAGTTGTTTGTTTCTTTTGCTTTGAGTTCACAGGGCAAGCCTGTGTCAAAACAAACTATTTCTAGGTGGATTGGCTTTTGCATTGCATTTTGTTATTCCCATCATGGCAAGGAGATTCCAGCTGGGATTAGGCCTCATTCCACTAGGGCTACTGCCACTTCAACAGCATTTCTAAGGGGGGTGGCAACTAAGGATATTTTGGAAGCAGCTACTTGGAGTTCAGTACATACTTTCTCTAAGCATTATCACCTTCCTATCTACTCTAAGTCTAGGGCTGGTTTTGCCACAGCTGTTTTGCAAGGCATGTTGTCAGCCCCTACTTCTTTATGATTTGCCAGCCTCCCTTACCTCTGCTTTGGGATTCTACCCAATAGTAAGGACTGCAGCAATGGAAAGCGAAGAACATAGTACAGTTTTGTACCTACCATAAATGTAGATGTTCGAGGATTCCATTGCTGCAGTCCAATTTACCCTCCCTCCTTCCCTCTGTGTTTAGGGTGGTTGTGTAGGTGAGTTTACATGCTTATATTTTTGTATATATTCTTGTATATATTGTACATGTTTTTGGTGCAGGTATTTTGGGACTTGTCTTTTTAGGGTCTTCTGACATCTGGGGCAAGAAAAGACTGAGGATATGACGTCGGTCATGCGCATTAGTACCCTGACGTACTGACGTCAGTCTAATGCGCCCTGACCGACGTCAGCCTTATACTCTGGTATTCGGGCCGACTGGACGCGGACTATACCCAATAGTAAGGACTGCAGCAATGGAATCCTCGAACATCTACATTTATGGTAGGTACAAAACTGTACTTTTTGTGGCACTTGTTACTGTGCATTCGGTGGGGCATTAGAGTACAACAAAGCCCAGTGGTGTGTTCTATTATTATACTTTGCTGCAAAATCGGCTATTTTATTACATCGCTCAAGTTTGGAGTTTTGTAAAACTTAAAAAGGTTGAAAACTAGGGCAGTGCAGAAGACAGATTGCAGTATAGGTAGAGCCTTTATGCCTTCTGGTTATGTCTATGAGCCAGGTTTTTACTCTGTATAATCCATCCAGTTTTTGATGATATTTTTAATATGATCCATGGTGGTCAGATTTCAACTAGTCATTTACGATGAGACAGTAATTTCATGTGGTTTACTTTTTCTATCATAGTGTGGTTGGCAGAGGCAATAGCAAAAAATGTTGTTTTTGGGTGAACAGCAGTATTTTTTTCCCAGACTGATTTGTACAATGCAAAATTGATAGTCAACCAAGCACTGTATCATTTTTTTCCAGACTGATTTGCACAATGCAAAATTGATAGTCAACCAACCACTGTATCGGCTTTTAGGAAACGTCAGACTACTGTGTCAGACAGTCTCTGTAAAACACAGAATACAAACATAGCCCTAAGTCCAGCTTCATGGCACACATGGATGGAACCTGACTGCAAGCTAGATAACCAGGGTACAATTAGTGGTCCTGGCATTGATGCAACTTTGCAGGCAGGGAGAGGAGTCATGTGGGATAGGAGGGGTGGCAGCAGTGTGCGTGCATTCAGGGGTATACCACACAGTGTGCCATCACTGGTAGAGACTGGACAGACCCCTGCTCATACCGCAAGGATAGAGGTAAGGCAGCCTGAAATGAACTCTTCTTACGAAAGTGTGGAGACATCTCCTGTAAACAGCCCATAGGACACCTCTTTCCACTGCAAAGTCAGATGCCACAAGTTAAAGCTGGGGTGAAACAAAAAAAATGCAAATTACCTTTGATCGCTGACTAGATGATGGTCCTTCCTAATTAGTCCTCACTCCAGTGATGAGCAACAAATGGGGTGACTAACCTGAGGAGGGTGATGGTTGACAGAGAAGGCGATGGTGTTGCAAAAAATTAGAAGTTATGTACTCACCATAACGTTCCATCTGAGTAGGTGTATTCATTTGTCTGCAACCTGTGGGTTATGGATCCGATATCGGATCCGAACCGGCATGGTTTTCCAGCTATGGATCCAAGCTCTCAGCTCCTCCCCTCACCCATAATGCCCTGCTCTACCCTCATGACCTCAGATCGAGTTTGCCAAAGCAACAACACCCTAAAAAGGGTAACATAGAATATGCAGGAAACTGAAAGGCCAGGGGGATAGGAGGGAGGGATGGTTGCAGACAAATGAATACACCTACTCAGATGGAACGTTATGGTGAGTACATAACTTCTAAATCTGAAGTAGGATATTCATTTGTCTGCAACCTGTGGGACAGAGTCCCCAGCTACCTGAATCTTGGGCCATCATGGAAGGATATTCCGGAGCACCGCTGAGCCAAAGGATGCTCTACCCTAGATGCAAGATCCAACTTATAGTGGGAAATAAGCGTATGAGATGAAGCCCACGTGGCTGCTGCACAAATATCATCTAGAGGAATCCTAGCCTTGAAGGCTGCCGAGGTAGATACTGACCGGGTTGAATGGGCATGAACACCCTCCGGTGCGGCCTTCCTGAAGCTTGATAAGCCAATAAAATGCACTGTGAAATCCAGCGGGACAGAGAAACTTTAGAGATTGGCTTGCCCAAATTGAATTTTGCAAAGGAAATAAACAGCTGGTCGGATTGCCTATGACCAGCTGTCCTGTTCAGATAAAATCTAAGTTGCCTGTGAACATCTAGTGAATGTAGCTTATATTCACCTTTGTTTTCATATTTAGGGAAGAAAACAGGGAGGTTAATGGACTGATTGATGTTTGCTTCAGAAGCGATTTTAGGAAGAAAGGACGGGTTGGTCCTGAGGAGACACGGTCCGGATGAAATACCAAGTAAGGAGGTTTAGCTGATAATGCTTGAAGTTCAGAAACTCTCTTGGCTGATGTAATGGCTACCAAAAAGGCTGTCTTGTAGGACAAGAATTTGAGATCCACCGTAGCCGCTGGCTCGAAGGAGGGCGGTCAAGGCCTGTAGGACCAGAGAGAGAGGTCCCAAGGAGGAACTGCTTGTTTTATAGGGGGCCTGAGAAGAAAAGTACCTTTAAGAAAAATTTTACACAATTTGGCTGACATAAGAGGATTAGAGTCATGGCCAATGTGATAGTGAGAAATTGCCGCCAGTTGTACTTTGACTGTGGAACTGCTGGCACCATCGTTAAAGAGAGTGGTTAGAAAGTCAAGCACTAAAGGAAGAGGAACCGTGAAGGGATTCAGGCCTTGCCGCTCCGCCCACAAGAGAAACGTTTCCACTTGCTTGGTAAACCTTTCTAGTGGATGGTTTATGAGCTGCCACCAAAATTGCCTTAACCGGTGATGAAATACCGAGTCCTTATCAAGAGTGGAACTGGAGCAGCCAAGCGGTCAGCTTCAGGTTGTCCAGATTCGGAGGAGGAATGCAGGATGGATGGGATATCAGATCCGGATGGGATCTAGAATCCAAGGAGGATTCACCGAGTGAGACCTTAGGAAGGGGAACCAGATCTGTCGAGGCCAGAATGGAGCAATGAGAATCATTCTGCAACCCACCCGAGAGGCTTTCTGAAGAACTTGGAGCATCAGAGGCAAGGGTGGATAGGCATACAGAAGACCGGGTGGCCAAGCATGCACCAGAGCGTCTCTTGGGGTACCTCTGGGAGGAGGTATTAGGGCGAAAAAACTGTCGCACTTGGTGTTTGAGGGAGAAGCAAAAAGATCGCATGAGGGGGTTCCCCACCGTGCGAATATGCGTTCCGCTACTTGACAATTGAGAGACCACTCGTAAGGGGTCAGAATGGTGCGACTGAGCTTGTCCGCTAGGATGTTGGACCGACCGGAATGTGCGTTGCTATTAGAAAGTTGGTGGAGATTGCCCATTCCCAAACTCTCATGGCCTCTCGACAAAGAGGGTAAGACCTTGTTCCCCTTGCTTGTTGATGTACCAGACAACAGACATGTTGTCCGATTGAATCGCAATTGTTCCCAAGGGAAGAAAGTCCTGAAGTGCTAGCAACGCTAAGAGCACTGCTCTCATCTCTAGAACATTGATATGCAGTAAGGTCTCTGAATCGTTCCACGTGCCTTGGACGGTCCGGCCCATAAAGTGCCCCCACCCGAGGCGGAGGCGTCCGTGGTCACCGTGGCGAGAGAGGGAGAAGCACAAAATGGGCGGCCTTTGTGGAGATCCGGGGAGTGGAGCCACCACAAGAGGGACCGCTTGCAAGCCTTGCTGATCGCTATGGGATGATGCATGGGAGAGCAAGGTATGACCACTGTACTAAGAGCGTCCACTGTAGAATGCATATTGAGCCTGGCAAGAGGAAGAAGTGCTATAGCCGATGCCATGGACCCTAGAGCCCTCAGGACCAACTCCGCTGAACAGAACTTGAATGGAGAATGGCCCGCACCTGGAGCTGCAGATTTAGAACTCTGTCCGCAGTGAGGAAGGCTCGTAAACTCCTTGTGTCTAGCCTGGCCCCTATAAAATCTAAGAGCTGTGTGGGCCAGGTTGGATTTCTTTGTATTTATTGTGATGCCCAGAAAGGGAGCAAGATGGAGAAAGGAGTCTCGCCAATAGAAGTAGATGCCTTGTTGGGGCGGTAAGAAGCCAGTCGTCCAGGTAGGAAAGACCTGCACCCCTGAAGCCTCAGGTGGGCCGCTACCACTGCTAATACTTTGGTGAACACCCTGGGGGCTGTGGTGAGACCAAAGGGAAGGACCCGAACTGGTAGTGACTGGCTCCCAGCCGGAAGCGGAGAAACCTCCTGGGCGCCTGTCCATCAGGATGTGGTAGTACGCGTCCTTGAGGTCTATCGAGCACATCCAGTGATTTTCTCCCAGGAGGGGAGAATAGATTGCAGAGTGACCATTGAATTTTTCTTTGGGGACTGCCAGATTCAAGAGAGAGAGGTCTAGGATTGGTCTTAGTTCCCCGTCTTTTTGGCTCTAAAAGAATCTGGAGTAGAACCCTGATCCGATCTGGTCTGGGGAACGGGCTGGATGGCTCTTTTCTTTAGCAGATGGCCAATTTCTGCCAAAGCGGCCTCCCGTTGACCGGGTGGGGCGCCTGGGAGGGACTTCAACTTTGGAAGGTGAAGGAAAGGAATGCGATATCCTCTGGATATGATTTGGAGAACCCAGCGGTCCGATGTTATGGACTCCCATGCCGCTAGGTGCCCCGAACGTCCCCGACTGCCTCCAGAGTAGAGCAGTCGGGCAACCCTCAGGGTTGCTGCGCGGCCGTTCAGAGAAAGGTTCCCTGGACCCGAAGTTTCTGGGAGCCCCTCTGCCTCTAGGGGCGTCCTCCCTGTCCTCCTCTGCCACGGAAGGACTGGTTGTCCGGAGCAGGCTGGGACTGCTGCGACTTCGAACCACATCTTCTTCTGACCCTTTTGGTTCCTAGAATAGGGCCTCTGGGGTGCAGAGAAGCGGATTCGACGGCAGACAGCGTCTTCCGTCCTTCGCTCTGGGTCAACGTCTCGCGAACGGTCTTGCCAAACAGAGCAGAACCATCAAAGGCGTTAAACGACGCTTTGAAGGGCTCAGAAAAATCGCAGTGACGGAGCCAGGCCTGACGTCTAGTGACCAGTCCTGTCCCCGCAGCTCTAGCGGCGCCTTCCGTTGCATGGGAGAGTAGCCGCATAGAAGTATTTGTAACTGACCTAAGAGTGGCCATACGGGTGGAGTGCAGAACTCTGTCCTCCTCCGAAATGGACTCGGGGGGGGGGGGGGGGATGCAGCGTATTCCTTAATAAGATCTCGCTGCATCCTAATGACGTGCCAAATAGTTCAGCGCCCTTACCGAGAAGGTCGCCGAACTGAACATCCGCTTCCCCAAGCGGTCCATCATCCGAGACTCCTTGCTCGGTGGGTGGACTGAGGGACTCTCCTGAGCCAGTTCCCTCTTTGTGGCCGCCGCCGTCAACATGGCATCTACCGGAGGCCCCTTACTCCAATGGGCCCGGTCGGATGGCGGACTAAGGATCCTATCCGGTCTTTTCGAATTGGCTCCACGGTGTCCGGTTCCTTCCACGCCCTGGTGGTAATAAGGTCCACCAGGGGGTCGGCAGGGGGGGACACCCAAGAGGTAGACGGGCCCGTTTCCAATGCCTCCAAGAACACGGACTCGTCCGAGGAAGACTTGGGGCAGACCCCCTTATACGGAGTATTTCCATGATGTCTCCAAAGGAGACATCCTCGGGGTGACCGTGGGGAGCCTTCCCTTCCTCCAAGTCCGTGTCTTCTGTGAGAGACTCGGGAGTCAATGTGCCTCCTTTTGCACGTATGCTTGCGGGACCTCCTCTGGGGGCTGTCAGAGGAGTCCTCAGCAGCAATTGCTCCATAGGAGCAACTTGGGGCACAGAAACGGGCTGTCCCAGGGCGGATGGTGGAAGCCTGGCCCAGTGCAGAGGGAGCGGGACGGAGCCGGAACAAGTGCTGGGGTCCGGAGACCCTCAACAGAGCCCTCTCCACTACATCAAAAGCCGAAGGGGCCGACCTCGACCAAAGGATCCGACAATGGCTCCCTCGGATCCGAAGAGTGGACGGAGCCGGGCGCCGGCCGGATCCGAAGGGACAGTACGCTCCGACACAGACGGCGCCAAAGGAGCACTGATCCCCCCGGATCCGAGGCTCGGATCCAGGCTCCGAGAGGTCGGATCCGGCGCACTCGAGGGCAGGGTCGGATCCGGTACCAAGTACTATCGGCGCCGACCACCCCGGCTCCCAGCTGCTCGGCTCCAGCTGCTCCGAACCCGGATAGCGGGTCGGAGAAGGAGCAATAGGCTTAAAAGGGTGTTCAGCTCCCCCCCAGAGGGGGGGGAGGCAAGAGCACTCCCATCTGCATCTGGGCCTGGATGAACCTTCTCATCATCCGGTCCACATCAGCATCAGAAAGGCTATATGTAGATCTCGACGAGGCTACCGAGGTAGGCCTGGAGTGCCTCCTCGATAGCCTCGACGGAGATCGGGTCTCCTCCTCCTCAGGACCCGGTGAAAAGCACACAGGGGACCGGAGCCGAGAAGGAGGAGACCGAGCCGACGGAGCCGGGAGAAGCCGCTTGGCTGGCGGGGCGAAACAGAGGTCTCGCCCGCGCTTGTGTGCTTCTCCTCCATCCTTTTTCTAGCATCCCTCTCCTCTTCAGAAACAGGAGGTTGAGTGCCAGCAGCAGGAGGGTGCCACAGGGGGAACAACCGTAGCCACAGTTGTTCCCGAAGGAGCGGAGGCCGGAGCCGAGTCTGGCGGTAAAAGACCCGCCAAGACAAGCTTGGACCTCCGCTCCTCAGTGCCCTGGGGTTGAACCCTGCACAAATGGAACAACCAGATGTGAGGTGTTCAACCCCGAGACACTTAACACACCGAGTGTGGCCATCAGCCGGTGAGAGCTTATGGCCACACTCGAGCATTTTGAGAAAATAGATTTAGGCTGATCAGCCATAATCTATAAAGCTACTAAAAGTAACTTAAACAAAAAGACACACAGGCCCAACACACACACTCTGCAACAGCGAGGGAGGGAAAAAAATTACTTAATTTAACTCAAAATAAAACTATCAAAGAGGGAAACCTAAACTTTCACACAGAAATACACAAAAAACTTTAAATTTTCTGTTTTAACAGGTAATAAATAACCACTTAGCTGAGAGCTATGAATACAAATCCAGTCACCAGCGCGGCAAACGAGATCTGAGGTCATGAGGGTAGAGCAGGGCATTATGGGTGAGGGGAGGAGCTGAGAGCTTGGATCCATAGCTGGAAAACCATGCCGGTTCGGATCCGATATCGGATCCATAACCCACAGGTTGCAGACAAATGAATATCCTACTTCAGATCAAGTATAAACAGAAACTTAAGAATGACATAAAACTGGCAGACACCAAGTGGTAGAATTATGTACTGGTATGTACTAAGTTCATCAGACAATGAAAACAGTACACTTTAATCATAATGTATATAACACTACAGATAGCAGAGAATCAGAAAGAGTATCAAAAATTACAAAAACGTTGCTACTATGACATTTCATATTTCACCATCTGGAGCTCAAAGCAAACCAGCCTGCTCTCTGACCAGCCCCAATGTTGAATTTAATCTATTTACTTAACAATTGTTTATTAGAAAAGTCTGACTGGGACAGAACCTATTTTCAGTGGAGGCTCGGGGAGAAACTCTCCAGACGCATGTCTTTGGAATGTGGGAGGAAACCGGAGCACCTGGTAGAAACCCACTCAAATGCAGGGAGAACATACAAACTCTATACAGAAGGCACCCGAGCTGAGAATCAAACCGGAAAACCTCTTGCTGTGAGGTGACAATGCTAACCATTGCTTCATAATGACTGAAACCAAAGCTTACCAAGTCCACATATGCAAATCTATAAGAGTGCTAATGCAAATACAGAGACAGCAACCTACATTTCTACTCTAATCCCCTTAGGTCTCATTACTATGTACTACATTCAAACCTTCAAGCCAATGTACCCAAACAAAGACAATGAATCACATGAACTCCTCCCTCAACAAGACCTCATAAAAGAAAAAAAAAACACACCATGAAATACTCCTGTGTGTCAGCACATATACAAATGCAGGACAACACCAGCCAAGCCCAAATTAAACAATTAGACCTTGGAGATGTAATACAGAGATGCAGTTTAAAAAAAATGATCAAACTCAGGACTTAGTCACCATGAAAGTCAACTTAACAATTATTAGTAAGTAAACCTCTCATTGCTTAAATGGCTATTAGAAGCACTAACATAAAAACAAATACTGTACACCTAACTGTACAAAACAAAGTGAATGGAGGAAAAAAAAAACTTTGCGCTATTCAATGACTAATACAATTGCAAACAGTAGGGCTATGTACTCCCCAAGTCCTTATAACTGCATCTATAAACCATAAAAATGTCCATCCCTTGTCAATCTCATCATTTAACTATACACCCTGCCTAGACCTCTGCCATCTACTGGCAAATAACCTTTGCATGTCACCAAATTTAACAGTTCATTAGATGATTCTCTTCACATCCTATGTCTCCAAAATATGGAATGATATTCTTTCTCCCTAAGGCAAGAATGCTCCAGGGTCCCCTTTGAAATACAGATGAAGTCTTACTTAGTTAACAAATGGTTATTACTGTGCCCCTCCCCCGGACAGCACATGACATTAGTATAGCAAACATACAACTCTAATCACCACCAACACACCCTTCTTTGACTTTCAACCCTAAGTAGCACCAGTAATAAGAGTATTACAGTACATTCTGCTACCTCCTCTGCTCCTAGTCTAACGTTTCCTCCCTGGTTCCTCATCTACCTCAGCAAAATCTCCTCTCCTACAAACTACGTTGTAGTTGTCACTCACTGATATGGCACCCCTCAAAACAGATAACTTGGGATTCATACTTCTTTTCCTGACTTTGTTTCATCATCTCACTAGCCCATATTTCTCAACTACATAATTATTTGTATGCTTGTCCTGTATTCATTTTTCTTCACTCTTCCTTAATTATTTTGTTTCTCTCATTTCTTCTGTCTGAATTCTACCTTACTCTTTAAAGTACTTGTTACTTTTACAATGCATAAAATACTTCACCTCCAAAATCTATATGACTCCAGCATATTCCTGTGTATGTAATTTCTATCAAAAATTTACTTGTCAAATGACTCCTGTTTTTTCTATTTTTTTCCTCAAATGCGTGTTGTTAATTATGTTAAAATTGTATTCGCTATGTCCTTAATTGTCCTTTATCAAAATTTTTCTACTTCAAGCTTTTCTCCCCAGGTCTGCTGAAAAGAGGTTTTTCTGCACCCAGTTGGACAATCCTGGTAAACACATGAAATATATAGTTTTGCAGTAATTCGCATTATGGACCACCAGATGACAGCAAACATGTTTACATTGTTTGTACTATTACTGTCCGAGCTATGTTTATAGCTTTTTGTATTACACTGCTACACAGGAAATAACATTTTGCAACTTTGTTAGCACTTACCTGTTGATGATGCAATCTCCGATTAATCCATGATTTAGTAACTCAAGCAAGGGGCATATTTTGCTATTAAAAGCGCAAATAACACTGAAACAGAAATGTAAATGATGCTGGTAGAACTGCTAAATGTGTGTACTTGAGTTTTACAGAAATTGAAATTCAGTATACCTGTCCAAGTGTGGATGACTCAAAACTCAGTTTGGGAAAGTTAGAGACATATGGATGGCGCAGTGGTGCAGCAGTAGAGTTGCCTCACAACATCAAGCTCTCCAGTTCGATTCTCTGCTGGGGTGCCTTCTGTGCAGAATCTGCATGTCCTCCCTACATTCGTGTGAGTTTCCTCCGGGTGCTCTAGTTTCCCATATTACAAAAACATGCAGCTAGAGTGTTTCTTCCCAGGCCTCCAGTGACAATTGGCTTTGTTCCAAGTCGGACTTTCCCAGTAAACTTTTAGTTATGTACTTACCATAACTTTGGATGTATGGGATCCATCTCGCCTACATTCATAACAGATGGGTTCGGAGCCGATCCGTCGGCTCCGACACGGCCACTATACTAGAACGAAGTCTCTCATTGGCTGGGCTACCCCTTATCCCACAATGCACCACGCCTGCTTCCCCAGATCTTGTTTGTTCGCTTTATACATTCATACAGATACAGAAAACACATATACCAATAACTGTAACCAACTAGAGACCTTCCATAGGAGAGGTTAGCAAGATCTATATTTCCTCCAAATCCAAAAGGTAGGGGGAAGGAGGGTGGGTATGTATGAATGTGAGATGGATCCCATACATCCAAAGTTATGGTAAGTACATAACTAAAAGATGTAATGGGATCCTATCTCGCCTCATTCATAACAGATGGGACAGCGTCCTAGCACCTAAAACCCGGGTGGCTCACTGGAACACACTCCTGAGAACTGCGGAACCAAATGAAGCTCTGTCTCGGAAGCCACATCAAGCTTGTAATGAGAAATGAAGGTGTGCGGAGAAGACCAAGTAGCAGCCGCACAAATATCATCTATTGAAACTTTGGAATGAAAACTACAGAGGTGGCCATAGCTCTGGTAGAATGAGCTTTGATTGGGAAAGGCAACTCCTTGCCTGAGTGGGAATAAATGAAAGAGATGCAATCCTTAATCCATTTAGCAATGGTGGCTTTGGCAACTGGAAGACCCAACCTATTCTCCAAAGGACACAAACAGTTGGTCAGATTTTCTAGTCTGAGTGGTCCTAGCCAAGTAAAAACGCAGTTGCCTGTGAACATCCAACTGGTGAAAGGTATATTCTGCTCTACTGGAAAAATTAGGAAAGAAAACTGGAAGCTCCAAAGATTGCTGAATGCATAAAGGGGATGCTACCTTAGGCAAAAAGGATGGATTCAATATAAGGGAAACTCTGTCTTTGTGAAAGATCAAATACGGAGGGGAAGAACAGAGAGCCTGAAGCTCTGAAACACGCTTAGCAGAAGTAATAGCCACTAGAAAAGCCGTTTTCCACGACAGGAATTTGATATCACAAGTGGCTACCGGCTCAAAGGGATGGGCAGTTAAAGAGGCCAGAACCAAATTTAAGTCCCAAGGGGGCACGGGATGAGCCACAGGAGGCCTGAGGAGCCAGGCTCCCCTAAGAAAGGACTTGCAAAGTCTGTTAGCCACTAAAGAGGGATCTACAGCAACATGAAAATTAGATATAGCCACCAGTTGAACTTAAGTGTGGAGACTGAAGAGCCAGAATGAAATAAGGAAGCCAGAAATTCCAAGACCTGCGGAACTGAGGCTGTAAGAGGATCAACGCCTCGCTGTTGTGCCCAACAACAAAACCTTTTCCATTTGCTGGAATACAGCTTAACGGTAGACAGCTTGTGGGAAGAAGACAAGATATGCATTACTTCCGAAGAAAGAGAGAGATCTCTAACTAAGGATGGAAGTGGAGTAACCAAGCAGCCAGTCGCAGCGACCAGAGGGACGGATGCGGGAGTCCCAACGGATTGGATAACAGATCCGGTACTGGGTCCAGGATCCAAGGGCCCTGTGCCGCATACTTCTGAAGAAACGGGAACCAAACCTGACGGGGCCAATGTGGGGCGACCAAAATCATGTCGCATCTGACATGGAGAGCCTTCTGAATCACCCTCGGGAGAAGGGGAATCGGAGGGAAGGCATAAAGTAGACCCGGGGGCCAAGTGTGGGCTAGAGCGTCCCTTGGAGACTGTCCCTGAGAGGGCGACAGAGTGAAGAACTCTCTGCACTTCGCATTGTTGGGGCTGGCGAACAAGTCGCAACAAGGGAGACCCCATTTGGCGAAGATCAATGCAGCCACTCTGTTGTTGAGGGACCACTTGTGGGGCAACAGAAGAGTCCTGCTGAGCCTGTCTGCAATCACACTGGCTTTCCCCGGAATGTGCGTGGCTACTAGGAAACGTCGAGAGGCTATGGCCCAGTGCCATACTCTCATGGCCTCCCTGCAAAGGGGGTAGGACCTGGTTCCGCCCTGCTTGTTTATGTGCCAAACTACCGACATGTTGTCGGATAGAATCGCAATAGTACCCTGGGGGAGAGCATGATGAAGTGCTTGTAAAACCAGAAGCACTGCTCTCATTTCCAGGACATTGACGTGAAGGTGCGCTTCGCAATCCTGCCAAGTGCCTTGGACAGTCCTGTCCAGATAATGACCCCCCCCCACCCTATCTGGGAGGTGTCCGTGGTCACTGTGGCAACAGGAGGCTGAAGAGCGAAAGGATGCCCCCGGTCCAGGTTGGACCGACATAGCCACCAACGGAGATCTCGACTGCAACTCTCCGTAATCAGAATTAGGTGATCCAAGGGAAGTTCTTGGCATGACCACTGAACCGATAACAGCCATTGCAGCACTCGCATGTGCAGTCTAGCTAACGGTACTAGGAGGATGGTTGCAGCCATCGTACCCAATAACTGAAGAATCTGTCTGGTAGGAACTCGAGATTTGGGTAACAAATTTTGGACCCGAGATTGCAGAACCTGAATTCTCTCTGATGGCAAAAATGCCCGCATACATTTTGTGTCTAACTCTGCGCCTATAAAGGTGATACGCTGAGATGGCCGCAGCACAGATTTTTTCCAATTGAAAGAGATTCCTAGCGAGAGACCCAAAGTTACTGTGGCCCTCAACGCTCGAATCAGTAGATGCTTGGAGGTGCCAGTGAGGAGCCAGTCGTCGAGATAAGGAAACACTTGGAATCCGAGACTTCTCAAGTGAGCTGTCACTACTGCCAGACATTTGGTAAATACCCTGGGGGCTGTGGTGAGACCAAAGGGCAGTGCAAGAAACTGGAAATGACTGGTTCCAAGGCGGACGCGCAAATGACTCCTGGACTCCTGACGTATCAATATATGATAGTAAGCATCCTTGAGGTCTATGGAGCACATCCAGACATCCTTCTCCAATAACGGGAAAATGGACTGAAGGGTGACCATCCGGAACTTGGACTTCTTCACAAAATGATTCAAAAGGCTGAGGTCCAAAATGGGCCTTACGTCCCCTGTCTTTTTTGGCACCAAAAATAACCTTGAGTAAGTTCCTGATCCGATCTGGTCGGCGGGGACGGGCTGGATGACCCCCTTTTTTTTAGCAGATTTGAAACTTCTACGGCTGCCAGATCCCATTGACTGGGTGGCACATCCGGAATTCTCCTTGTAGGAGGAGGGGGCTTGAAAAAGGGAATGAGGTAACCTCCGGTTACAATGCGAAGCACCCACTGATCCTTGGTTATTGATTCCCAAGCCTGTGGGTGTTTCGCAAAACGACTCCCGACTGGCTCCGGAGAAGCACAGCCGGGCCACATCCTAGGGACGGTGAGGATAGGAGGAACCACAAAAGGATTTGCGGTCTCCAGAGTTACCGGGGCCTCTGCCACATCTAGGACGGCGTCTTCCTGAGTCCCACCCCCCCTGCCTCTGGAGGGGGGATCACTCGGTGGAGTAGAGAAGAACTTTTGGGATTTTCTGAACCACATTTTCCCTCCTCTCTGAGCCTTGGGATAAGATCTAGAGGGAACGGAAAAACGGGCCCCAATGGCAGTCAAGGTCTTGCCCTCCTGCTCGCACCGAGTAAGAGTGTCCTTCACCTTGGGTCCAAACAAAGAAGACCCATCAAAGGGGGCGTCGGCGAAGGAAGACTTAAAGGCCTCCACGAATGTACACAAGTGTAACCAGGCCTGTCTCCTAAGAGCCACTCCTGTGCCCGCTGCTCTACTCACCCCTTCGGCTGCATAGGAGATGAGCCTCATGGACGAGTTGACAATAGAGTTCAGGGTAGTCATCTGGGCGCCTACAGTCTGAGCTAACGCCTCAGGAAGGTTACCCGCAAGGGACTCTCCTAACTCCTTGAGGAGGTCCCTTTGGAGCCTTGTAAAATGACAAAGATAGTTCAGGGACCGCATGGTAAAGGTCGCTGAAGAAAGGGTACGCTTCCTGTACCTATCCATGCTCCTAGAATCCTTATTAGGAGGATGAATAGACGTTGAAGCCTCTGCCACGTCCTGCTGAGTGGCAGATGCCACCACCATAGCATCAAATGCAACACCTTTAGAGAGGAATTCTTTCTGGGGAGGAGCTGAAAGAAACTTATTGGGCCTGGTGGGCACCGGTTCCGCTGTGTCAGGATGCTCCCACACCCTTCGAGAGATTAAGTCCAATAATTCGTCGAAGGGTGGAGACACCCAGGAGGAGGAGGAGGGCTGGGCCCCAAAGGCCTTGAGGAAAACTGACTCCTCAGCGGAAGGGGCTTTGGATTGCCAACCGCCTCTCTGTCTCAAGATCTCAAGGATATCTGAGAAAGAGATGTCATCCAAGGACGATTTAGGGGACCCTTCCGCATCCTCGAGGTCAGTATCTGAAGTGACGGATTCATCCTGGGAATAGACGTGCTTCCTCTTGCACAGTTTCTTCCTTGGGGGTTCATCCGAAGCAGATTCGGAAGGACCCCCTGGAAGAAGGGAACCCCCCCAAGGGGGTATCCTCAGGCCACAGGGCCCCACTGTCACAGGAAAGAATGTCTCCAGAGGCACCAGAACCCAGAACTTGGGATGGTGGGGTAGAAACCTGCTGAACCGGCAAAGTCATGGCCAGTGCACTCCTCATGGCCTCAAAAGCAGGACCTCCAGACTCTGCAGAGGGCACTTGCTGAGAGACCACGGAGGTACCCGGAATGCCTGCGGCAGATGCTCCGAGGGGAATACTGGGCATCGAAGAGGCGAGCTCTACAGTGTTGCCCTCGGCCCCCGCCGAGGAAGACCTGGTACCAAACCCTGACACCGAGGACAGGGTAGGAATGAAAGTCGGAGCAGAGGAACTCCGAGGGGGTCCCAGCTCCGACTGGACGATTCCGCTCCAATCCACCTGCACCAACTCCAATGGCTCCAAGGGGGTTGGAGGAGGAATCAAATGTATGGGATGTGGAGTGGGCTCCGAAGCCACGTGGGCTGGAGCCGAGATCATTTTGGTAAAAACTGGGGACTGGAACAGCCTCTGGGTAACCCTATCCAAATCCGAATCAGATAGCCTAGAGGATTTGGAGGAAACAGATTGGGGCCGAGAAGACATCTGCCTCGGCTCCGATAAGGCAGGAGATCGGCTCCAAAAAGGTTCCAACACTGTCAGAGCCGAGACTGGAACCGACTGCAGCAGTGTCGGCGCCGAAGGCAGCTTCGGAGCCGAGGGGGAAGAGTCTGAGCCGAAAACCTCCATCGGCTCCGAGATCAATGGAGCAGAAACAGGTGAATGGCCTCTCGATGCACTAACCTGCGGCTCAGAAACCAATGGAGCCGAGGAGAGAAGCACTGAGGCAGACTCTTCAGCCATCGGCTCCGAAGCCATTGGAGCCGAGGAAGAAGTCGTCGAGCCTTGTTTCTTAGTTGTCGGATCCAACGGACTAGTCGGAGCCGACAATCTATGCTTTTTAGACGTCGGGCCGGACGGGCTGGTCGGAGCCGACGATCTCTTCTTTTTGGAAGCTGGAGAAGAAGCCAAAGCTTCTTCAAAAGAAGGCTTAACCAGACCCCTAAGTATCAACTTATTTTTCCTCTCCTGGAGAACCCTGGAGGAAAAAGCATGGCATACACTACAAGAATAGCATGGCTGTCTGTAATAGACATCTTATAATTACATTTTGTACATTTCTTAAAACCTGACTTTTGCTCCTTAGACATTTTGACAAGAAAGTCACAATTAACTAGTAATAGCACAAAGGGCAGTAACTGAAGTATGGGCTAAAACCCTCTGACTTAAACAGGCTTAGCAACAGTAAAATAAACAGCAATGGACACTACGTGGGCTAAAGCCCTCTAACTTAAACAGACTTAGCCCAAAACTGACTCTGTCACACCACAACAGGAATAGATCAATATCCAATAAGGGAAAAAAACCTTGTCTAGTCTACAAGAAGCGCGAGAAACAATAAAATTAAATTTTCTCCAAACTGAACACAAACACTCACAAAGCTATTAAAACAGCTGTTTAATAAGATTCCTGACAGAAACCCTATGCAAAAAAGACCAAAATGTCAAGAAAATCACTTGGCTCCAGCCAAGTTGAGACCACGTCCGTCTTGAAAAGCGGCAAACGAGATCTGGGGAAGCAGGCGTAGTGCATTGTGGGATAAGGGGTAGCCCAGCCAATGAGAGACTTCGTTCTAGTATAGTGGCCGAGCCGGAGCCGACGGATCGGCTCCGAACCCATCTGTTATGAATGAGGCGAGATAGGATCCCATTACATCAAACGTTAAATAAATAAAATATACCAGCTGCTATCATATCAAAATCAGGGCAGAAACCAAAGAAGTACTCAAAATCAGGACACTGTTCTTTACTTCTGAAACTACTTCAAGAAATTAATTCAAGGAGTTACATTTGTTACAGTCTGCTGCCTCTGAGAATGCAATTGTCAATCAATGTGATTCTTTTAGTAAACAGAAATTACTGCTGGTTCTGGAGTGACTGTTTTATACTGAGAAGTGAGAGGTCCTGGGGAATTTTAAAGTGTCAGCGAAAGTTAGAGAGACAGTGAATGGATCTGTATGAGCATGTTGTCACACTACAAATGGAACAGAATAAATACTTGACTGGGGAGGGGCAGAATCGCAACAGTTTTAATGCATTCACTAAACTTCTGCATTATCTGACTATATCTAGGTCTCTTCGGTTAAAGCAGACGAAGTTACTTAAACTGAGGACCAAACGCACTGTCATTGTAGAGATTCAAAATAACAGTAGAATGGCAGCAGGAATGAAGAAGTATTAGTTGAAAACAGTAAAGTGGTTCCTAACCATGGTGAGCAGTTAGTGGAAACATTCACTGTTCAAAGATCAGCAGATGCAATTTTCAGGGACTAGCCTGGGGAATGGATTACTGTCCATGACTTCTGTGCGTACATGAAAATCAGTCCTTATCCAGTGCTAGGCCTGACTGCAGATGAATATCCATAACTCTTTCCAGGACAGATATGAACCCACAGAGAAAGTTTAAATGTCTCCGTCTAAAACACTTTCCTTATGCCAGCATACTGAAATGACTTCTATGCATCCAAAGAAATAAGAAATAAAAGGGCTGTTTGGCCATGTTAACATGTTCTAGTTATCTCACAGTTATTCTAATAATGTCCTCTGCCTGATGTGTCTCAAAGGGGGCAAGGAGAAGGGTTGGGGGTTGTTGTAATGGCTAACGTGCTTACCTCACAGACAAGAGGTACAGAGTTTGAATCTCACTAAGGGAAATTAGCCAGGCTTAAAATGGTCCACAAAGGCAGTTTGAGAGATGGCACATAATAAAATAACACACACTTGCAACTGTCTCAGGTGCTCTGTGACTGGATCAACAAAGTCAGGCCCCAGTTGCCTAATGGATAAGGCACTGGCCTCTTAAGCAATGGATTATGGGTTTGAGTCCCATCTGGGGTGATATAATCTTAACACAAAAACACGAGTGAGAGATGCAGCTATATTAAGAACCTTGAATCCATGCTCTCTCACACATCAGTCAGTACATATGACAATGAGTGGGTTGCCAGCATGCACACCTTACCTCTTACTCCACTCAAACCCACATCACACATGCCCACATATGTGGAGGTCCTCACCAGAATCATAGATAAACACCAGAGACCTCCCAAACACAAACACAAGCACGCTACACGCAATACTTTCCACATTACACATAATGGCTCATGCACCAGTGTCTCACTAGTCATACCCTTAAGGCAAAACAACAAAACAAACATATTATTCATAGGTGATTCCATCATGAGACACAATAATATCCTCTCATTATGCTGAATAAGGAAAAGGTCACGGTCAGCTGTCTGTCAGGAGCCAGGATCTGCCATACCACACGTGCACTCAAGTCTCTCAACAACACATACTGTTATGACTCTGTCATAGTCCATGTCGGAGTAAACGCATAGCTGGCCTTAGGCATAGGCCAACTAGGTGGCCGCCTACGGAGCTGCTCTAGCAGAGGCACTTTTCCGGTATTTATTTGGTGTAGATAAACCATGATAGGGGCAGCGGGTGGTGTGGTGGGGGGCGCCATGGAGCCCTTTTGCCAAGGGCACCAGTTGACATAAGGCCGCTCCTAATAACTGACACGAGATGTATGTCTCGGGACTATATGAAGAGAGACATGACTGAGCTCTCGGAGTGTGCGTCTCAAGCAAGTATGTCCCTAACCTTAAGCAGCACTTTTATCTTCACCTAGGATGATGACTTAATACAAATCTAAAATGACTGACTTCAATAACTGGCTTAACGGATCCCCTTAGAATGACACCAGAAGCTATCTGTGAGCCTGGGACAACATAATCGACAGACTTCTATGCTTTGCCAGAGATGGTCTACTGGCTAAGGCTCTTGCCACCCGCATAGTGCCTTTTTAGACAATGTCTCAAGAACAAAATTCCCCAATGTAAAATGTACATCTAAAAACAACCGCAAGCTATGCTGCTAAACACCAGGAGTCACAACATGAAACTGCGCTCACTGGAAGCTGTCCTCACCTTGAAAGACGCAGACATTTGTGCAGACACACCGCCCTTGTTCAACGTTGTGAACAGCACTTGAGCCATACCGGGTTATACCTCCTTCCACACATTCAGACTTCACACTGAAGGTCTGAAAACTAAAGGAGGTGGTGTATCAATGTTCATCAAAGATAAATACACCTCCAGACTGGTTAATCAGTATGACTTCCTGGAGATACTTCAGGTGCAATTAACTGTTGGTAGGACACCTATTCACATCATTGCCAGCTACAGCACCCTCTCCATGAATAAGGACACCCACTCTGCCTATTTGGATCTACTTGAGTCTATCAAGATACATCCAAACACCATGGTTTTGGGAAACTTAAACTACCCATCCATTGAATGGATAAATTACTCATGCTCAAACTCACTTGCCCAAAAGTTCCTCAACTCTGTTAATGCCAATGCCCTGGACCAGCTGGCTGACACCTCCACAAGGGGTGCCAACATCCTGGATCAGGTGCTCACCAATATTAGGGACCACTGTGGCACCCCCACTGCAAGGTCCTCTCTGGTGAGATCTGACCACAAATTGGGCTAATTTGATCTTTATCACACCTAACTCCACCCCAGCAGCAACTAAACAAACAACTTTTAGAAAGCAGATTATAACCTCTTATCAGATGGTATAAATAGCTTCACTGCACCTCCTCCCTCACTTGGAACTGGCAACTATGCAGAGCTCTACACCAAAGCTTTATATAAACCTGTATAATTGCACTGACTTGGCCATACCTGACAGGACCAAAACAAGCTCCTCAAGAAAGAGAAAACCTGCCTGGTGGACAACTGCCATTAACAGCCTTTACAACAAGAGGAAGAAATTGCTGTCTAAGAGTAAGAGGGAGTGAGCCCTCCTAAACTAGAAATACTCCCTCAGCTTAAACAAGCAAATAAGACTTCTTGTGAAGTCCTCCAAAACAAACTACAAGTCCAAATTATCTTCCTCAACAAAGGACAACCACAAGGCATTCTACAGTTACATCAGTAACCTAAAAGGAAAGGCCCAGATTGGTGCAGAACTGGTAGTTAATGAAATCACATATACTGAGCCTGTGGACATAGCTAACCTAATGGGAGACAGGTTCTGTGAAAACTTCACTCCCCTGTCCCCACCACACGTACCCCATGACATCCTTACCACCTATCCCCTACCTTGTATCTCTAAAGAGGAGATCGCAAATGCCCTCTCTAAGGCCAAAGACACAGCATCTATTGGATCTGATAACATCCCATACTGTTTCCTACATGGGCTCCAACATGTATTAGCAACACCACAAGGTACTCTCTACAATCATAGTCTAAGCACTGGCTTTGCACCAGCTGAATGGAAACCAGCCACCATTATTCCTTTGCACAAAAGTGGTGCTTTCACTGACCTCAGGAACTACAGACCTATTAGCCTGACTAGTCTTATCTGCAAGGCCATGGAGCGAATTATCATGGATCTTATCAACAAAGATGAAGGTCATCTCCAAACACTTGACCCTACTCAGTTTATATTTGTCAAAGGGAGATCGTACCTGTTAAACCTGGTGGACTTCTTTGAGACGGTCACCAAGGACCTGGAAGAGGAAAATCTGTGCACATAACCTACCTGGACTTAGCCAAGGCATTTGACACTATCCCCCACTAAGGCATCATTGACAAACTCACCCAACTAGGCATCAACCCTTATATCATTAGATGGGTCTCTAACTGGCTCACTGACAGAACTAATATAGTCAAAATAAGGGAATCCACCTCCAACAGCAGACCAGCGGTGTTCCACAGGGATCAGTCCTAGGACATCTACTGTTTGGAATCTATTTCTCCAAAGTACAAGCAAAAACAAAAGGTCTGTGGCTGACAAAGTCTGCTGATGACTGCAAACTGGAAGCAGTCATAGAATCTCCAAACGATGCCAACATCCTACAACAGGGCCTTACACAAACAAATGACTGGTGCCAAAGTCATGGGGTTAGACTCAATGCAAAGAAATGCATTGTCATTTCTTTCAGTAAACCGATGTTCCTGCTAACTACCACATCAATAGCAACACCTTAAGTACCCACTCAGTGATGAGAGACCTGGGCACACAGGCTGACAACAACCTTACCTTTTACCACTAGGTCTCCACAGTGGCAAAGGAGGACATTCTACATTGCTCATCTCATAAGTAAGGGTACTGCCTCTAGAAAAAAAAGTTATTACCTCCCTATATATATATATTGTTTACCTCCATCATCAGGCCAGTAATGGAGTACAATGTCCCTTTTGGTATGTATCTTTCTAAGCACCTGCAGTAATTGGAGAAACCAAAAAGGTTCCTCACAAGGAAAATTCAAGGTTTTTACCATCTGTCCTATGGGGAATCATCTGAAATTACTGTCACTTTATTCTGTTTAATACAGACTACTCAGAGGTAATCTCAGACTTGCATATAAGGCAATTTCTGACCCTTCGTTATTAGAAATGCTTCATACCCAAAAGTCAAATGGTACACGGGTTACTCGCATTAATAAAATGTGCTGGAGGGACAGATTTGTCACCCAGAGGTTGCCACACCTTTGGAACAGACTTCCACTTCATGTCAAACAGAGCACTTCATTGGTCCTCTACAAATGCAATCTGTACGATTGGATGGGTGACCGTAAATTCACCCCAGGGGCACTAGGTGCTAATCATGGAAATAAAGGTAAAAACTTGGCCAGGCTTGTAAGGGCCCTATGACCATTAGCCTAGTAACTTCATGTGATCCTATGAACTGCGCACATCTTTCTATCAGAACTTTTATTTTTAAATTTGCTGCAATTTTGGGTTGTGCATCTCTTTTTTTTTTAAAACAAGTTTATTATTTTTAACATACAAAATAAATATCATAACAATCTTATACAAGCAGTTAAAATATAAATAGTTATAACATTTGATAAAACAACCAAAGTATTTACAGAGACATCCACTACAAATCAAATCAATTAATTAAACTGTAATGTCTTACTAATGAAACTAAGACTTTTTTAACAGATTTTGTAAAGTATCCCATATATTATAGTAAGACGTTTTTCTAATGGTTCTTGACTTTATTGTCATTAGTTCCATATGACACACTTCAGTCATAACATTTTTAAATTCATTAAATGAAGGAGGAGTATCTGAAATCCAATTTCTGGTTATTTTTTTTCTGGCCACTGCTAGAATAGACCATAATAAGGGAAGTTTAACTTTTTTAACACTTTTAGGAACAGGAGTGTTAAATAATATAAGTGATTTAGAGACTATGAAATTATCTGTGAAAAGAGCCTGCAAAAAATCATTGATTAACATCCAATATTCCTTCAATTTTATACAGTCATAAAACATATGTGCCCAATCAGCATTTATTTCTACATTACATCTCTTACATATGTTGTCTTTATTGTTTATTTTATTCATCATTAAGGGTGTATAGAAAGATCTATGTAAAAATTTCCAGGTAAAAAGTCTCCAATTAATGGAAGAAGTAGTTTTATAAGCAGATTCCAATATATATTGTTTATCTTGTTGTTTTGGTGATTCTCCATTAATGGAAATGAAATAATTCCAGTAAGTATCTGAACTGTAATGAGTTTCATCTCTAATAATTTTATGTATGTGTGAGAGCTTACCTTTATCAGAAACCCTATGTTGTAAATTTAATATCAAGTAGTCAATCAGAATAGGGACAGATTCTTTAACTGTTAAAGACATTAAATCAAGTCTATTTATAAGATGTTGTCTAAAAGTCTGAATCTCTAACCAACATGTTTCTCTCAAATCAAATTCTTGCTTTAAGAAGTCTAAATATTTTGCTTTATTGTCATACAGCAACTGATACCAATACTTTAAATCATTCTCTGTGACTAGAAGAATTCTTTCAGAGGTGGATGATAAAAGAATACCTTGTGTATACATTATAGGGAATAAGATAAAATTCCATTCCTTATATTTAGGATGCATAAATATAAAATTACGATATCTAATAATAATATTTAATGGGTAACTAGCTATATATTTTGGTGTAATAGATGAGGTACAAAATTATTTTAGTAACCATAACATGGGATTATTTACAATAGTATTTTTGTGTATTAATGATATTTTCGTGCAGTGAATGCTAATTAGTTCCCAATATTCCTTCCATTTTGCAACATATGACTGATCTATTAGCAAAGTAATAACTTTTATAATAGAAGAGATAGCATATAAATCAAAGTCTGGAAATGAAATGCCCCCTTGAGACCAACTATTAGTATGTTTCTTTAATGCAATCCTAGGTCTATTAGGTGCCCATAAGAAATTTAATATTTGTGAATTCAATTTCTTAATAATTATTTTTGTAGGTGGGAGTATTATTGATTGTATTATATATAATATCTTTGGGAATATTATCATTTTAATAATTGTGAGTCTCTCTTCCATGGTAAAAAACATATTGTTCCAGCTATTGAAAAGATTTTGTATATTATGAAGACAGTTACTATAATTATTATGTATAGTGGATTTAATATCTTTAGTTAATATTATGCCTAAGTAAGTTATCTGACCTGAATTGGGTATATATTTGTGAAAATCCTTAGTGAGGACATTTTTTCGTGCGTATATTGGTAATATTTTAGTTTTTTCTTCATTAAATATCAAACCAGAAATATTCTTGAAATCTGTCATCTTATCAAATAATGACCACATAGAAGAATTTGTTCCTGCTGACGTAATTAGAACATCATCTGCAAAAAGTTGGATTTTAGATATTGTATTTTCATCTATATCAAATCCTTCTATATCAGTGCTGTTTCTAATCAAATTAGCCCAAGGCTCCATTATTAAAGTAAATAATAATGGTGAAAGTGGACACCCTTGTTTTGTACCTTTTAATATGGGTATTTTTTGTGAGACATATGTTCCTATCTTAATGTAAGCCAATGCTCCTTTATACAGATGTTCAATTAAATTCACAAATGCATCAGAGAAATTTGTACACTTCAATAAGATAAACAGGTAGTCCCAACTTACTGAGTCAAATGCTGAACTTATATCAAGACTAATAAGTGTTAAATCTTTCTTTTTCCTGTTTGCATAATCAATTAGCGTTAAAGTTCTCATTATATTATCAAAAGTATTTCTATTTACAATAAAGCCCATCTGATCTATATCTATTATACCTGGAATGATTGTCTTTAATCTGTCAGCAAAAATATTCATGAACATTTTATAGTCAACATTAAGTAATGAAATAGGTCTATATGAAGTGCATCTGGTTGGGTCTTTATTGGGTTTTAAAATTGGTGAAATAAATGTGTATTGCCAGGATGGGGGAGTTGATAACTCATTTTGAGCTGAAATGAAAACCTTATGTATTAATGAGTAAGTACTCTTAGGAAGAATTTTATAAATCTCTGGAATAATACCATCATTACCTGGTGATTTATTTGATTTAAGTTTATTTATTTGTGTGATAACCTCTGTATATGAAATATTTTTATCTATTAGTTTAGTCTGTTGTTTATTAAGTTTTTTGTTCATGTTTGTAGTTATAAAGTTCTTTATTTTATCTTTAGAATCCATATTAATGTTATTGTGGTTAATTTTATGAAAGTGATTTCTAAATTCATCTAATATTTCTGGTAAACTAGAGACATTCTTCTTTTTCCCTGGAGAAAAAATTTCTTTGATGTGATTTTGTTTATTCAGCCTTTTTGTTTTATTTTTAAGTCTATGTAAGTATTTGGGACTTATTGAGTAAGACAAAAACTTATATTTCTCTAATGTTATTTTGACTTTATGACTTAAAATTTCTTTGTATTTCTCATTTAATTTATTTATTTCCTCGATGACTTTTTTGTCCATAATATTTTCTTTATTATTATGTTTATATGAGTCTAATTTGTTTTGAATGTCTATTAATTCCTTGTCCCAAGATTTCCTTTTATTATTATAATACCATCTGATACTTTGTCCATATAAATATGATTTTAGAGCATCCCAAATGTGAATAATGGAGACGTCAGGTGTAGTGTTTAAGTCTAAGAAATGTTGCACCTCAGTAAGTATATAATCTTTATAGTCCTTTAGTTGAGTTAAGTATGCTGGTATTCTTTTGATCTGAACATTATAAGTACTATTTACCATAAATTCAAAGACAATTGAATTATGATCTGATATAGGACATGAAATGATCTTGGAATTAATTAAGTCTGTTACCAGTTGGTTAGAAATAAAGACTCTATCTATTCTTGAATAAGTTTCATATCTATTAGAAAAGAAAGTGTATGGTAATGATTTAGAATCGATCTGATTATTAATATCATTCAAATTATATAAATTAATAAAATCCTTTAAATGTTTTGCATTAGATGTGATTTTCCTTTTTCCCATAGTAGTAGTATATTTTTCATGCAGGATACAATTAAAATCACCTGCTAAAATAATATCTCCTATAGAAAATGATATAATCTTATTGAGATGGTGTTTCACTGTATTAGTGCCAATTCCTGGTATCCAATATACATTAATTAATGTATATATTTTCCCATTAATCTGTATTGTAACCATACAGAACATTCCTTTATCATCTTTATAAGACTTAATAGTTTTAGGTATGGGCATATTTTTGTTCCATAAGATAGCCACTCCTCTTTTTTTTCTGTGTGTGTTCTGAGCTAACCAAGACTGTATATTTATTAGTGGCTAATTTATCTATATCCTTTTTGAGGAGATGTGTTTCTTGAAGGAATATTAAATTGGCTCTATGCAAATTAATATATCTCTTTAAACTTGCCCTTTTACATGGGTTATTCAATCCAAAGAAATTCCTTTTAGAGTTACCATTTAACTTTTATAAATATATAAAACATATAATCAGAATAACATTTACTAAAATAAGTATTATTATGTCTCCTCCTTTAGGTGTTCTATTAATTACAGCTGTATTTAATGAAAATCTTATGGAATTTTGTGTAATTTTCACTTTTATTTGTAGTGACAATGAGTTTATAAAATGTGATGTGGATGTCAAAACTATACACACACAACAATAATCAGGTGAAAATATTGTCTGGATTAAACAATGCACCCAGCCTGGAGTTAAGAACTCCAACTTCGAGTAGCAAATACCACTCAAGTTATCCCCCTATCTTAAACAGCAGTACTCCAGCTGCCACCAAATTAATTCAATACTAACTATTATTAACTAAAGTTAACCTCATTTAATTTGATTATCTATTATAACAAGGCTAAACAATTTATATAACAGCTTCATATAAACATATAAAACATTTAAAAATAACTAATATTGCTATGTACATCTATTCTATATAATAAACTCATAATCAAAATAGCATTCTAACAATCTTGGTAATGGGAGCAGAGAAGAGAGAGAGAGTGGGTTGTGCATCTCTGATGCACAATATGACATCATGAGTTAACTTTAACACACTGAGCCCCTGAGATGGTCAATTCACCCTCACGACTAACTGAGCACTCTTCTGCAAACCAATTAGAAACAATTAACATATGAGTAAGAGTTAGCTGAAATACAGTTGGGCAGTGCAGTCTCACACTAAGTAAAGACAATCACTGGTAAGAGTACAAGTACTTACTCAAAAAGATAGATGAGCGCTTTTTTCAATCACTGAACAAGAAATTTAGTTACTGCAAGTAAAGATCTCTGGACATTTCACAATATAAAACTACCTCACTCAGCGACAGATCTACCTGACAACCACTAATTATGAGTTCTTAGTTTGTGAACATTCAGCTAGCGACTCGTCTCATGACATACTATAGTCCACCAATTTTCAACCTTTTTCATCTCATGGCACACACAAACTAATTATAAAAATCTTGCGGCACACCAAACAATAAACTTTTTCTGATCTAATACAGCCATGACTTCGATTGGTTTACAAAAAATAATAGTAATTACCTACACTTTTTGCTTCAAAATGGCTTTTTAAAAAAAATGTAAAACTATTTATAATACTTTGTACTAAAAAATAATATTCAATTTAAACAATTTTTATTTATTTTCCTCTAATTTACTTGCATTTAATATTTAATAAAATATTGGAGTTTGACGCTGTCTTAGAATATCTTTTGTGTGAGTTCGAATTTTAGACAGTTATACTCTTAAATCTTCTTCCAGAGTTTCCAGCCACGATCAATTTTTGTTCTTAATATTATTCATTGTGGAAAAGCTTGATTCGCACAAATATGATGTGGAGAAAGGAAGAAGTGTTTGTATTGTTTGTTTTTTTGTATTAGGAAATTCACTTTAGAGAGAGAACCAAAATGAAGCAATATCTGTTGAATATTTAAGTTTTAATCCTCTGTCATTTCTTATCTCTGTTAACTCATCCTCTTCTGTAATTATTACATATGCCAATTTGCACACACATAAGACAAATGGATCTCTTATCCAATTCAAGGATGATATGTTAAGTAAAGGAAAATATTTTTCCATATTTGTACCAAGTAATCTTAAAGTTTGCAAAATTAGATCTATAAGATTTCCATCCAGATTGCAACTTTTCATTAGCTCAATAATTTCTACTGCATTTTCTCTCCCGATTCTTTCTTCCCATAGCATTAGCTTTTCTTTGAAAGTGTTAACTGCGTTGGTGGAAGTAAGAATATTTTCATGATCTCTTTGTACACTTTTACTAAGTGTGTTCAAAGATTGAAACCAATCGACAAGAAATGCAACCTTATTGCACCAACACCCAGCACTGAGAAAATAATCTAACGGAGCTCATTGATTTGTCAAAAAAGTTAGAACTTCCTCTTTTAGTTCATAAAATCTTGCTAGAACTCAACCACGACATAACCACCTAACTTCTACATGCAAGAACTGTGTGCGAGAAGCTTCCATTGAGGAACATAGTGCTGCAAACAATCTCGACTGTAACGGCCTGCTTTTTACATAACTGACAATTGATACAGTCTCGTCTAGTACTTTTTTCAGCTCTGATACCAATGATTTTGATGGTAGCACTTCTCTGTGGAGAAAACAATGAGTAAAAATAATTCTAGGATTCTTTTTTTGAGCCAGTGTAACAAATCCATTTACACTTCCTGACATAGAGCGGGCACCATCCGTACGAATACTGATGTAGGAATGCCAAGACAAGTTATGACAACTGACGTAATTATCAACATCAAAAGTATCTTGGCCCTTCATTGTTTCTGTGAGTGGTTGACAAAATAAAAATTGTTCTATAATCTCTTCTTTATAAGTAAATCTACTGAATGCTAGAAGATGAGCTTTGCCAGTGACATTAGTTGATTCGTCCAGGTGAATAGCAAACATATCTACTTCTTTAATGTGAGATCTCACTTGCAACTCAACATCTTGGGACAAATCCTGAATATGTCGACAAATGTTATCTAACATTAGAATTTTTAAAATCTCCTTTTCATATTCTTCACCAAACACGGTATTTCCAATTTTACATCTAGTAACATTACAAAATCTACAATTATGTGAGATTTCATTCTTTTTAGCAACAATTTCTGTGATTGTGTAACTTGTTTCTTGTACTTTTTCCTGATACTGTTACAAATTTAGTCTATCTTTTTGCTTGATTAGTCTTATCCAGTACATGTTTTAAAATATTCAACTGGCTTTTTGCACAAGTTAGAATGTTTGGATTGCAATTTTTTTCTTTTTTTTTATTTACTTGGAACCATAACTTGGATTGCTAATTTGTTTCAACAAATTACGCATGTTTGACGTGGTGGATTTTCTTCACTGGATATAAAGACAAATGACAAATAATCTTTGTCATAATGGCAAACAATAGTTTTTAATTTAGTTTTAGAAGAGGAAAGCAGGACAGGAAGGGGACTGCGGAATGTTGTTATAGAATTCATACGGAATGAGACAAGGACTCTTTTAATACTAAAACTTAACTGTCTGCTCTTCTGACTTTATAGACTTGTTTGGCAAATATATATCCTCTGTTATTTCATTAATTTTCGTTACTGCTTAATGAAAAACTAAACTACAAATGATTACTGCAAACCAGTTTGGAGGCAGTATATGGAAAATTCTGCTGACCTTCATTCCACAAATCTACGTCATCAAAAGAGTTCACAAAATCACATTCTTCTACCAGGCCATCAGGCTGCTCACACCCCAAGCAAGCTCAACCATTCATAAGACTTGAGATGTCACTCAGATAAAGAACGCCCTACCTGTTTTATTTACCTAGGCCTTTGGTTACTAGTCTAATACATACTTCCTAAAACTATACCAGCTAGCTTATTTCTGTTTCAAGACAATGGAGTTCACTTGCCAAAGCAAACTCACTTCTTGCACGGCAGAAAAACACCCACTTGCTGTTCTCCCTACCGCACAAGATATGGTGTCTTGATCACCTTCAGTATCAAGTCAGCAAGCTCTCAACTGCTACTTCTAATACACAATACTTTCACATGTACAATTCAAATAAAACAACTCCCTGTAAACCAAAAGTATATAGCACAAAGTAAAAGAACCTTTTCTTTCCTTTTTTCTTCTCATTAGAAGTAACCTCAACCTGAACACCAAATTTTGTCAGCCTACCTTCAAACTTGTGCAATAAGCTCCTCAACGACTGAAAAGAACTTAGCAAATTCTCCTCTAGTGACAATCATGAACTTATTACCCAGTTTAACCTACTGCTATGTGAATGCTAGAATTATCAGTTAAATAAAACCAGTTTGTGCAGCTCTATCATTAACATGTTCTTTTATAAGCTTATTTACATAGCTTTTATCATTTACAGTAATACTCAACTTAATGCTGCCACATCTAGTGCTGTCTCATAGTCTTTATGCTCAATAATTCCCATTACAGTACAAATACCACTGCACTGTATATGTAACTTCACCTATATAATAAAATACAATGCATCTCTGTGCAAAGTTATAATGGTGCAGTATAGTGCTGTTTCAGTTAGCATCCCACATTCTACGAACATGTTCTATGAGCCGAGGCATTGCTGTATATACCTGTGTGCCTCTATCATATTCGTTTGTAAACAGGTCATTGTACTTGCCATTTATATGCCTGGGCAGTGGCTGAAAAGGTCTAAACATATGAAAGGCCTGATAATTTCCTAATTACTATTAAAGCAAAGATGGTGGTTAAAGTACAATAGTACATTTAAAAATATAATGTAAAGGTGCAAATATTACGCAACACAAATATGTGGTTCCCACAACAATCTGAAGTGATTACTATCAGAATAATGCCAGCTTTGTCAGTACACAGAGATAAAGCTGTGACCACGACAGAGGTGACTAAAGTTCAAATAAGGTCTTGGGCACCTACTGAGCATGGGAGGTGTATAATCTCCACTGGAGACCAAGGAACTCATGGAATCACTGTCTTCAAGTGGTAGGAAGGCAGTCCTAAGAAATCACACCCCTGCATTAGATAACATGCCCTTGCTGACATCCACTGTGCACCAAACCCTGGGGCAGATAACTGGGAATACACAGTGGATTTTGGCCCTCAAAGTGGAAAAATCCTGGTGTTGAGTACGTGACAGCTCTCTCCTCTTCTGCTCATCTCTCATACCTTGGAAGAGCGAATGAGCTGTATGGCTTTCACCTCCCAGAGAACAAATGGACTGCACTGCTCAAGCAGAGAAAGGAACTGAGTGACAAGGCAGGATGAAAGACAGAATGGATGAAATATGCTGTCATTATATCTATCTATTCTAGATAACTATTACTGGACACCAATACTCTTATTTTCTGAGGGGTATTTAGTTTCAGTTTTCTGCTACAACAGCAAAACAAACACATGTTGCTTCATATTCAAAATACTTTTCAAGCAAATACAAAAAAGATAAGAAGTTACCTCTGTCTGTGGTCAGCAGGCAGTAATCAGGGCTGAAGTATTCATTTCTGCTGCAACGTGTATTACAGACTTTGGCTCTCAAACAGTATTGAGTCTTTGGTTCTAGGTCGTACAAGGTTATATTTGGCACCTTTGAAGATAATTGTCTCTAAAGGGAAGATTAGAGAATGTGAAGAATTTGCACAATTTCCACAGCAGAAATCATTACAATAACTAACATAAGTCAAATGGCAGATTTTGTGGTGTAGCTAGACCAATCTCAGCCACATACGTGCACGCACTTTAGATAATCTTTGAGGTCTCACTAATGCTACATCATTATTATTACTTCAAATATATCAGCACTCAGATTTTGCTGACCATCATTTCCAATGCTTGCTGTAATCTTTAAATTCTAAAAGTAATATACATGGTCCATAGGTAAATACAAGGATAATGACCACTGGGGCCTTTATGAGCTTAGCCATACAACTAAAATGTATCCTAAAAATTATTGTGCCTTAGAGTTTATTTTAAGGGATGCATGAAAGTTAGGGCATGATTTAACAGCCATCTGTGTCCATCACAGGCATAGGTGTCTGACCAAGAGTGAATTTATGATTTCCTATCCACTGGTCCAGGTTGATCTTGAATAGCGTTAGGGAAGGGCTTGCTTCACATGGATGGGAAGCCTATACCACAGAATAGGGATTCTCTGAGATACATGCATGCATGTCCGTCCAATATGACCCATTCAAGTTTCAAGCAAAGTTTAAATCCTTAGATCTAGTAGTTTGGGTCCTGTCCATTTTGCAGTTATGCAAATGTTTCATCAGAGTGGCATCCAAGGATTCCTTGTATATCAGACATAAAACTGTCTCTCAGCAGTCTGTAGGAAATAGTACAGAGATAGGCCTTTGAGGTGATATGCATTGGACATTGTGTCTAGGTCCTGTTTTCTTTTTGTGATTAACTCTGTGGACATTACAGTTGCTGCATGTGCCTTGGCAGGAACATAGCAAAGGGGGAGTGATTCATTGACAGCTCTGATGATGGCTGAGTACAGTGGCATGGTGACTTCACTGAACCTAGACACCATGCCTTCACTTATATGCAGAGTGATACAGAATGATTTTCTTACAACCTTAGACACATGTAGGTCAATACCCAGGTTTTTATCTGCACGAGTCCTCAAATTCCGGATTACTCTGTCTACTTTTAGGGGTGCTTTTATCAATGAGGTAGTGGGTGGCCAACTCCCAACAAGTACCATTATGCATGTCTTAGCATTCAGTTTTAAGCCATGGCTACAGCGCCAGTGATTTGTCTGAGTTAGACCTTCCTGTAAAATGTTAGTATCTTGGGGGAGGAGGCGAGTCTATTACTGCTCTTAGCTTGCAATCATCTGCAAACTTGGTAAGCCAGCAGCCTTTGAGACTGGACTTTACTTCCAAAAAATAGATGCCAAGAGAAGAACCAGCACAGTACCCTGGGAGACTCCACAGGTAACTGGTTCCTTTGTGGAGGTTGTCTCTCTAATCCTAACTTCCTGGGTCCTGTCCGTGTATGAGTTGGCTACCCAGCGAGTTACACAGGAGTTTATGCCTAATTTCATAAGTTTGTTTACAATGCCCAAGTGTGGTACAGTATTAGATGACTTACTTAGTACAAAGTATACAGTATGCACTATTCTGTCCTTATCCATTGCCTTGGTGACCTTCTCAAAGAAGTTTACCAGGTTCTGTAGGCATGACCTGTGTTTGGCAAACCTAAACTAGGTTGGGTCTACTGTCTGAAGGTTTCCTATGTCACCGTTAATCATTTCCATGGTTTTGCACGAGAGTAGTCAGACTGATGTGTCTGCAGCTCCAGGGATCTTTGATGATTTGCCCTTGTGCAGAGAGAAAAGTGCTGCAGTCTTCCATTTATGTGGTGCAAAGCCGGTGTAGAGGCTATGGTTGAGTAGTGATACCACTGTCCCTGATAGGTCATATTTTAGACTATTTAGGAGGCATCCTGGGATATTACTATGGCACATTAAAGCTGTATTTCTGGCCTTAGAGAATGTGCATCTGAGGTATTTCCTGGGGGCAGTTGGGTGTGAGAAGAGGGGTAAAGTTGCAGCTTAATTTGTCAGCCATAAGATTTGCTAAACTCCTGGTTACATGGATATGGCTCTACTTACCAACAGTAAGACATAGCTGTGTGCTGCCTTTGAGGTTTCAGACGTAGCTGAAGAAGGCCTTATGGTTGTCCTTGGCCTGGGACACACACTTTACCTAAAAATTTGCTTTGTTGGACTTAATTAGTCCTTTTAGTCGTCTATTCAGATTGATGAGAGAGTTTTAATTGTATTACATTTCCTGATTTTATCTCTGACTTTTTTCTTTTGTTGTAAAACCTGTTTAAGTTTTGGATTCTACCAGAGTGACTTTTTTATTTTATTTTATTTTTTTATTAATTTATTTTTTTTGAGTTAGTGAGTTAGTGTTGGACTTGCTTCTGCCAGGCACAGCAGCCTCCATTCAATCACTGACATGGTTGTACAACAGGGCTTCTGTTAATAATTTTGCTTAGGCTGCTGTGTTATCTGGGTTTGGAAGGGCTTGAAAATTTGACAGGTTATCACTTATAAGGTAACTTGCTGTAGTTTCTGACTGTTACAGGGCTTGCTAAGGTTATTTATTTATTTTTTTTTGAAGGAGACTGACTTGTGGTCAGGGCATCCAGCATTCTCCCATATTTTTGAGTACCAGGTCCAATATGTTTATACATCTAGAAGGCATATGCACCAATTGGCCCATGGTGTTTGGAATTCCCTTCTGCATATGCCAACAGACCAGACAACCTCAGAGGAGACCATGGGAGCAAAGTTCCTAGTCTTGAATTTACATGACTTATGAATGGGCGACTTATGAGACTGCTTAGTGGCAAGCTCTAGCCAGTAAATACAGACAGAGCCTACACTGTGAGATCTGTTTCTCACTGTCCACAAAGGTAAACAAGAGGTGGGAACTCAAACCCTCACTAGGTAAAGATAAGTTCAACAACATATAGGATTAGTGGGCCCATTTTGAAAATGAATCACTTGTAAAATGTTTCAGCTTTGCCCTAACCTTCAATAATTCTTCATCATTTTGAGGTTTCTCTGCCAGAGACCTGAGACTGTACAATGGACCCACAATGTGCATAACAAGTTAGGAGTGAGTGAATTCTCATCCCATATATAAACTATCTGAAGATGGAATTGCTGTAAAGCATATGTTCTGAAGGATGAAGGAGTGGCGTTTTTCACACCTTAAAGTGGCACTGAAACCATAATAATAATACAGTTCTTCTATTTTTTGATGATGTCATCCTTTGCACAAATGAAACTGTCATCGATACCCAGCGCATCCCAAAGAATGGGACACACAGAACTACTTTGGGTCCTGTAGTAGAAATATCATGGCTGAAGTAGGAGAGGTTAAGAGGTGGAGTAAAGGGTAGTCTTTTCTGGACATCCTCTATAAGCACTATAAATGTAGGCTCATCTGGAAGCGTTATACTGGGTCTTGGACCATATCCGTACATTTGTTCTTCCCAAATATCTACAGCTATTACTATTGTAGATGCCTGATCACACATGAGGAGAGCTTTTGGTTTATTTTTCCCCTTATATATACTTTATACATTCAGTTTGAAGAAATTACACTGTTTGAGCAGGTATTAAACGTGGATGCTGCTTAATGTTATGATTAACAACATAAAAAGCTAGTTAAGAAAGTGCATGTCATAACAGTTGTATTACTCCTCCCCCCCCCACCCTCTTTATCATTATTGTTTTTCTTACTTTTGATTTGATTTTTTTTCCTCTCCATTTTTGTTAAAATATGCAGCATTATGTCAACCTGCATTGAGCACAACAGGCACAACCTGTCATCCCCCAAATCTGTTAGCAGCACAACAGGCACCAGCAGAAGGACCCAGCACATCTAGGTTACAGCCTGCCAGAGTTGCCACCACACCTCCTGTCTTATCTGCACCACTGGCATCAGGTAGCCTTGTGGTGGGAGATGATACAGTGGTACTCACTGGTAGCAGGGGACATGGCAATGACAATGCTGTCACCTAAAAGTAGCTACCAGAGCTTCTAGGGGAAGCAGTGGACAGGAAGTTTGATATCCACAATGAGAAATTGGAGAACTTGCTCAGGCTGTATGTGAAGTCGCATTCCAGGCCATTGCTGATTCCGGGTCCCTATCAGATAATCAAAATTTCACTTACTAGAAATCCACTTAATTGAGAAGAAAACACCAAAAGTTCAATTAAGAGAATGTTCACATCACCGGATTTCTACACAGGGAATGGAGGCAGTTGGCCAACATGGGGAACCTGCCTTTTCTTCACTGTAGTGCGATTTCAGAGTTGGTATATTACGTAGTGGGTGTGGGGGCAGAGCCCCCCACATGGGTGAGTTTGACATATTGTGACATGTTTGTTGGTTGAATGTTGGCCAACTGCCTCTATTCATGGTGTAGAACTCCGGTGATGTGAGCGTTCACTTACTTGAATGTTCGTGTTTTCGTCCCGATTAATTGGGTTTCAGGTAAGAGAAATTTTGATTATCTGAAGTAGACCAGATCCCACATCTTGAAGCAGGATGTGGGGGCAACAGTACCCTGGGTGACAAGTGATCTCACACTTGGCCTACACTTGAAGGAACCATGACCCAACGCCAAAATCCAATATCTTTATCCTGTATTTCCCACCTTTTCATGTCCATGCTCACCCTTTTTGGCATTATAAACCTCCCCTCACCATTGCCTTCCCAATGTCTGCCTCTGTCACTCATGTTTGTCTTTCCCTGCTAGCTAACCTCTCCCTCTTATCTATCTCATCATTCCTGACTTCTTTCTCCACATTTACTAAAAGGGCACTTGTCTGTTACGCAGAAAAAATATTATGTCTCCCACACATACCTCACAGCTTTCTGGATATCTGAAGAAAGTGGACATGATCAAGTCTTATTTGTGGGACTGTTCCTCCTAAAATTTATAGTTCAACTGCACATCAGTTGAGGATTGAGGTCAGTAAGTGTGGTCACACATTAGATTGACAGACTTCATAGCCTTCAGGGAATGCATGGCTATTTATTTACCGTCTCTTCTACCCTCTGCTTACTACCCCTTTTTAGTTCTGTCCTACCTAACCATTTGCAACCTTTATTCCAGTTAAAAAATAGCTAAACATACTACACACATTCCCAGAAAGGATTTCCATATTACTTATCTTTTTGTGCTCTGTAATTTGTGTAATGGGTCACAAAGAGCACAGTCCATACCCATGTACAACAGTCAACAAATGACATTGCTTGCTGCACAGCAACAATAAAAATCGAACCAATATCATGTGCCAAATAAATTGTCATCAGCTGCCACAATATGCACAAATGGGCTAAGCACAACTTCATGACAGCTGGCACAGGTGAAGTAGGGTAAAGTTTATGTTGTACTCTGATGATATGGCTTAGACAAATGTCACTGCACTTGACAGAGGGTTCCAAACACTCACGGTTTGTGGTCTTGTTCACTTTATGGACTTTATATGACCCATTCTCCTGAGGTGGGTTTTACTGACAGATTCAGTACGAGTTTCACTGTGGAACAGTGTACTGATTCACTATTTAAAGTACTGAATGACCAAGGACATAGGTTCATTTCCCACGAGGCCTGCTTTTTTTCCTGTTATCACTCTGCATATCTGACCCAATCCCCCGATACGTCTTTTACTGACAGATGCCATAGGAATTTCTCTGTGGCATAGCATGCTGATTCATTGTTTAAAGTATCTGAGTGACCCATGACATAGGTTCAGTCCTCCTGAGGCCTGTTTTTTTTCCTATTAACAATCTGCATATGTGTCCCTTTCCACTGAAGTGTCTTCACCTGACGGATGCATAACGAATCCTGTTTCGGCTTACCATGTTAAAGAGTGGAGACATTAATATACTTTTATACAACTGATGGTTCAAATCTCCTCAGTGTTGCCTTTATTCCTTTTAATAATGTTCATATTTTAATACTGGTAAACTAATGACAATAAGCATATTGTCAGGACATCATCTTACAGAACTGTATCCCACTTTCATATACGAGTTTCAAACACATCAACATTCAAATGTTGTCAGATCCCACTTTCTGTTGAGTGTTGCATCCCTTTTTCATTAGCACCTCCATTTTCAGTCCTTTCATAGCTTCATAGGCAAGTACTAGGCTAGCTGCCCTTGTGGACCATTTTAAGCACAGGCAATTTCCCTTAGTGTGAATCAAATCCTGCACCTCTCGTCTGTGAGGTAAACACTTTAACCAATATGCCAACACCCAACCATCTTATGCCAACCCCAACACAGTACACAAGATTTACTCATTTATCTGTGCTGAAAGTGCTTCCTCTTACTTTGGTCTCTTTTCTTTATTTTCTTACATTTCTATTCACCTAGTAGCACCCACGTAATCTACCATTAGACTTCACTGACATTTTCCCTTTCAAAGAACATGTCATAACATAAAAATCTCTCCCCTCTCTCTCTCTAGATAGAAAGCCTTATATTACAATGATACATCAGAAATGTAGTTTACCGGCTATGAGCCTGGACTTGCGATGAATAACATATATGCTCATGCACCTACAATGTTTATTAAAGTTGCTTGTACTTTCATCTAACCACAGGGATGCACTATGGCTATGATGTGAAGCTTATTGTTACAAAAAGAGGCCTGGCCACATGCATACATTATTGGCTTCAGCCTCAATGCTCAGATTATAACAACGGTGTTCCCATAACTGCAACTACAGACAAGGCATTTCCAAATACCAAAGTAGGTCTCTCAAAATGTCTGACTCTACTGTTATGACATTTGTCATCTCAGTGTTCTCATTTGTCTGTGCGGAGACCGCTTCTTCTCACTTAGGTCCCTCTATCGAGAACTTGCTTTTTAGTGCCCTTCTCCAGTTGTCTACCACTGCTTCCTTCACTAATCAAGTTAAATCACACTGACATCATCACCGTGAACGTTCACACACTGAATCCATAACTGAACTACCTAACTTATCTTGCCATATTTTACATGCCTGCAAGACAACACTCATATCATGAGCAACATTAAGTGTTCATTTGTATACAGTCAAGCACGTTTCTGCATTTGTGCTTTACCATATCTTTTGTACTTACAATTCTATATATCATTTTTTTTTTTTATAATGGTGTTTAGTTATATACTTTGGTAATTATAACAACACAAGGGGGACACAATGGTCCACTTTACCTACATGATAAAGAAAAGAAAATAAACAAACATAAGCTCTTTTTGAAGATCTTTTGAGATACTGAGTACTCCTATCACAACCTTCTTAAAAATATAACTTAAAGGTTCAAGACATAAGCAGATAATGACTATACCCATACAAATAAAAAGAGGTTTTAGTCTAGCATTCAGACCAACATACAAGAATAAAGTCCCTTTACAGTACCTTACAGCCATGAAAAGTTCTTTTGCTTCCAGTCTAAAATGATTTCATTATCCCAGATGGAAAGCAGAAATGGAACAAAAATAATTACTTTGACATGAATCAACTTCATTAACAATTCTTCTCAAGGAAAATGGGATAACTTCTCTACTACTGACCGTGCATTTTTAACAAAATATTTTTCTCCTTCCATCTTACACAAAATACTCACAACAGAAATGGTATATCTACTGAACACACATTCAAAAAGCAGTGAATGGTATAATAGGAAATGTTTTAAGCAAGTACACATAAACAAAGAGATAGTTTGGGGTGAACTTTACTGAAAGAATGTAATTATGATACAAAAGGGGCAAACGGCATAACAATACAGTGACTTAATGTGATATACAATGTGGACCCCTTTATCACTTAAAACTTTTGGCAAATTTTTAAATAACAGAACAACCATAAGACTTATAACAACTGTATTTATTTAAAACATTCACTAACTTACAGCATGAGTTTACATAACATTAAGAAAATTTGCATCATCATAATTTTTGTTTATAACTTCAACATTAGTCTTTACATCACGATTTCATATTTTTCAAAACTCACCAGCCCACCTCATATTACAAATTTTGATGGTAACCATTTGAAAAAAAACTAGGGGGGATTCATGAAGGTTATCATAAGGTATACACTATGTGCATACTCTGAGTAATCTTTCTGAATGAATGGACAGCAAAAGTGTTGCGGCAGGGCTGTTCTTCAACTCTGAAAAAATACCTCAAGGTGTACACATTATACACATAGTGTGCAGCTTGTGTTAACCTTTATGAATCCCCCCAACGATTTGCATAGTCAAAGTTCAAGTTTGCTATTTTTTAGAAGACTCTCCAAGGTATGGTGATC
This sequence comes from Protopterus annectens, assembly GCF_019279795.1. Classification (NCBI taxonomy): domain Eukaryota; kingdom Metazoa; phylum Chordata; order Ceratodontiformes; family Protopteridae; genus Protopterus; species Protopterus annectens. Next base: position 426,514,278 of record NC_056736.1, read on the forward strand.
TCTGAGTTGGTACATGTTCAGCTGGCGTGGAAGGCTTGTCCCCTTACATCAGGGGTGTGGGGGGCCTGGCCCTACGCAAAATAAAAGATTTTTAATCTTTTTTCCAGTCATCACACTCCATTAAGAGTATCAACATTTCAAAAGAGACCCATTTTATTCCTTATTTTAAACATACTGAATCCAAATGTGTCATTTATTTTCATGCACTTGACTTCCTCTGCCCTTTAAGGGTCCCACCTCATTTCTTTAATTTCTCTTGTGATACTCCGTACATTCTCTAAAGTTGGTTTAACCTTTGGTTTCCATTCTTTCCTTGCTACTTTCCTGCCTGCTAGATGTATTAAACTTTTATTTTATTTGGCTGGTATTTGTAGACCAGGTAAGTCCCACTAGGTTAATGGCCTTTTTCCAGTAGACGCCCAAGGTGTTATTCATACAAACTAGAATCCTACAGCAGCGCAACAGAGGAAGACAGAAAAACTATGGAGAGTTTTGGAGGCAGAAAATGAGAATTTTTATGAAAAAGTTTTTTGATATGGACTGCCAGAATCCAGACAAAGATTCCTGTATGGCGGATGATACAAACGAGCAGTGTTTAGCTGTATCAGTGGACAGTGAAGTAAAGTCCATTGGAGTGGTGCAGATAACAGAAATGGCATCAGGAGGGCTTGCTGCTGATGTTCTGATGAAAATAATCAAACAGGATGACCCACAATTATTTGTTTTCTGGTAGTAACTTAAATGTTAAAATAAATGTTACTTTTCAGTTTAGAATTGATAAAATGTTAGAAGATGTTAAAAAATGCAAGCAGGGTTTATGAGAAACTGCTGATAACACTGCATAAATCAGAGATAAGAGAAACACGTGGAACAGAGGATGGATTATGCAATCTGTTACAAAATGTGAAAAGAAACATAATGAAGCACTTTGCTAAGTGTTATTTTTTTGCGGCTGGTCATACAGTAACATTAAGATATGTTGGCCATCCTAAAACAAGTCAAGTCTCTATTGTGTGGACTTCTAATATAATTAATGACTGTGACGAGATGCAATGTAACCAGTGTGGGAAGAAAGGACATACACAGCCTGAATGCAGGTTGTGAAAAGAGGTGCACTTTTGGATGGAATGTCAGGATCAAACAGTAAATGAAAAAGCAGGGGAAAGGGAAGAAAACATGCATGAGAAAGGAAAGCAAGAAGTTGAGGTACAGGGTGAACTAGGTGAAGAAGAAACTGTAGAACACAAAAATATAGAGGAGTAGAAAGGAGGAGAGAGAGTTTGCATGCAAAGAGAGATTAGGAGAAAGGATTGACACTAAGAGCTGTTTTGAAGTTTCAGACATTGAAAAAAATTTGATTCTGTGGATTAATGACTATTGTACACAAACCAATGAAAAATATTCAACATGGAAACGTGTGAAAATAAGAAAACAAAAATTAAAAAAATACTTCCCCTAAACTTAAAAAGAAGGAAAAAGAATTTTAGAGTACTCCCAGTAAATGTGAACAGTATTATTAACACTGTAATAAGGATAGGGATACTAGAATGATGTGCTAAAGATGGTGTGGCTGTTATAAGTTTTCTGCCAAGCAAAGAAAGACTGCAAACAGAAAAATCGGTTGAGTATAATATGGAACGTAGGAAGTAAAAGTTGTTCTGACGTGGCTGCATTGTATAAAACAATGAAAATCCTAGATGTAATATTGGTAAGGACGGGAAGGTTAACTGTTTTGAATGTGAGGTGGAGAGAACAAGCTTGCAGAATTACAGCACCGTATGCATATATGACTTGCAAGAAAAGGCTAAATATGTTTATTAGACTATGTGGTGCTTAATATGAAAATGATAATTACAGGGGACTTTAATTGTGATTTACAGGGAAAATGTAAAAATGGGAGTATGTAAAAAGTATAGGAAGTGATAAAAATGGAGTAAATTAGCTGTGTGGAACAAAATTCAATGGGCTAATAAAAGTGGTGATGGGGGGCACTTGTATTATCGGAAGGCTTGGGGTAGCAGACAGTAACAGGATTGTGCCAGGTTTTTCAGACAGGTCTACTTTAGGACCTCGAAAGTTTAATAGCTCGAATGCATATGGATGGAACCATATGCATCGAACTATTAAACAATTGAAGTCCCAAAAAAAAATACACACACACAAAAAAAATTAAACTAGTGTAGGCAGGGGTCAAGCACCCCCCATACCCCCCGATACTTAAATATACCAACTCCGAGATCGCACTTCATTGAAGTAAATGGAAATCTCCACCTACGGAGATTTACATTTACATTTTCGATGTTTTGCGCTTTCGGTGTACTCGTGTCGAGAATATCATATTCGATATTCTCTAACTTTGAGCACATAAAGTAGACCCTTTTCAGACCATTTAGCAACATGGATGGAGGTGGGGGAAGAAAGGTGATATATTAAAATAAGAAAGGGAATAAATAGAATAAATGAGAAACAATGGGGTAAAATTGAAGAGTGGGAAGTACTGCAGTTATGGAAGGATCATATTACCTTGAAGAACTTCTATAAAAACCGGCCTTAACAGTGAACTAAATTTAAAAAGTATAAAATGTGCATTTTTCAGTGGCAGGATGAAGTAAGAAAGGAAGAGAAAGCGAAGTATGGAAAATTTAGAAGTGAGAGAATAATACAAGAGAGAGTATTATGATATATAAAAAGAAACATATAAAAGAAATTGAGAAGAAATAAGGTATTACTGTTTAGGCTCAGATATTATATACAAAGGAAATGGGAGGAGATATCTGCATATTTGGGTAAATAGCAAATAAGGATATTAGTATAGTGAGATAAATGAAAAATGTAAAAGAAGAGGCAAGAAGAATATGAATACAAGATCAAATTATGTGCACTGCAATATGGCATGTGGAAAACATGTATAAAAGTATAAGGATTGAAAATAACAGAATGGAAAGTAAAGAAACTTCCAGAAAGAGCTAAGAAAGAATTTGAAAAATAAATTACTGCTAGTGAATTGGACGAACTACTTAAGTAAATGCTGATTCAAGATCAGTCTCAGAATGGTATAGGGTATGACACCTATGAAAAATTAATGAAATGGCAAAGAGTACTTTTTAAATGAACTGAATGAATGACTGAAGGAAGGTTTTGCTTATGGATAGTTATGTAAGGAATATTAAAATTTATAACGAAAAAAGATCCGAAGAATGAAAAAAAAATTGCAGACACATCATGCTAAATAAAAAGAAGTTATGCACTCACCATAACATTCCATCTGTGTTATCCATTTTCATTCTTCCTCAACCTGTGTGTTCACATCCTATCTTCGGATCCAACTTGGCCACTCTCCATAGCCCTAGGATGCGATTCTCGAGCTCCTTCCTTACCAATAATGTAAAGTCCAATACTATATATTTGCTTGTTACAGATCCTCCTATAACCCAGGCAAACATACCACGCACTTGAATGTACTGGAGTCAGTCACAAGTCAGTCCAACACCATATTCATAGGTGATTTCAACTATCCCACCATAAAATGGGATACATGTGCAACCACTAACATGAAGGCTCAAAGACTCCTGGAACAGCTAGTCTGTACACCTACTAGGGGTGCAAATATCCTGGATCTAGTACTCACAAATACAAGGGAACATTGCACCACCCCTATAACATCCTCACCAGTCTGATCAAATAATAAAGCTGTAACCCTTGAAATATAAAGACTGAACTCCATGCAAACCCCAGAACCTTTAAGGATTTTTCCAAGGCTAACTACTTCCTATTAATTAAAAGCAAAGCTAAATTCCAAACCCTCCAAATTCAGAGAACATGGTCGCCGATGCAGAAGTGTTTATGGAAACCCTGTACAAGCATGTAAATAACTGCATTGAAACAGCAGTACCAAACCAAAATAAACTTAGGACAAACTCCAACAACAAGCCCCTTTGTTGCGCCCCCAGTATAAATAGGTTGTACAACAAAAGAAAATCCTGTCCAAAAACAGTAAGGACTATGCCCAAAAGACAAAAAAACTTCCTCATCAGTCTCAACACCCAACTCAGGGGAATAATCAAGTTCACAAAAGAAAACTTTGAGGTGAAAATAACCTCAAAGGCCAAGGATAACCATAAGGCATTTTTCAATTATGTAAGCAACCTTAAAGGGAACACCAAACAGTGTGCTGAACTAATAGTAAATGGGACTTCCTATACCAAACCGGGGATCTAGCAAATTTGCAGGCTGATAAATTTAGCTCCAATTTCACCCCTATCACCCCCAGTTTCCATCCAGGAAATGCACTCTACCATTTCTGTCCATCTATCACTAAAGAACAGGTCCTCAGTGCACTCTCTAGAGCTAAAAACAAGATTTCCTAAATAGCTTAAAACATGACCTCTCAGGGCCACTGGAATCTCTAATCAACTGCAACCTCCAGTCAGGCTTCATACCTAGGGAATGGAGGACTGTAATGGTCATCCCTCTACACAAAGGAGAGCCATCAGCAGACCCATAAGTTTGACTAGTCTTGCATGCAAGGCCAGGGAAAGAATTATTGTGGACCTTTATAAACAAAGCCATAGAAAATCTTCAAACACTATACCCATCCCAGTTCGGTTTTGTCAAGGTCAGGTCATGCCTACTAAACCTGGTGGACTTTAAGAGGTCACTAGAGCTGTGGATGAGGGCAAAATGGTACATACTGTCAACCATGACCTGGCAAAGTATCTGACAGAATACCTCATACTCAAGTGTTATAGACAAACTTACACATTAAGGCATAAATCCCTATGTCACCTGATGGATAGCCAAATGTATCACAGATGGAACATGATGTTTAAGGTGGGGGAATCCACTTCCACCAAGAGGCCTTACTAATGATGCCCCACAGGACTCAATACTGGGCCCCTCTACTGTTTGAAATCTACTTCTCTGAAGTTAAGACAAATGTAACGGGCCTCTGGCTGACCAAATATGTTGATGACTGCAAGCTGGGTGTAATCACTGAATCCTCTAAAGATGTAGGTCACAGACAAAAAACTGGTACCAGAACAATGGCCTAAAATGAATGTTAGATCCAATGTTGTCTGATTTTCATCTGGTTCAAAAGAATGGGTTGTCGGATCCGACTTTGAAGGTTCATGGGATTCAGAGCTCTAACCCCTCCTCTACCCATAATTCCCTAGGCCCTGTCTTAGATACTCAGATCAAGTCTGCCCTTCCAAAATTGTGAAAACCAATGTGGACATACTGCCTACAGGACATAATTAAGGAACCAACTCCTTGAATAGGACAGACCAAGAATTTTGGAGGAAGAGGATACAGTCTCTGAGTGTGCACAGACAGGAAATAAAATCCACTCAATCATCTTGAAGCCATAGGTGACAATCTGAAAGGAGGCAGAAGGGAGGGTGTTTGAATCAGATGAAAATCAGACAACACGGATCTAACTGTCTGATTAAGTGCATAACTTTCATATCCAATGTTGTCTATTTCATCCATTTCAAATGTATAGGACAAAATCCCAAGCAGTCAAAATGGGTGGTCTCAAGGAAGGACATTTCTGAGAATGGTGGAGCTAAATGAGGAACACGGTCTTGATTGAGTGTCCAGCTTGTAGTGAGACACAAATGAGTGCACCATGGTCCAGTTGGCTGTGGCACACAAACCACTGATGGAAAAACCTCTGCCAAATGCTGTCAATGTAGAAACTGCTCTGGTTGAATGGGCTTTTCATTTACCCGGTAAAGGTACATTTTTCTTATTATATGAAAGAAATGCAATCTGACAACCATCTAGATAAGAGTAACTGTAACTGCCTTTCCCAACTTTGGTTTTGTAAAAGAAATGAACAACTGATTGTCCTTTTCAAATTCCTTTGTTATATGGATACAAAATCTGAGTTGCCTATGAACATCTAATATATGCAGTAAGTATTCTCCTTAGTTTGAATACATTGGAAAAAACAAAGGTAACTGTATTGACGGATTTAAATGAAGTTTGGATATCACCTTAGAAATAAAGGATGTGATAGTTATAGGGGAAACTCTATATTTGTGGAAAATCTGGTATGGATGCTTAGAAGAGAGAACCTGCATCTCTGAAATTCATCTGGCTGATGTCACTGCCACCAAGAAAATTATCTTCCAAGTAAATATTTTAGATCAGCAATAGGACCTCTTCAAATGGAACCTGAGTTAGGGCTTGTAGCATAATGGTGATGTCCCATGGAAGTACTGGGTCCCTAGTACCTCTCAGGAAGGCTTCTGAAATTAAGTGAAGCTACTGGAATGTCTTTACATACAATAGACAGCCAGTTGTACCTTGGTGGTAAAACTGGAACTTTTGTCAAAAACATCATATAGAAACTCTAATACAAATGGCACTGACGCTGAAAAATGGTCTAGGCCTTTGGAGTAGGCCCAAACTGAAAGTCTCTTCCATTTACTGTGATAAATTTTCCTAGTGGACGTTTTTTGTGAAGCAGAAAAATGTTGACTATTGCAGGAGAAAGCCTGGCATATCTGGCTATGCTCAGAACCGGAGGAACCATGCTGTTAACTTCATGGACTTCTGGTACGGAGGAGGCAACCCTGATAAGTGAGCCAGTAGATTTGGATAATGATCCAACATTCATGTTCTAGCTTGTGGGCATTGACAACTGGGATACCTGGAGCATGAATAGCTAGGCTGAAAAAGGCTCTTGGGCTGTTAGCCTAGTAACCTCCTACGATCCTATGAATATGCTCTCTCAAGCAATAGTTTTTATTGTAGAATACCTATCGGGTTACTTACTTATGCCCTCATAAAATTTAATACTTTCCTTACATTTCAACTTTTCTGGGTTGGCAGATAATCTTAGATTCTTTCTCTCTCTCTGTGCTGTTATCAGTTCCTCATCAGAAGCCTTATTTCCAGCCATTCTCTCAAATGTACTCCAACTGTTGCAAATCAATCAGCTTATCTGACTGTTAGCATTTCTACAACTTTTTCCAACCTTTTATCATTCGACTTCATATATTATTCTACTGTTTCATTTATCTGGAAGCTTTTTGAATGTATTTAGTTTATTTTTTTCTTGCTGGAAGCCAACTCCCGCACCAAGGCTATAAAGTGGTCCGTTTCCTGCTGGCCAGCCATGCAACATTTACATTCCCCTTTTTCACAGACTTTGCCTTAAAATGCCTCAATGTCAAAAAGAACAGAAATTAGAATTGTACTCACTGGCCAGTAACCAAATATATTGCTTTTTTTTGCTAAATTCTTGGTTTTCACATTGGGAGAACTCTAATTATAGCACTGCTCAGTCAGCCACCAGCTTGGAATGCCCAAATGCCATATTATTTTGACTACAACATGGTTGTTATGACTGCTTGCCCATGTATACTTTAGAGTTAGTTTTCTCTTTGTACCTTAAAGAGCAAGTAGTGTTAGAATAATCAAAGAAATCCTGCCAACATTCTGAAACATCTGTCCCTTGGTGCCAGATCAGCAGGTGGAGCTTTTCTCCCTGAAGCTCCACTGAAATAGGGCTGTCAGACTTCCTCAGAAAACAAATGTAAAATAAAAGCAGCCTGCACAGAGAGATAAAAGCTCTTTACCACAGAGAGATAAAAGCTCTTTACTACTGAGAAAGTGACCCAGTTTCGATTAGCAGTCTGGGTTTCAGAATGTTGGCAGGATTTCTTCGATTTCTTTGACCTAAAGTAGGAACCAGTAAAATAAAAAGGTGTGCACTATAGCTGCTGAAGCCAAAAACATACCTGCTGTCCAGTATGTGAAGCAGTGTGCATGCATGGACATTTGAAGGAGCATGGTCAGCCCCTGTGGTGATGAAAATGTGCATGTCACTACCAGGGGAAGGGTCAAGGCCCTACCACAAAAATGATCTCATTGCTAGTCCAAGCAGTTCCAAACATGATCTTCAGAGACATGGATAGAATAGGTCTGTGTGACACTGGGGAGGTTTGGTGGTAGTCAGGCAGAGGGAAGAAAAAAGAAAAAGCTAAGAGCACTTGTCTAGCAGGTTTTTCAGAGCTGCTTATCTAATAGCGCAATGCACAGGATTAATGCTATGAGCTGTTAATGAGCTTCATCCTGCAGCCCTGGGTTCAATTCCCTAAGCTTTCATTTGCTTACTATGCGACTCTGACTCAATGAGACAGTACTCCCTGATTATATTTTAAAATAAGCTCTTTTGCCTAGCTCCCTTATCCTGCTACAAATAAAACAAAGGACAAAACAAGTAGTTTACTTCCACTAAGCATGATATAACTCCTTAGGCATGTTACTCAGCTAGCTAGCAACAATGTCAGTGTATATACTTGCAGGAATGTGACATAAGGTTGAATCTTCTTTCATAAACACTGCTTTTGGAAGAAAATGTTTACTGTCTAAAAGCATATGCTCCCTGTGCAAGCATAGGGAATAAAGGTGATATACGAACATGCCCAATCCAGAACTGAAGTGCCCCAGGAGAACTAGGACCTCCAGTGGAAAACAGAACATGTACATCCAGAAAAGGGAAAGAAGGAACAGAAGAACCACCTCTCAGTCAGAAAGAAAATATCACTCATGGAAAAGGAGAAAAAGAACAGGGGAGGGAGTGAATATTGCAACAGTGAAAAGGACATCTACAGTAAGATTTTACACAACTGTACTATGTTCTTCCATATAACTATTGCATTACTCATCACCTCTGGGAGAGTACTAAAGCTTCTGAGAAGGTTAGGAGGAAGACAAGGAGAAGCACTCCACAAACCCATGCAGGATACCCTTGGGAAAACTTGCCCTGGCTCTGGAAATGACATCCAATTGGTAATGTTTAATGAATGTGTGAAAGAAAGACCAAGTAGCAGCTTCAGGACGGAGTTGGTGTCCAAACCCCAGAAGAAAGCCCCCAGGGAAGCCACTGCTCCAGCGCAGTGTGCCCTAACAGAAGTAGACAACTGCTTGCCATGAAAGGAACAATAAAAGGAAATGGCCTTGGAAATCCAGGAGGAGATGGTTTGCTTACAAACTGCCAAACCCAACACCCTGGCAGGAAAAGAGACAAAAAGTTAGTCATACTTATAAATGGCCTTTGTTTTGTCTAAATAATACCAAAGCTGTCTATGCAAGTCCAAGGAATGAAGAACTTTGTTAAGTTAGATAGACTGATTAAGGGGCATCTCATTAACCACCTAGGGGATAAAAGAAAGATTTGTATATATAGAGAGAGGTAAAATCAACTAAAAAAACTGTCTTCCTGATGCAATACTGCAAAGACAAAGAAGCATCAGGTTGGAAGGGAGCCACAGTCAGTTTTTCAAGGACAAAATTAAAAGATTCCAAGAAGGGGGACTGGACTTTCTTGGGGGTTGGATATGAAAGACACTTTTTAGAAATTGTTTGACCTCAAATTTAGAGGTCAGAGGAAGATTCAGTGGAAGACAGGCAGATATTGTTGACAAATGAGCTTTCACTAAAGAATATGCCAGGCCAGTGAGGAATAGTTCCCTACAGGTAGGAAAGAACCAAGGGAACCCCCACTGAAAATGAATCCTAGTGAAGCTTGAGACAACAGACAGAAAATCTCTTTCACTTGAACTTATTTATTGACATTTGATTACTGGAAAGTCCAACTGGATAGGAGCCCATTTTCAGAGGAAGGCCATGGAGAAACTCGTATTGTAAAACATTTTAAGAATAATGTTACAGTCTTTAAAAATGATACAAACACAGTTTAAATAATTATATTAAATTAGACATGATATGAAAACATAAGTTAAAAATAGTTACAAATTATATGACAATGATTTAATAATTAGAGTAATTTTGGCCAGTTTATAGAGAAATTAAAGGTGAGTTAGTATAATACAAACAGGAATTGCAATACGAAGTGAGAGAAAAGCAGACTTATGGTATTTTTAGAGAGAAAGTCAGGGGAAAGATACACTAATAGAAATAAGGAAAGGAGTAAAGAAGGAAGTGCAAGGAGATGTAAAGAATGAGTATTAGTTCACATTTAGGGACACAGTTTGCCCAGATGTTGAACAAAAACAGAATACGTTTTTGGCTATGAAGTATTTCAGAATGTTTTTGAAGGATGGGAGGGACGGTAGTGACCTGATGGATAGACATAAGGAGTTCCAGGCCTTGGCTAGAAAGTACGAGTACAGACAATGTCCAGCAGATCTGATAGGTTTGAGGACAGTCAGGAGTTTACTGGTCATTGGATCATAATTACCAACTGGGAACATAGTTCTATAGAATGTTATTTAGTGCTTGATAAGCAGATGGATTCTGGACAATTTTATAGCTGGTAAGAAGCTGTGCATAGATACATACATACATGCATACAAATATTTAAAACATGGGCATTAATGCCCTTCTAGCCTGCCAGTATACCACAACAGTTGTTCCATTACTAAATGTCCATGCTGTTCTTAAAAATATCTAAACTAGTGCTTGCTTTAATTGATAAATTCATAAACTGTTACGAGGCTAACAAGCTGGGGGGTGCCTTTCTAAGCCTAGCCAAGTTTTCCTGAAAGAATACTGATGTCCTGTATCCAAACAGGATATTAAGGGCCAGGCATGTATAAGCTACCTCTGTCCATAAGGGACATGGGTGCCAGGCCTGGTGTAAATGTCCTATTCCCCATCCACTGGTCTAGGTTGCACTTAAAACTGGGTAATAAACTCAGCTTCACATGGATGGGAAGCCTGTTCGAAAGGAGGGGCAATCTCTGGGACACATCTGTCTCTCCAGTATTTTCTGTTTAAGTCACAGACAAAATTCAAGTCCCTAGACCTTGTACTTCTGGTACTCTTTGACTTATGAATATGCAGGAGATTCATAAGTGCAGGGTTTGCAGATGCCTTGCAAGCCAGGCATAGAACACCCTCAGCAATCTACAGGAGACTGAGTAGAGGAAAAGGGCTTTAAGGCACACTGCATAATTCAGGCTTGTTATGCCTTGTATTCTTTTGGTAAGGAATCTCTGGGGTCACTCAAGTTGCTGCATATGCCTGGTCAGGAACATACAAAAGAGAGCATTGTACTCTCTGATTTGTCTGATAAGGGCAGACTACAGTGGGATAGAGACCTCTTTGGACCCAAATGCTATGCGCTTACTTAAGCTGCACAACATAAAATGATTTCCTAACCACTGTGGCCATGTGGTGGTCGAAGGTAAGGCTACTCTCTATGTGCGTACCCAGATCCTTGACTATTGAGTCGACTCTTAGTGGTATATTACCTACATGGTAATTAGCCAGGATGGCTGACTTCCCAAATGGTACAAATATGCATTTCTTACCTTTGAGTTTAAGACTATGGCTTTGGCAACATGTGTTAGTCAGAGAAAGACCTTCTTGAAGAATGGTAGTGTCTCTGCAAGGGAGTCATTGATATAAATAAAAATAAATAAAAAAAATTCCCTGCTTGCAATCATTGCAAACTTAGTCAGCCATAAACCTTCAGCATTTGCATTTCCATTTCAGACAAACAGATGCCAAAAAGGAGCAGACCCGGTACCAAGCCCTGGGGACTCCGCTAGTGCTGGCCACTTGGTGGAGGTGGCCTCATTTATTTCGACCTCCTGGGCCCTACCAATGCACCAGTTGGCTATCCAGCAGGTGATAAAAGGGTTTATACCTAAATTAGTGAGCTTATCTATAATGCTTGAGTGGGGTATCAAAAGCTTTGGCCAGGTCAAGGTAAGCTGTGTGCCCAAGTCTTACCTTCATCCAATGCTTTGATGACTCTTTCAAAAAAGTCCACCACATGAAACAGGCATGACATTCCTTTAACTAAGCCAAATTTTGATGGGTCTGGCGTTTGCAGGTTACCTATGTCCTTATTTATCATGTCCATGGTGATTCCTTCCATGGCCTTGCATGTGAAGCTGGTAGGACTTATAGGCCTGTAGTTACCCAGATCTGTGGTTGGACCTCCTTTGTGCAGGGGAATGACTGTAGTTATCCTCCATTCCTTGTGCATAAAACCTGACTGAAGGCTCCAGTTGAAAAGTGATGCAAGTGGACCAGAGTGGTCATGTTTCATGGTATTTATTAAACATCCCAGGATGTTATCTTGGCCCATCGATGCACAATTTTTTTTCCTGGAAAGTGTATTGATGATCTGTTCTAGTAATGATTGAGGGGAATGTGTTACGTGGTATTTCCTTTGGACTATCAGGGGTATCGGGGGGGGGTGATGGGGGGGAGAAATCTGGGCTAAACCTGTCAGCCAAAAGGTTGGCAATGGCCTCTGGTTCAGTGTGGGTGATGCCATTTACAATAAGTTCTGTGCATTGTTGTGCACTTCCTCTAAGGTTACAGAAATACATACAGTAGAAAGCTTTGTGGTTGTCCTTTGCCTGATAAGCTATTTTTTTCTTTAAATTTAGCCTCTGAAGCATTAACCATTTAGCTGCCTCCTTAGATAGGTCGGGGGCTTTTAGTATGTACGACTTTGTTCACTTGACCAAGATTTTTTCTTCTGTTGTGTAACAGATTGATACTGTGATTCTACCATGGTGGCTTGTCTTTTGAGTTTGTCTTATTCTTAATGAGTGGGCCACAGTTCGCTTTATACAGCTATTAATATGGCTGTACAGAGACTTTTTTAAATATCTCAGTGTATGCTATAGTGTTTACTGAGTTTGGGGTGCTTGCAACTTAATGTAATTTGGTAGTCTAGTCCATGCATCAGCTGCTTTCTCGGAGAACCAATTAGTACATTTCTCATTCCTATAGAATCTTCTACATAGGTTGTCTGATTCTCTACTACTTTTTGATAACCACAAACATTCCCAGGGGTAGTTGTCTCTAAATGCCGCATATACCTGAATAAGATCTCCTCTTAAATATCTATATGAGACACTGTACAAGTTCACATATTTAAGTTTTTCATAATTACTTAAATTTTCACACCCATGGATGCCCTTGGTATATTTCTGCTGTACTCTTTCCAGTTTACTCACGCTTGTTTTCTTGTAAGGTTTCCGTACTGTTTATTCCATACTCAAGAAGTTTGGGTCTATTGTAATTAACGAGTGATAACTTATTTCCTAGACTTTATAAATCTTTTTATACAACCTATAGTTCTATAACCATCATTAACCAATTGGTTGATATGATTAGAAAAAACTCATAGCTGGATCTACCCATACACCCAGGTCCTTAAAATGAATCTACAGCTTCCAGTAATGTGTGCTGTAGCAAATATTCACCTTTCAAGTTATGCCTCCCAAATCTCATATGCTTAGTTTTTGATGCATTTATCAGCATATTATTCTCCTGTACCTAAATGGTCAGTTTAGTCAAGTTATTTTGCAGACATGCCCTATCTGTTACACATGCAATAAGGTTACCCAATTTCAAGTCATCTGCATACTGACTACAGAACATCACAGGTGAAATAGATAAATCTGAAAGATACAATCTAAACAAGTATGGGCCTAGGACAGAGTCCTGAGGGACACACTGAGTGTAACCAATAATTTCACCTGTCCAACTGCTATAGTGCCTTTTTAGGCGGGGTTCCAAAGACCAAATTACCACCATAAAGTACAGTTGTGTGCACTTACCATAAATATAGATGTTCGAGTGTATTCACTGTTGCAGTCGTTACACTTGGGTAATCTGCTGGCAGGTTGCCCTCAGTCAGCCTGAATTCCAAAGTCTTGGGTCCTGCATCAGTTGCTGTCTCCTCTTCCATGATGTCAGGTCGTCAGGGGTATAAAACAAGCAGCCAACGCCATTTTCTTTAGTTTTTCTTGCCCCAGATGTCAGGTGCCACTAAAAAGGTAGCAAAAAAAAAAAAAAAAAAAAAAAAATATATATATATATATATATATATATATATAAACTATATATACATGCAACAATACAAACTACCTCCATCTACAAGCAAATACACCACATAGGTTGTAGAAGATAGTGAAGGAAAGAGAAACTCCAGAATAAAAGGGGGGTGGCGGGTGGGTAACCTGGACTGCAACAGTGAACAAACTCGAACATCTACATTTATGGTAAGTGTACACACTGTACTATGTTCTTCGTGTTTCACTGTTGCAGTCATTACCTTTGGGTAGAATCCCAAAGCTATAGATGGGAGGCTGGAGCTAAACCGCATTAGGAGCGGCTACAAGGCCCTACAGAACTGCATTGGCAAAGCCTGCCCTGGACTTAGAGAGGCAAAGGATAATGCTTTGTAAAGGTGTGAACAGAACTCCAAGTATCAGCCTCTAGAATGTATCTGGTTGGTACTCCTCTGAGAAAGGCTGCAGCTCTGGTGGAATGAGACCTAATGCCCTTGGGCACAGGTTTGCCATGGTGTAAGTAGCAGAAATGAATGCAGTGGCTTATCCACTTTGAAATAGTCTGCTTTGAAACAGCCTTTCCTTCTGATCCTACAGCATATGTCACTAGTAACTGCTCCGTTTTTCTTAGAGCTTTAGTCCTGCTCAAGTAGAATCTTAGCTGTCTGTGTACATCCAATGAATGCAGAATCCTATCCCCCTTGTTCTACGGATTTGGATAAAAGATTGGCAGATGAATAGTTTGGTTAAGAGCCTCACTGGAAACCACCTTAGGCATAAATGAAGGATTGGTCCTCAGGGACACCCTGTCTGGGTAAAAAATGATAAAAGGCTCCACAGCCATGAGGGCCTGTAGCTCTGAGACTCTTCTTGCTGAAGTAATTGCCAGGAGCAGAGCTGTTTTCCATGATAAGAAGTTTAGGTCTGCAGTAGCAGCTGGTTCAAATGGAGGCAGGGTGAGCTTGGTTCAAATGGAGGCAGGGTAAGCTTTTCCAACACATAATTAAGGTCCCATGCAGGAATTGGTGATCTTCTGGGAGGCCTTAAATTTTTGGCCCCTCTAAGATACTGCTTTAGCAAAGGATGAGAAAAGATCGGTGGCTCTGTGTTGTAATGAGCCGAGATGGCGGAAACATGATTTTTTTATTGATAAAAAAGATAGGCCTTTGCCAAGCATCTCAGCCAAGTATTGTAAAATCTGAGGAATATTTGGCTCTGCTGTATCAGTTCCTTGTGCTTGGTTCCAAGCACAGAATCTCTTCCATTTATCAGCATAATATTTTCTAGTACTAGGCCTTCTAGCTTCCAAAATGACATCCATCACAGCTTTACTGAGGTGTTGTTTGAATAACTACATGATCAGCCATACTGCCAGGTTCAGTGTTTGGAGCTGATTGTTTTGCTGGGACATTAAGTGAGGTATCTGAAGTACCAAGCTGAGAATTGAGACATGTTCCTTAGGATTGGGTACCAGTATTGTCGGGGCCAGTCCAGGGCAATTAGCATCATCTTTGGTTTCTCCTGTCTGACTTTTAGTAGTACCTTGGGAAGAAGAGGCAAAGGAGGAAAGGCGTAAACTGATAGGTTTTTCCAACTGAAGGATAGGGCATCCACTTTCCATGCTTGTCTGTGATAAGTCCTTGTGCAGAATTTTTTCAGTTGATAATTTCAAGGAGAGGCAAATAGGTCTATGTCTGGTCTCCCCCATTTCTTTATTATCATGCTGAAAAGTTTTGGATCTAGTTTCCACTCGTGAGGGTCCATAACGTTTCTGCTTAAATCGTCTGCCAGAATATTTTGCTTTCCTGGCAGGAACTGAGCTTGAAGATGTACTTGGTAAGTCAAGCCTGTATCCCACAGTGCCATGGCTAGTTTGCAAAGGGGTATGAGTGCGTGCCCCCCTGCATGTTTATATACCACATCACCGTGGTGTTGTCCGTCTTTATCAGTAGTTGCCCTGGATGAAGTAAGTCCTTGAAGGCTGTCAGGGCATTTTGAACAGCTAACATCTCTTTTTGATTGATATGCAGATGCATTTGTTTTGGGGTCCATATGCCCTGAATGCATCTTCCCACCAGGTGGGCCCCCCCATGCATAATCTGATGCATCTGTTGTTAAGATTTGGCTGGCATGGGGTAGAGTGAAAGCCCGTCCCAAGTTCTGGTGACATGCCTTTGCCCACCATAGAAACTCCTGTTGTTGGAAGGGAATAAGAGGAATCATAGGTTCATACTAGGCTATCTGCCCTAGGGCATTTATAAGCCTAGCCCAGAGTTTTGTGACTTTCGCCACCCCTTTAGTTTGAAGGATATTATGCCCATTATTTAGCTGTGCCTCTGTCAAGCAGTGACACTGAGGTGATCCCTGGGGTATACCTGCGATCTCCCATCCATTGGTCAAGATTTCTCTTGAACAAAGCCAGTGAGGTGCTCTGCCTCACATGTACCGGGATTTTGTTCCACAGCATAGGGAGTCTCTGGGTGATGAATCTGCCCCTCCAGCACGTCCTATTTAAGACCGTGTCAAGGTTCAAGTCTCGTGCTCTTGTAGATTGGATGGATTTTGATTTTTTGAGGTGAAGCATGTTCATTAATTCCGGGTTGGACATGGCCTTGTATGTCAGGCACAGGTCACCTCTGAGCAGGCGGTAAGCGACTGAGTAGAGCTGGAGCTCCTTCAGTCGGGCAGCATAGGACATATTTTTGAGACCCTTTATCCTTTTGGTGAGGAACTTTTGGGGCCTTTCCAATTGCTGCAGGTGTCGGGTCAGATACATTCCAAATGGGGCGTTATACTCGATCATCGGTTTGATGAGTGATGAGTACAGGGGAATTATGACCTCCCTTGACCTAGATGTGAATCCCTTCATGATCAGGTGGGCAATGTAGAAGGTCTTCCTAACTACTTTGGCAACGTGGGTGTCAAATGAAAGGTTACTGTCAACCTGGGTCCCCAGATCCCTGATAACCTCTTCTGTGCTTAGTGGATTGCCACCTATATGGTAGCTGGGGGTAACCTTGTTTTTCCCGAAGGGTATGACTATGCATTTTTTAGCGTTTAACTTTAGGCCATGGCTTTGGCACCAGTTATCCATTTCTATGAGACCCTTCTGAAGGATATCTGTGTCTGATATGTTTTCAACTATGGCGCCCAGTTTGCAGTTATCTGCAAACTTTGTCAGCCATAATCCTCCTGTGCTTGCCTGTACTTCTAAAAAGTAGATGCCGAACAAGAGTGGGCCCAGGACCGAGCCCTGTGGGACACCACTTGTGACAGGCTTGGAATCAGACATGGCGCCAGCAACTCTGACCCTGTGGGTTCTGTCACTTAGCCAGTTTGCAACCCATCTTGTGACATATGGGTTTACATTTAAGCTGGTGAGTTTTTCTATGATGCCCGAGTGGGGTATTGTGTTGAATGCCTTTGCCAGGTCAAGGTAGGCTGTGTGGACTGCCTTGCCCTCATCAATGGCCTTGGTGACTGTTTCGAAAAAGTCAACCAAGTTTAAGAGGCATGATCTGCCCTTGACAAAGCCAAATTGGGTTTGATCCAATGTCTGCAGGTCCCCTATGTCTTTATTTATGAGTTCCATTATGATCCTCTCCATAGCTTTGCAGACCAGGCTTGTCAAGCTGATGGGACGGTAGTTTCCAGGGTCGGTGGAGGCACCGCCTTTATGTAGTGGGACCACAGTTGCCGTACACCACTCCTTGGGTACGTATCCTGAGGTGAGGCTAAGATTAAACAGCTGCCCTAATTGCGGGTTTAATTCCTCAATGAGTTCGTGGAGCACACAACCGGGGACACCATCTGGTCCCACGGATGCTGTGTTTTTCACCTTGGAGAGAGCTGTTCTCACCTGAGCATTTGAGATGTTTGGGAGGCTAAAATCCTCTGGTATAGATATTTCTCCTTTTGGGGGGGGGGAGAAATTTGCACTGAACCTGTCAGCCAGTATGTTGGCTATGTCTGTAGGTTCAGTGATCTTTACATCATTTTGAACTAGTTCTGAGCATATCTGGGAGTTTCCTCCCAGGTTTCTAACATAACTAAAAAAGGCTTTGTGACTGTCTTTTGAGTCCTTGGCTATTTTTCTTTCAAAATTTGCCTTGGATGATTTTATGAGAGCTCTTAGTTTTTTACTTATAATGATCAAGGGTGTCTTCCCTTTTAGGGATTTTGCTCTATCTTGTAGTAGCTTTCTCCTTTTGTTGTAGAGCTTGTTTATGGCTGGGGTCCACCGGACTGGACGCTTGCCTTTGGTACAAAGAGTCTTTGTTTTGTTTGGGATTGCCTGATCCATGCAGTCCTGGAGGTGCTGGTAGAAGGCATTTGTATATGACTCAGCGGCTTTAGTGATGGTTTCCGCTGGTTCGGGGGCCTTAAAAGAGACCACACCATTCCTAAGAAGTGTGAAGTCGGCTTTAGAGAAGTTCTTCACTGTGGTCTTTTTATCTGGGGTGGGGGCGGGATGTGGACTTCCAGTGAGATTAGTTTATGATCTGACCTCACCAATGAGGGGTATACCTCCGGTGTTGAACATTGTGACCCCATGTTCGTGATGATGAGATCTAGTATGTTTCGCCTCTTGTGGGTATGGTGACTAGTTGTTCCATGGCATTTGAGTTTATGAACTCTAGGAACCTTTGGGCTAGAGTGTTGGGGCTTGAGTAGTGATCCCAGTCTATGTTCGGATAGTTGAAATCACCTAGTATGATGGTGTTTGGGGTTACATTTATCCCCTCCAGAGTTTTCAGGAAAGCTGTGTGAGGTTCCTGAGTTTAACAGGGTGGCCTGTAACATGCTACAAATTGCAGAGCAGTCCAGCCTACCGTTAATTGCACCTGGATGGTCTCTGATGCATCGTGCGTTGCCACCAACCTGGAGGTGAGGGTGTCTTTGATGAATATGGACACCCCTCCTCCTTTCTTGGTGTTGTCCGGATTTTGGGGCCGGAACGCATGATATGAGGTAAAACCTGACAGTGCCGGGGTGCTCTTAGGAGCCTTGAACCAGGTTTCAGTCACAGCACAGACATCGATGTTCTCCATACTGGGAAGGGCTTTGAGTGCGTGCATCTTGAGGTTGAGACTTCTGGCATTGAGCAGCATTACCCTTAGTTTTTTTCCTTTGTTTTGTTCTTCCAAACTGTGACACTGTTGACTCCATACACTTTTTAGGTACCATTGTAGTTTCCTCATATGCAGTCTTGAATATGGAATCAGTAGGATGCAGGATGCCATGAACCCCAAAGCCTGCAGAGTTTGTCTTACAGATAACTGGGTTTTTGTTGCCATCAGTTTGAAGTAAGTAGTTAGTTGCCTTTGTTTGTCTGGCGTGAGGAAAGCCATCTGGGCAGTTGTATTCAAGCTCGCACCCAGGAATGTTATCTTTTGAGAGGGCACCAGTTGTGATTTCGTTTATTGTGTACCCTAGGCATGTTAGAAGCCTTTTCACAAACGCCAGGTGCTGAAGAAGAATGTCCTTGATCTCTGCTTGAATGAGACAGTCATCCAAGTAAGGATACATTTGTATACTTTTTTGTCTGCAAAATGCGATTACTTGTGCCAGGCACTTTGTAAAGACCCTGGGTGCAGTAGATAAGCCAAAGGGCAGCGCAGAGAATTGGTAATGCATAGAGCCAGCCTTGAAATGGAGGTATCTTCTGCATGTTTCCCTTATTGGGATATGCAGGTATGCCTCTTTTAGATCTAATGTCACCAGCCAAGCGTTCTTGCCCAGCATGGGCAGAAGCTGCTGTAAAGTTAGCATTTTGAATTTTGGAATGTCCAGGTATGTGTTCAAAATTGATAAGTCCAGTATTGGGCACCAGGCCTGGTCTTTTCTGGGTACCAAGAACAGTCCTGAATAAAAACCTTGTCCTTTTTCCTGTTCTGGTACTGTCTGAATAGCCCCCATATCCATGAGGGACGTAACCTGTTTCTGTGCCTCTGCCCATTGATTTTTTGGCAGATCCGGCCAACCGTTTGCCACTGGCAGGGTATGGAAGTTGAATCTGTATCCCTCAGATACTATGTTTAGCACCCACTTGTCCGGGGTTATTAACTGCCAATTTTGAGCAAAAAGTGCTAATTTTCCCCCTAAGGATACGGCCAAAAGGTAAGTGCTTGATGATGGCAGAGAGAAGTCATTGAGACTGTTTTCTGTAGGGTTGCACTTTATGTCCTCCAGATTTGGAGGTAGAAGCACCCCATTGCTTTGACCTGTAAGAATCTTGTGTCTGGTATCTAAAACCTTTAGGGCGTCTGGATTTGCCCCTTTGAGCTCTGTTGGACATAAGAAAGGACCAATTTTTTTGTAGGCCAGTGTCTACTGAATCTTGGTGGCTGCACTTGTAAGAAGTCTTTTACATAGACTTAGCTTTGTCTTCCATTTTCTTTAAAACCTCTTCTGCCTTAATACCAGAGTATCATGCTCTAAAGGTGCATCCAGTAATTTAGCTTTAACATGACCAGGCAAATTTTGCTCTTTTAGCCAGGCATGCCTCCTAATCACTGATCCAGTAACTGCGGCCCTGCAGGAGGCCTCTATGGAATCAAAACCATATTGCAAAGTTTGCTTTCCAACTTGTTCTATTGCATGCAATAATTCCTGCAATTCTTTACTTTCTGCACATTCAGAAATCAGCATCATTTTCTGTTTCATCAATCCCATAACATGTTGTTGATACTTGAGCATAAGAAACTGGCAGTTTAAGGCCCTAATTGCCAAGGTTGCAGATGTATAAACCTTCTTTCCCCATCTATCCAGTGCCCTTGAATCTCTGTCAGAGGGGGTAGGATTTTTTGCTGTTGATGCCTTAACCCCCTTTGGACTCTGTGATATAGTTTCAGGGTCAGCAGCAGGGTTTCTAAATAAAAATTTGTGTGAGGCAGGGACCCTGTAATATCAGTCTGGCTTGCTGGGAGCCGGAGGTAAGGAGTCTGGAGTCAAGCTTGACTCCGAAAACGCATCATCCACAATGTCTAAAACAGGAGGTATGGCTAAAGGCCTATGCTGAGGGAGAAGAAGGAAATCCCTGAGCCTCTTTTTTGATTCTGAGAAATCTTGACTCTCCCAGTGAAAATGCTCCCTCAAAGTATGCAAGGTTTCTCCAAATGAATAATCCTCAGGAGGTGATGCAGATGGGATAGATTCCTCTGCATCTGAATCCTCATAGGGAGGTATACATAATTCCTGATCAGAAGAGGAATCAGAAGAAATAGAAACCTGATCAGAAGATTCATAATCAAGTGTCTTGCCTAGGCCTCTTATCAGGAGGGGGTTGGGAACCCCTGATCAAGGTAATTAGGTCTTCAGCCATTTTGATAATCTGTTTTGTGGGTATAGAGGCCTATGCACGTGGTTCATGCATCAGTTTTTTAGCTTTAGAAGTTGCGTTTGTCTTTGATTTTGAAGTTGGCGCTGGGTTGGCGCTGGTTTTATATAAAAATGTTGAGGTCTGAATACACCCTCAGAAGCAGATTCCTGCTCAGCGGCTCCGGACCCATCCGAGGGAGAGACATCCGTGGGTACAATACTTTGAGAATCTCGCGGCATGCACATGGGTCTCTGTAGGGGCCTGCGACTCGAATGTAGCGGGTATCAGGGGCTGCAAAAGCGCCTCACTGAGTACCAGCGAACCGGTGACTGACTTAGGAGAAGCTCCGTCATCAGTTTTGGACCTCAACGGTCTATGTCTGTCCTTTTCTTTACGTTTTTTGTGTACTGCGGTAGTTGGATTGCTGTCTGATGACATTTCAGGGTAGTTAAACCCATTTCCAAAATATTTTGAGGCAAAAATATACTGACGCTTAATAGTGCGTTGGTTAAATCTAGCACAAAATCGACAGCCAGGCACATTATGATCAGGGCCTAGGCAAGGACTACAGTAAAAATGAAAATCCTTATGAGGTATTTGCTTCCCACAAGTAATACAATTATTAACTTTTTCTGACATCGGTATGGAGCAAGAAAAAAGTTTCCCCAATGGGGTACTTGGCTTTAGTGAAGACTTCGGTTCTGAAACTCGAACTCAAAAATTTCAGGAGTCAGACGACCGGCACTTGCGAACTGCTTTTGCTTCGGGCACCACGCGGCAAGAAAAACTAAAGAAAATGGAGTTGGCTGCTGGTTTTATACCCCTGATGACCTGACGTCATGGAAGAGGAGACAGCAACTGAAGCAAGACCCAAGACTTTGTTATTCAGGCCGAGTGAGGGCAACCTGCCAGCAGATTACCCAAATGTAAAGACTGTAACAGTGAAACACGAAGAACATCAGCTACAAACAAATGTAATCTGAGGGTCAAGCTGCTCAATTCTAGAAGTCTAAATCTCAAAATGCACTCGCTCAAAGCACTCCTTAAAATGGAGAACATCGACATTTGTGCTGTAACAGAGACCTCGGTCAAGGCAGCAGAAAGCACCCCTGCACTACCAGGCTATAACTCATTCCACACCTTTCAGCCCCAGAACTTGGACCAAAGCTCCAAAGGCAGTGGTGTTTCCATATTCATAAAGGATGCGCACACCTCCATATTGGTAGCCCAACATAACGCATCAGAGATACTTCAGGTGCAGCTAACATTGGGTAAGAGAGCGATTCAGGTCGTAGCCTGCTATAGGTCCCCAACCATGTCCCAAGACTCACTCCACGTTCCTAAGCACCCTGGAGAATATTAGGGTCCAACCTAACACACTCATACTGGGAGACTTCAACTACCCCTCCATTAACTGGGAAAATACTCATGTACCAATATACTTTTTATTTTTATTTACTTTTTATTTTACATTTGTTGACTGGGATAGTCCGGACTGGGTACACATCCATTTTCAGCAGAGGCCCGGGGAGAAAAGCTCCAAGGTAGAACATACAGTAAAAATCACAAAATGATTACAAGTTACACACAGTTTACAGGCTCCAGTTGAGCAAGCAAGTAATATAATCATACATTTTTAAAACAGTGTTGACAAACTGACTAGGCAATGTGACATGATTACAGACTATAGAGGAGTATCTAGTCAGGTTGTGAACAAGGACATAGCCAGTGAGTTTTAAAGTATAGCTTGAGGCTTTTTTTGAACTGAGTAAGAGAGGGTTTCAAGAGCAAGATTAGCAGGAAGACTGTTCCAAGTTTTGCAAACAGAGTCCCCCAGAAGAGTTGTTGATTTTGGATGGTTGAACCAGTAGTTTATTAGAAGAGCGAAGTGACCTCAGGTTGTTATAAGGGTTGATGATATTTTTAAGTGCAGGTGTATTACAGGGTGGCTGAGAACTTTATGGGCAATTATAAGCTGGTGGTACTGAAGTAGGCTAGGCCATTCTAGCCACCCCAGAAGATTTAGGTTGTGAAAGTGGTGGATTCTATAGGCCATGCCTGTTGCAAATCTAGCAATATGGCTATAACAGCTGCAGAGTTTGCTAAGAGCGGATTTGTTCAAATTAGTGAGTAGAGGGGAGGCAAAGAGAAGAGTGGAGAGGAAATGGGAATGAGCAATAGCCGTCCTAGCAAATGGAGTAAGGAAAGGTTTGGTCTTACAGAGAGGGAGCCGAGTTTTTTGTTAATTGTTTTGATAGTTTGACAGACATGGATATCAGATTTAACAGTGTTGTCTATTGTGACGCTTACCAGTTTGGTTTGCGCATCTGGGGAGATAATGGTACCATTATTAGATTTTATGGTAGACAGTAGTGAGAAAGACTTAAAGTGGGGAAGAAAAGAAGCAACTTTGTTTTGTTAGGGTTTAATATCAGCTGACAGTTAGAGAGCGAGTTTTCAACCATACTGAAAGTATTCTGGGTTAATGTCATTAGATCTGTCAGGGAGGTAGCTGAACAAATCAAGGTGGAGTCATCCACATATTGGATGCAGGTAGCATTTGGGATGACAGTGGAAAGGTCATTAATAAAGAGAGAGAAAAGAAGGTGTCCTAGTGTGGAGAACTGGGGGGCACCTAGGGCTACGGGTAGACAGGATGATAATTTGTCCTTCCATAGGATGGCTTGCTGTCTACCACACAGGTTCATAGGTAGGTACTAGGCTATCTGCCCGAAGGCATTTATAAGCCTAGCCAGAATGTGTTAGCTTTCACCACCCCCCTAGATTAGCTCCCTGTAACTCTGTCCAGCAGAGCCAATGAAGTGATCCCCGAGGTAAACTTTGTTTCCCATCCACTCGTCAATGTTTCTTCTGAAGAGTGTTAGTGAGGAGCTCTGCCTAATGAAGATTTGGTTCATATAATGAAGACTGGGACCATTGAAACGCACGGCTATTTAGTGAGAATTCCTTAAGAGTGTGCAAGAATATTTGGTGGTTAATCATATCAAAGGCTTTGGAGAGATCTAAAAAGAGGCCTGAGGAAAGCTTGCTATTATTTTGGTTATGGTTTATGGTGTTAGAAAAGGCTAGAAAGGCTGAGGTGGTACTGTGGTGTGGCCTAAAACTGTGCTGAGAGTTAGCCAACAGCTTATTCTGGGTAAGATAATGCATAAGTTGTTTATGGACACACACCTCCAAAATAGCCAATGGTGACAGAATAGCTATGTGTCTAAAGTATGACAGTTCAAAGGAGTTGCCACCTTTATTACATGAGATATTTTACAAATGAAGGGGATGGTGGCTTCAGATAAGGTACTGTTGATTATGAATGAAATGGGGTATGCTATGGCATCTGCTGCTTTTTGCAGATACTCTGGTGGGAGGAGATCAGCTGCTAGAGTAGCTGGTTTTCATTTCTTAATTAACGCTCTGATAAGTGATGTAGAAACAGGCTGAAAGCTAAAGGAGAGTGGGGTATTAGCTAAAGGAGAGTGGGGTATTGGCTGTGGCAGAATTTGGGTTGGAGCAGCTGGGTGCCAGCTGGCTGGCTAGGGATTGGATAGTCTCTGTGAAGAAATTATTGAAGGTATTTGCAATATCCTCTGGGGATTTATGGTTGGAAGATGATGGGGTAGGAGTGGAAGACTGTCCTAGGTGAAGAAGTTTGTTTATTCCTGCCCAAAACTTTTGACGTTTGTTGCGATGTTTCTGTTGAGTACTTTGAGGTTTGTTGTGATGTTTTTGTTTGTACTTGCCCAATGTTTCCTGAAATTCATTAATTCCAGTGCTCTGGACCAGCTCGTTCTTGCCCCCAACTAGAGGTAGCAACATCCTTGACCTGGTCATTACTAACATGAGCGACTGTTGCTCTACACCAATAGTCAACTCCTCCCTGGCTAGATCTGACCACAAACTAATCACTTTGGAAATCCACATCCTTGCCACCCCCCCCCCTCCCACCGCAAAGGTAACCACCATGAAAAACTTGTCCAAAGCTAACTTTGGGCTACTAAAAAAGTACAGTTGTGTACACTTACCATAAATGTAGTTGTTAGAGTGTATTCACTGTTGCAGTCATTACATAGGTTCATAGGTAGGTACTAAGCTATTGGCCCTAGGGCCTACACAAGCCTAGCCAAAAAGGTACCCTGGCTTTCGCCACCCAAGAAAATTACTTTCCTGTGCCCCTGTCAAGCAGAACCACAGAAGTGATCCCCGGGATGAATTTCTTATTACCCATCCAATCAAGATTCTTCTTGAAGAGTGCTAATGAGGAGCTCTGTTTGACATAGATAGGTAGTCTGTTCCAGAGTATGGGAAGTCTCTGGGACAGGAATCTATCCCTCCAGCATGTTCTGTTTATTGTGGTGACAAGGTTTAGGTCCCTAGAGCGTTTAGCTCGGAGGGATTTGGATTTTGTTAAGTGGAGCATGTCCAACAGCTCTGGGTTTGACATAGCTTTGTATGTTAGGCAGAGATCACCTCTGAGTAGGTGATATGTGACGGAGTAAAGCTGGAGTTTTTTGAGACGGTCTGCGTAAAGCATCTGTTTGTGGCCAGTAATCCTCTTTGTGAGGTATTTTTGTGGCCTTTCCAGTTCTTGTAGATGTCTTGTGAGGTACATACCAAAAGGGGTGTTGTACTCTATAATGGGTCTAATGAGTGATGAGTAGAGGGGAACAATGACCACTTTTTTTCTGGATGAGAAACCTTTTGTGATGAGGTGTGTCACATAGAAGGATTTCCTGACCACTGTGGCAATATGATTATCAAAGGAGAGATTACTGTCCACCTGTGTCCCAAGGTCTCATCACACTTTCGGTGTTAAGTAGACTACCGCCTATGTGGTAGTTCATGGGTACAGAGTTTTTACCAAAGGAGATGACAATGCACTTTTTGGCATTGAGCTTGAAACCATGTCTTTGACACCAGGCATCTGTCTCAGTGAGGCTCTTTTGTAGGATTTCCACATCATTAGGAGTTTCGATTATAGCTCCTAGTTTGCAGTCATCTGCAAATTTAGTTAGCCAAAGACCTTCTGTGTTAGCCTGTACTTCAGAGAAGTAGATACCAAACAGGAGAGGACCCAGGACTGAACCCTGTGGTACTCCACTTGTCACTGGTCTGAAGTCTGATTTGGAGTCTGCTACTTTCACAGTGTGGGTTCTGTCAGTAAGCCAGTTGGCAACCCATCTTGTGACGTAGGGATTTATACCTAGTTTAGTGAGTTTATCTATAATTCCAGAGTGGGGGATGGTGTCGATCTAGATAGGCTGTGTGAACCACCTTACCCTCATCTATGACTTTGGTGACTACTTCAAAGAAGTCTATCAGGTTTAGGAGACATTATCTGCCTTTTACAAACCCAAACGGTGTGGGGTCCAGAGTTTGGAGATCTCCAATTTCTTTGTTTATGAGTTCCATGATGATATGTTCCATGGCCTTGCAGACGAGGCTCGTCAGGCTAATGGGGCGGTAGTTCCTGGGGTCTGTTGTGGCTCCCCCTTTGTGGAGTGGGTTAACTGTCGCGGTGCGCCATTCAACGGGCACAAAGCCTCAGGTGAGGATATGATTGAACATGGTACTTAGGTGGGGTGCCAGTTCATTCTGTAGTTCATGTAGAAGGCAGCCTGGGATGATGTCATGCCCCATGGATGCTGTGTTCTTGGCTTTGGAGAGTGAGGTTTTTACCTGTGCAACTGTGATTACAGGAATTTTGCATTCTTCTGGTATAAAGACGGGCCCTTTAGGGGGAGAGAGGGGGGGGGGTAAAGTTAGCACTGAACCTATCTGCCAAGATGTTGGCAATATCAGCTGGGTCTGTATATTTAGTGTCGTTGTGCTGTAACTCAGAGCAGATCTGAGTGTTGCCATTGAGATTCTTGACATAGCTATAGAATGCTTTGTGGTGGTCTTTAGAATCAGTGGCAATTTTGTTTTCATAACTAGCTTTAGCGGATTTTATGAGGGATCTCAGCTTCTTACTGAGGTTGACCAGGGAGTTCCTCCAATCGTGGGATTTTACTCTTTTTTGCAACAGTTTATTTCTTCTGTTGTAGAGTTTGTTTATGGCAGAAGACCACCAGATTGGCTTCCTTTTTTTGGAGGACAGCTTCTTGGGTCTGTTAGGGATAGCACGATCCATGCACTCGTGTAAGTGCTTATAAAGTGCATTTGTGTAGGATTCAGCAGTTGTACCTCTATTGTCCATCTGCATGGGTGTCGTGAAGCTTGCCACTTCTGTCTTAAGAAGCGTGAAGTTGGCTTTGGAGAAATTTTTTACGTTTTTTTTCCTAATGGGGGGGTGAGGGCGGGATGTGGATGTCTAGGGTGATTAGCTTGTGGTCGGATCTGACCAACGAGGAGCTGACCCCTGGTGTGAAACATTGGTCTCCCATGTTGGTGATGACCAGGTCTAGGATTCTGCTGCCCTTGGTAGGGGTGTGGATAAGTTGATCCAAGGCATTGGAATTGATAATTTCCAGAAAAAGTTGAGCAAAAGAGTTGGTACATGAGTAGTTTTCCCAGTTAATGGTAGGGTAGTTAAAATCACCCATTATTAGAGTGTTGGGTTGTACCTTAATATTTTTCAGTGTATCAAGAAAAGAGGAGTAGGAATCCTGGGGCATGGTGGGGGGTCTGTAGCAAGCTACAATCTGGATTACGGTTTTGCCCAGAGTTAATTGAACTTGGACAATCTCGGATGCATTATGCTGAGCAACTAGCTTGGAGATGTGGATAACCTTAATGAATATGGACAAGCCTCCACCTTTAGTGTTTCGGTCCGGGTTTGGTGGCCGAAAGGTGTGGTATGAATTATAGCGCCTGGTAATGCAGGGGTGCTCTCTGGAGCTTTGAACCAGGTCTCTGTCACTGCACAGATGTCAATGTTCTCCATTTTAAGGAGTGCCTCGAGTGAGTGCATTTTGAGGTTTAGACTTCTAGCATTGAGTAGCATTACCCTCAGATTTTGCTTGCTTGTACCTGTTACGGTGGTGAATTTGTCATTTGAACCTTGCCTAAAAAAGGCACTATAGGGGTGGAAAGAGCCTTTGCCAGTATCTGGAATCCCAAGGGCGACAGGTGCAGGCCATCTCTGGCAAAGCAGCGTGGTCTGTCGATCATGTCATCCCAGGCAGACAGATACTGGATTCCCTTAGAATGACACCAGAAGCTTACCCAATTGTTAAAGTCAATCATTTTGTCCTTGCACTGTGGTGTCATTCTGGGTGATGGCAGGATGCTACTCAGGGCTAGGGTCATACCTGCCTGGGCTATAAGATCGGAGAGCTCCTCCATGTCTCTTTTCATGTAGTCCAGGGAGGTACGTCTCAGGTCATTCACACCAACATAGACAATGACAGAGTCATATTTGTACTTGTTGTGGAGTGACCTGAGTGCGTGCGTTATGTGGCAGATCCTGGCACCTGACAGGCAGCTGACAGTAACTTTTTCCTTGTTTAGCCTGGTGAGTGGAACATCAGTGTGCCTGACTATAGAGTCACCTATGACTAGAGTGTTGGGTACGTTATGCCTTATGGGCTGTAGTTGAGTGGCACACTGAGTATGTGGGCTATGTGTCATTTGGTTTGCGCTGGGGGGTGGAGGTTGCTTGCACTTCTGCTGTGGAGGTCTCTGTTGTT
Organism: Protopterus annectens; assembly: GCF_019279795.1. Lineage (NCBI taxonomy): Eukaryota > Metazoa > Chordata > Ceratodontiformes > Protopteridae > Protopterus > Protopterus annectens. The sequence goes on from NC_056736.1 coordinate 426,543,041, forward strand.
TGGGCAGATTTGTACTGAGAGCCTCCGCGAATGTAGGTGTGTGTTTTGTGCTTGTGTGTGTGTATTTTGGTGGCGTAGGTTTTGAGGGACTATGTGATGAGTGTGGTGCGGTGCAAGTGTTTACCTTCTCCTCTTGACTGTCTAGGCCAGTCTTTGGTGAAGAGAGCTTTGCTTCTAGTTTGGCTATATAAGTGCATCTCTCACCGGGTATACCCACATTTGGGTAATCTGCTGGCAGGTTGCCCTCAGTCGGCCTGAATAAACTCCTGGGTCCTGTGTCAGTTGCCATCTCCTCTTCCATGATGTCAGGGGTATAAAACATGCAGCCAATGCCATTTTATTCAGTTTTTCTTGCCCCAGATGGGGAGCAAAAATATATATATAAATAAATAGTAAATATATAAATGCACTTTTTAAAAAGCAAACTTTACCTTCAACTAAAAAAACAAATACACCCCAAAGGCTTTTGAGTATAGTGAAGAAAAGAAAAGGTATAGAAATTATATCAATGCACTTTTAAAATCATAAACTTTACCTTCAACTAAAAGCAAAAACACCACAAAGGCTTTTGAGTATAGTGAAGCAAAGAAAAGGTATAGAAAAGGGGGATGGCGGATGGGTAACCCGGACTGCAACAGTGAATACACTCAAACATCTACATTTATGGTAAGTGTACACACCTGTACTATGTTCTTCGTGTTTCACTGTTGCAGTCATTACATTTGGGTAGAATCCCAAAGCTATGGATGGGAGGATGGAACTATACAGCATTAGGAGCAGCTATAAGGCCCTACAGAACTGCAGTGGCAAAGCCTGCCCTGGATTTGGAGAAGAGAGATAAATGATAATGCTTTGTGAAGGTATGAACAGAGCTCCAAGTAGCAGCTTGTAGGATGTCTTTGTTTGGGACCCCTCTGAGAAAAGCTGCTGAAGTAGATGCAGCCCTGGTGGAATGTGTTCTGATCCCCTTGGGCATAGGTTTACCATGGTGTAAATAGCAGAAAAGAATGCAGTGGCTTATCCGTTTAGAAATAGTCTGCTTTGATATAGCCTTCCCCTCTGATCCTGCAGCAAATGCTACCAGCAGTTGCTCCAACTTTCTTAGAGATTTGGTCCTATTTAAGTAGAATCGTTGTTGTCTGTGTACATCCAATGAATGCAGACTCCGCTCCCCCTTGTTCTGCGGATTTGGGTAAAATATTGGCAGGTGAATGGTCTGGTTAAGAGCCACATTGGATACCACCTTAGGCATAAAAGAAGGATTGGTCCTGAGGGACACCCTGTCCGGGTAAAATATAAAAAAAGGCTCCACTGCCATGAGAGCCTGTAGTTCTGAAACCCTTCTTGCTGAAGTGACTGCCAAAAGAAAAGCTGTTTTCCAAGATAGAAATTTTATATCCACAGTAGCTGCTGGTTCAAAAGGAGGCAGTGTGAGTTTTTCCAGCACAAAATTGAGGTCTCATGCAGGGAGGCCTTAAATTTTTGGCCCCTCTATAATAGTGTTTAATCAGTGGATGAGAAAAGAGAGGAGGCTCTGTGTTGTAATGAGCGGAGATGGCGAAAGTATGGATTTTTATTGAAGAAAAAGATAGGCCTTTGTCTAGCATCTCAGTCAAATATTGTAAAATCTGAGGAATAGTGGGCTTTTCTGTGTCTATTCCTTGTGCTTGGTTCCAGGCACAGAATTTCTTCAATTTATCAGCATAAGATTTTCTAGTACTAGGCCTTCTGGCTTCCAAAATGACATCCATGACAGATTTACTGACAGGTGGTGTTTGAATAATTAGTTGATTAGCCATGCTGCAAGATTCAGAGTTTGGAGCTGAGTGCAGAATTTGACAGTTCTGCTGAGACAGTAGATGAGGCATTTGAGGCAAGTACCATGGAGGAAGGTGAGACATATTCCTTAGAAGCGGGTACCAGTGCTGGCGAGGCCAGTCCGGAGCAATTAGGATCATGTTTGTTTTTTCCTGTCTGGCTTTTAGTAAGACCTTGGAAAGCAGAGGCAAAGGGGGAAAGGCATAGACTGATAGGTTTTTCTAGCTGAAGGATAGAGGATCCACTTTCCATGCTTTTTTGTGGTGAGTTCTTGTGCAAAATTTGTCCAAATGATAATTTTGGGGAGAGGCAAATAGATCAATGTCTGGGCTCCCCCATTTCTGTGTTAACATGCTGAAGATTTGTGGATCCAGTTTCCATTTGTGTGGGTCCATAAGATTTCTGCTTAGGTCGTCTGCCAGAGTATTTTGCTTTCCGGGCAGGAAATGAGCTTGCATTTGGTAAGTCAAAGCTGTGTTGCACAAACCCATGGCTAGTCTGCAAAGGGAGTAGGAATGTGTACCTCTCTGCTTATTTATGTACCACATAACTGTGGTGTTGTCCATCTTTAACAGCAGTTGTCCTGGATGAAATAAGTTCTTGAAGGCTGTCAGACCATTTTGAACAGCTAGCATCTTTCTGGTTGATATGCAGATGCATTTGGTTTGGGCTCCATTTGCCCTGAATGCATCTCCCTGCCAGGTGGGCCCCCCCAGCACAGTCTGATGCGTCTGTAGTTAGGGTTTGGTTGGCAGGAGGTAGAGTGAATGACAGTCCCTTGTTTTGGTGACATGTCTCTGCCCACCAAAGAAACTCCTGTTGTAGACAGGAAATGAGAGGAATCATTGTTTCCAGGCTGTGACAATGTTGACTCCATAAACTTTTTAGGCACCACCGAAGTTTCCTCATATGCAGTCTCGCATATGGAATTAGTAGAATGCAGGATGCCATGAACCCCAAAGCCTGCAGAATTTGCCTTGCAGATAACTGGGTTTTTGTTGCCATTTGTTTGAAGTATGTTGTCAGCTGCCTTTGTTTGTCTGGCGTGGGGTAAGCCATCTGGGCAGTTGTATTCAAGCTTGCACCCAGGAATGTAATTATTTGAGTGGGTACCAGTTGTGATTTTTTTCCATTTATACTGTACCCTAGGCATGCTAGAAGCCTTTTTACAAATGCCAGATGTTGAAGTAGAGTGTCCTTGTCCTCTGCTTGAATGAGACAATCGTCCAGATAAGGATAAATTTGTATGCTTCTTTGTCTGCAGAATGCAATAACTGGTGCCAGGCACTTTGTAAAGACCCTTGGCGCAGTAGATAAGCCAAAGGGCAGTGCAGAGAATTGGTAAGGCAAAAAATCTGCTTAGAAGTGGAGGTATCTTCTGCATGACTGAAAAGGCTGCTTTAAGCCGAAACCGGTTTGCTTATTTGTAATGGCTTACTAGCCATTGCATTGGTTTATATACATCTCTAATAAAAGTTTGTTTTAGCAATCCTTTTACGTGCTGGTTCGTTACTGTGGATTTTCATGGCTTTTGTGACCGTGCACGTTGTCTTTCGTGCGTGAACTCTCTGCATCTACATTTTGGTCTCTATCACGCTGGGGACGCCTGGATTGCGGTGATTTCACCATCGTGTTTCTACAACATCTTCGCAGACCTGCGCTTATAAATCTTTTTGGCAGTTTAATACAGGGGCCATAAAGTACAGTTTTGTACCTACCATAAATGTAGATGTCCGATAGATATGCAACTGCAGTCATAACATATGGGTTGTCCTGCCTCAGGCAGCCCTCGGTTGGCCTGATTCCAAAGTCTGGGTCCGGCGTCAGCTGGTGTCGCCTCCTCTCCGACGTCAGAACGGCTGGAGTATAAAGGCATCGGCCGACGCCATCTTCTTCAGTGTTTCTTGCCCCAGATGCCAGGTGCCCTCCTAGGAAGGCTAAATTTGGTGAATGGATAAACAATTCCAAACATGCACAACAGTAATAAACAGATACACCATAGGAGATACCCCCAGCTAAAAGAAATAGGGGTAGTGGACCCATAAAGAAGGTTGCAGAGGGGTAGGAAGGTGGGAAAATCCGACTGCAGTTGCATATCTATCGGACATCTACATTTGTGGTAGGTACAAAACTGTACTATGTCCTTCAAGAATGCAACTGCAGTCATAACATATGGGTTGTGAATACCATAGCCAAGCTGGGGGTGGATGGAACTAAGAAAGGGATGGTGTAGCTAAAATGCCCTGCAGGACTGCCGAAGCAAAGCCTGCTCGGGATCTGGAGTATAAAGGCAGGTTGTAGTGCTTGGTAAATGTATGCACGGAGCTCCATGTAGCAGCCTCTAGAATGTCCTTTGTAGCCACTCCTCTTAGGAAAGCTGTGGATGTGGCTATAGCTCTGGTGGAATGTGGCCTAATATTGGCTAGCACACATTTTCCATGGAAAGAATAGCAGAATCTGATGCAGTGTCCAATCTATTTTGAAATTGTTTGCTTGGAGATTGCTTTCCCTTGTACTCCAGCAGCATAGGCTACAAACAGTTGGTCAGACTTCCTGCTGGCCTTAGTTCTGTCCAAGTAGTACCGTAGTTGCCTGTGAATGTCCAAAGTATGCAGTAGTTTTTCCCCCTTGTTTTGAGGATTGGGGAAGAAAGTAGGCAGGTGTATAGCTTGATTTAGAGACACCCTGGAAATTACTTATGGCATGAATGAAGGATTGGTTCTTAGAGAGACACTGTCCTGATGAAAAATGAGGAAAGGAGGTACCGCCATGAGTGCCTGTATCTCCGAGACTCTTCTTGCTGATGTGACTGCCAATAGAAAAACTGTTTTCCATGATAGAAATTGCATTTCTGAAGTTGCTGCTGGCTCAGAGGGAGGAAGAGTTAGTTTTTCCAAAACAAAATTGAGGTTCCATGCAGGTACTGGCTGTTTTCTGGGAGGTTTGATATTCTTTATCCCTCTTAGGAACTGTCTTAGCAAAGGATGTGAAAACACTGGTGGGTCACAATTGTATTTTGCTGAGATTGCTGAGGCGTGAATCTTTATGGAAGAATATGAGAGACCAGTATGAACCATTTCTGCCAAGCATTCCAATATCTGAGGTATACTCAGTACTGTTGTATCCTGACCCCTGTTGGCATTCCAGATGCTGAATCTCTTCCACTTGGCTGAACAGGTTTTTCTGGTGGAAGGTCTGCGTGCTTCCAGTAAGATCTCTTGAACTGTTTTGGAAAGAGAGATAGTGGAAGGAGCTATGGTAACCTCCAGGCTGTCAGATGTAATGTTTTCAGGCTTTGATGAACAGTCCTGTAATTGTGTTGTGTTAGAAGCAGAGGCCATAGGGGCAGAGGCCACGGTTTGGTCCGAGTTATGCTCAACAGCAGTGGGTACCAGTGCTGCCTTGGCCAGTCTGGAGCTATCAAAATGCCTGTTGGTTGTTCTGCTTTGATCTTCAGTATCACCTTGGTCAGCAGTGGCAGAGGAGGGAATGCATAAATTTTTACAGAATTCCAGCTGAAGGAGAGAGCATCCGTTTTCCAGGCTAGAGGATGGTGGGTCCTTGTACAGAACTTTTCCAGGTGATGGGACGGTGGCCTAATGGTTAAGGTGTTTGCCTTACAAACATAAGGTGCAGGGTTTGAGTCTCACAAGGGATAATTGGCTAGGCTTACAATGGCTTGCAAGGGCAGTTAGCTTAGCAATATCCTATGAATCCATGAATCTATGTGAGAAGCAAAGAGATCTATGTCCGGCCTTCCATATGTCTTTGTTATTTGTGAGAAAATGTGAGGATGCAGCATCCATTCGTGTGGATCCAAGAAATTTCTGCTCAGCTTGTCCGCCAGCACATTGTCCTTGCCTGGCACAAACTGGGATTGCAAATGTATCTTCAGACTCGGGGATTTTTCCCAGAGAATCATTGTTAGTCTGCAGAGGGGATAAGAATGAGTGCCTCCCTGCTTGTTTATATACCACATGACCGTGGTGTTGTCTGTCCTTATTAGCAAATGACCTTGTTGTAGTGATTTTTCGAAAGTCTGTATTGCATGTATCACTGCCAACATCTCTTTTTGGTTTATGTGCAGATGTCTTTCCCTTGGTGTCCATTGACCTTGAATGCATCTGCCGTCCATGTGCGTTCCCCCATCCATGATCTGAGGCGTCAGTTGTAATCATTTGGCTTGCTTGAGGTCTGTTGATAGACATGCCTTTGTTTGACTTGCTTGAGCCCACCACAAAAATTCTTTTTTCAGACATGGAATGAGTGGGATTACGTCCTCTAGGCTTTGGCTGTGTTGGGACCATAAGCTTTTTAAGTACCATTGCAGCTTTCTCATATGAAGTCTTGCCAAGGGTACCAGAAGAATGCAAGATGCCATGAACCCCAGGGCCTGCAGGATTTTCCTTGCAGTCAGCTGGGAGAGCTTTGCTAGGCCTTTGAAGTACTCTGGTAACTGCTGTTGTTTTTCCTCTGTGAGGAAAGCCATTTGTGTTTCTGTGTCCAGTTTGGCTCCTAGGAAAATAATCTGCTGGGATGGCAGTAGTCTTGATTTTTGAATGTTGACTGTGTATCCCAAGGCCTGCAGTAATTGAATGACATAGTCCAAGTTTGCCATTAAGGTTTGTTTGTTGTCTGCTTGTATGAGGCAGTCGTCCAGGTAGGGGTATATTTGAATCCCCTGGAGTCTGCAGTGAGCCACTACTGATGCCAGGCATTTCGTGAACACTCTGGGCGCAGTAGATAAGCCAAACGGCAATGCTGAGAATTGATAATGCTCTGTCCCTGCAAGAAATCTGAGGTATCTTCTGCAGCTTTGTCTGATTGGGACATGCAGGTATGCCTCCTTGAGGTCCAGAGTGACCAGCCAAGACCCCTTGCCCAGCATGGGAAGGAGTTGCTGCAAAGTCAGCATTTTGAACTTTGGCACAATGAGAAAAGTATTTAGAGTAGACAAGTCCAGTATAGGCCTCCATTTGTTTTCTTTTCTTGGAACAAGGAACAGTCTTGAATAAAATCCCTGGCCTTGTTCTTGAGGAGGAACCTTTTCTATTGCTTTTATACTTAACAGCTTTGAAACTTGAATGAGTGCCTCTGCCCTTTGATGATGTGGCAGGTTTGGCATGCCTTGTCTTATTGGTAAAGTATGGAAGTGGAATCTGTAACCCTTGTCTATTAAATCCAGAATCCAGTTGTCCTTGGTTAAGATATGCCAGTTTTTTGAGAATAAGGATAATTTTCCACCCAAAGGTGCTTCTTTTTGAGCCTTTGTAGGCGGTATGAAAGTCAAGTCATTGTGATTGTCCTTGTGGTGCAGCTGGGCTGCCTGCGCCACTTCTCTGATTTGGAGGTTGCCATTGGCGGCCCCTGTAAGAGGTTCAGTATTGCCCTCTACCTCGGGCACGCCTGCTTTTTCCCCTTTGAAACTTGTCAGAGTCTGGGAAGGACCAATTCTTTGAAGGCCAGTTTCTGCTGAATCTGGGTGGCTGAACCTGGAGGAAATCCTTGACTGTCTGTACTGACTTAGCTTTTTCCTCAATGGACTTCAACACATCTTGTGCATTAGCACCAAAAAGCTTCTGTTTTTCCAGAGGTGCATCAAGTAACTTTACTTTAACATGGTCTGGCAGTGGCTGATCTTTTAACCAAGCATGTCTACGTATCACAGCCCCAGTCATAGCTGCCCTACATGAAGCCTCCAATGCATCATAACCACACTGAAGAAAATGATTGTTAACCTGCTGAGTGTTATGTATTAGATCCTGCAATGCCTTTCTGTCAATAGGCTCAGGAGAGGCAATTTTTTTCTGTAAATCATCCAGTAAAAAATCCTGGTACTGAAACATATGAAAAAGGCAATTAAGTGACCTCATGGCTAGGGTGGTAGAGGTATAAACTTTTTTACCCCATCTCTCCAGGGACCTAGCTTCCCTATCCGTTGGCAGTGGATTCTTGGCAGTGGAGGTAGCCACTCCCTTGGGGCCCTGTGAAATAGTTTCCAGATCCACAGAATGGGCCTTAAAGAGTTGTTTGTGAGTGTCAGGGACCCTATAATATCTGTCTGGCTAGACAGGAGCAGGTGGGAGAGAATCAGGGTTAGCACTGGAGTCGGAGAAAACATCATCCAAAACATCCATAACTGGAGGAATAGCTAAAGGTCTGTGCTGGGGAAGCTTAAGGAAGGTTCGTAGTCTTTTCCTGGAATCAGAGAATTCCTGACCCTGCCATTTAAAATTTTCCCTCAGAGTGTAGGACTTCACCAAATGAGAAATCCTCTGGAGGAGAGGCAGAGGGAATTGATTCCTCAGCATCTGAATCCTCATAGGCCTGGAAGGATTCTTCTTGGGTATATGAAAGCTCAGAATCCCCAGAGGCTTCATCTGAAGAGAGGTTGTCAGTCTGCTCAGTTCTGGGCCTTTTCTCTGCAGGTGGCTGAGAACATCTGTATGGGTGAGGCTGAGACCCCCTGATAAGAGAAATAAGATCTGCAGCAAGAGACATGATCTGTTTATCAGAAGAAGGGGCCTGGGCAGCAGGTTTAGGATGGGCCTTGGCCTGGCTGGCGGCCTTAGCACGTGCAAAGGCCTTGATGGACACAGAAACAGGAGGCCTAGCAGCCCCACGTGCAGGAGTAACCTTATCTACAGGAATGGTGTCGGGTAGATCCAGAACTTCGGTATCCGGAGGAAAATCAACAACCGGCACCGGAGTGGTCTCCGGAACCGAAGGACATGGTAACGCTGTGTCGTCGGCCTGGAGCGGTTGAATTACCACTTCCGAAGGGACCGAAACACTAGCGGAGGGTTTAGGAGTTGCATCGGTGGAGGGTGCGGGCCGAGGATGTCGGTCCCGGGCCTTGCGTTTTTTGGAAGATTGAGATGTCGGTTGATCCAACGGCATGATATACGCGAAAGATTCGCCGAAAAAGTCTTCGGCAAATTCTGCCCGGCACCTGAGAGTGTGCTTATTAAAGCAAGCACAGGCCGAGACGTCGTGGTCTGGGCCCAAGCAAGGAAGGCAGTAAGAATGGAAGTCCTTATGAGGTATTTGTTTACCACAAGACAATCATTAACTTTCTCAATTTGTTCTGACATCGGCTGAGGCAAGAAAAAATGTTCCCCAACGGAGTACTTAGCTTTTAGATGACTTCGGTACTGAAAACACAGGAGCTGACCGACCGGCACTTGCGAACTGCTTCTGCTTCGGGCACCGCGCGGCAAGAAAGAATGGAGAAGATGGCGTTGGCCAATGCCTTTATACTCCAGCCGTTCTGACGTTGGAGAGGAGGTGACACCAGCCGACGCTGGACCCAGACTTTGGAATCCGGCTGACCGAGGGCTGCCTGAGGCAGGACAACCCATATGTTATGACTGCAGTTGCATTCTTGAAGGACATCATTGTGAATGTACTTTTTCTAACATTGGCGTTTTGAGTAACCTACGAGGAGCCTACCATCTTTTGCAGTTTAACCGCATGGCCTATGGTTTTATGGGCCGCCATTTCATGGTATTGGATACTTACTTGGATTTTTTCGTGTAATGCTTTAGTTCAACTGATAACACCATTACTTCATGGTCGGTGAATTTCAATAGATGTACACTGACATTTTGGCTGACAATTACATGTTTTTTTGGGACATAAGGTACTGTGTTCTATACATGTTTTTTGAATTACGTATTTCTCAACCGCTTGGGAATACTGTGAGTGTATTTTCTCTTTTTGGCCTTTCAAGCAACCTACGAGGAACATACCATCTTTTATAGTTTAACTGCTTGGCCTTTTGTTTCATGGTCCGCCAATTTGATGTTTTTATGTTTCTTTTGGCAAAATGAAACATAGGGGGATCGCTTACAACGATTCAAGAATTTAATCCTATGTTTTTGGATTCAGGGTATTGGATGTTTACATGGTTTTTTCGTGTAATGCTTCGGGATAACTGATAGCACCATTATTCACGATCGGTGAACTTTTATAGATCTACACTGACATTTTGGCTGACATTTACGTGTTTTTTGGGACAAAAGGTACTGTGTTCTATACATGTTTTTATGGATTACGTATTTTACAACTATTTGGGAATACTGTGAGTGGAAATCCTCAATGGTCGGTGAACTATGGGAGCTTCACAGTATTTGGCTACTCATTTCCTTTATCTAACTCAAAACTATAATCGTTTATGTACTGTGTATCTTTTTGGACTTTACATTTTACATTTTGTAATCAATCGGGATGACTGCAATGCTATTTTTAATGGCTGGTGAACTGTGGGAAGTCGTGAAGAGTTGATTACTTGGATCATTCTATATAATTTTGGACAAGGACCATCAGTCCAGTTACATTACAGTTATTGTGCATTTTTTTGACCCAACATAGGTCAGTCAGTTGTTATTAATATTATTTGGGTTGCTTTAGTCCAATATATACAGTGCCCTGACGATTACTAATTAATATATGTTATCAATGATTGAGACTTATTCAATTTTTGGGTTAGGTCATAACATAATGAGTATGCTCATGCTTGTATAGGACACATTATCATTGTTTGCCTTATGATACATTTATTTACACTCATAGTCTGATCTTATATATATTACATATGTTTTGGCAGTCTAGGGTTCTATTAGTATAATAACTGATTTATTCTATTGTTTTTTCTACTTCCCCTTTTTTTACCCAAAACACCAATTTTTGGTACCAGAATGAGTCGCTATTTTTACACGGCTTTTTGACCTTCCACAGAGAATTTTAAGCTGGACTGGTTGCAATTATGTGCACATGAGTGTTCTCAATGATGGTTGAGTTAACAATCTTTACAATATTAATAGCATGCAATATATTATGAATACAACAATGACCATTTGGAAATAAATTTTCCTTACGGTGGTTACATGGTAATGTGGTATGGTGACCATCTTATATTAAGTGGTAACTATTCACTTTTTCTGATTATGTGGCTTGTAACAGATATGGATATAGCAGAGACGAAGGTCGGCTATTAGTTCAGGCTATAAAGGTTTCTTTTCTGGTTTTTGGCTTGAACAACTAAATATTGGAAATACTGGTATTTGCTGATAGTAGAGAAGTTCAGCCGCTAATAATTTTGGTCGTAATATGCTACTTTTACCAATGTCACTTATTGTAAGGTAAATAGGTGTTTTCAGAAATTTATATACAGGCTGTTGGATATACATTTATATGTTTAATTGCATTAGGTTGTGCTTCTTCATTGTGGACATTTTCTGTATATAATTGCTAATACTTTTTTGATACATATATATACATCTTTTGATCTATTTTCTATGGGTTTATGCATATATCTGTGGTTGGTTTGATGGCCCTGTTGTAATATAGTAACTCTTACATCATTCAGCTTCAAGGAAATCTTAACTATGGATCTCTGTGGTATTTTACAAGGGCTTTCGACAGACAAAGATAATTTAGAAGTTTTTGGTTTAAATAATAACATAGGGCAAAATTCAAATAACATTTCAAGAGATGGTCAACAAAGATGTGGGGCCATTTTTTCAAAACTAAATAGACATATGAAAACCTTACGTTCAAATGTTTGGCATTTGAAACTGTTTAAGGCATACAAGATCCAGAACATTACACCAAGGGGCCTTAGGGTCCGTTTACAACCTTTAGTTGCCAATATAGATGCTGAATTATCTAGGGAATGGGCAGAGGCCCAGCATCAGGCTTCCATGCACTTTGTTGACTGTTTAACTAGATATTATGACAGAACAATACAGAATCAATTAACAGAGATCCAAGTATTATGTGATGAAGCTGAAAAATTTACTAAAGAGGGGTTTTACCCACAATATATCTCTGACCTTGCCAAGGATTTATCCTCATTAGAACAACAACTTATGAAGTGAAAAATTCATAAGTTCAATAGAGACCTTATGGATTATGATAAAGGCAAACTGTTTGTCAATCAAAAGACAGTTAGATTTACTGATCACACTAATACATACAAAACCAGTAGGAAACGACCTAGGTCCATTTTAAGACACAAGAATGTCACATCTGATGCAACCTCTGAGGATGACACATCATCTGCTACTGATGGTGAGGTTCCCTCACGCCAGGCGTCCCCAGCTGCCAAAAGGAAACAACCCCCTTTAGATCCAAGGGTAGGAGGGGGAGTAGAAAGCACAAATCTAGACTTAGGGTCTCCAACCCTACAGTGTCTATTACAACAGATGGTCAAATAACTGATAATGTTTTCAACATTTCATCCTTTGATCTTTCTCCTGTGCATATAAGACTACTCAATAAAGGCCTTAATTTTGTTCCCAGTGCATCTGTCTCTGAAAATCATTTATTACAAGACGTAAATGACTTTTGCAGATTACTTAACCTTAGGTTATTTTTTGCAGATTCTCATACCACTCAAAGATCATCTGATTTTAGATTTGGTAAATCTAAGTTCATTCCACCTATGAATAAACCTGTCTCGATTTTTAGAGATTGTGTAATGAAAGATTTACATTCTTCTACTTTGTATGAGCCCAAATCCAATAATCTTACATCAGCTGAAAGAATGTCCCTCTCTGAACTTAAGGATAACCACGATATTGTTATTACCATGGCTGACAAAGGTGGCGCTATTGTAGTCATGGATTATACAGCATATACGGAAGAAGCCTTATGCCAATTATCAGACTCCAGTTATTATATGGAAATGGTGATTGATCCTACTTCCACTTTTAAGGTGGAAATTGACTCTTTTTTGGATCTGGCAGTGGAACAAGAAATTATAACAGAGCAGGTAGCCAAACAACTTAAGGTGGAGGAACCAATTCCACAATATTTATATTTGCTACCTAAAATACATAAGGACCCTCTCAATCCTCTGGGCAGACCTATTGTGTCCGGTAGAGGCTCCTTAACGGAGCCACTGTCAGCTTTTCTTACACACCATTTGAAACCATTATTAAAACAAGTCAGATCTCGTATAAAAGATACTACAGAATTTCTAAACATCATTAATGACCCTCAACTGGAGCCTAATTGGTGGCTCTGTACATTGGATGTGGCATCCCTATACACCAGTATTCCTCATGATGTGGGCATCCTTGCAGTTTCATATTGGTTATATAAATATGATTTGTATTCCACGGGATTTAACAATTTTTTGATTAAACTAACTGAAATTGTGTTACGTAAAAATATTTTTTACTTCAAAGGGAAAACTTACTGGCAAATCAAGGGTACTGCTATGGGGGCACCATTTGCACTGATATATGCAGATCTCTTTATGGGATATTATGAACAAGCATTTATATATGATGTTCAGAGGAATATATATATATATATAGAAGATCTAGATATCTGGCGTAGGTATTTAGATGATTGTTGGATGGTGTGGCGTGGTGATTGGGACCAGTTGGGTGAATTTGTGTCTTATTTGAATAACAACTCTTTTGGCATTAAATTCACTGCCAATATTGAGCATGATAAGATTGTTTTTCTAGACGTGGTCGTCAGTAGGCTTTCAGATATCACTCTGGCCACTTCCGTTCATCGGAAATTTCCAGAATACAATACATTATTACATGCTAGAAGTTCCCACCCACGACACATCATCCGTAATATCCCAAAATCTCAGTTTATGCATATTAGACGCATTTGTTCTTCGGAACAAGACTATTCTAATTGCAGCCTTGATTTGTCAGATAGATTTATTAAACGTGGATACAACCAACATCATCTTTCCTCTACCATGCATGAAACCAAAGGTTTGACAAGAACAGGTTTATTGGAATATAAATCCAAAGACAGGGTAGCCTCTGATCAAGTTTCTGATCAATCTTTGAGGTTGGTAACGACCTATGGGACCAACACTGATAGGTTCAGAGACATTATCAATCAACACTGGGATATTTTGAAGTCACATGATTTTTTTCAACACGATCCTACCTGAACAATGTTCATTCTCATATCGAAGGGGACGTAACATCAATTCATACCTTACTCACTACAAAAGGTATATTCCTACCATTCCATTACAAACCACCTTATTTGGGGACATATTAATGGGTTGCTTCCCATGTGGCCATTGTACTGCTTGTCAACATGTATCTAAAACAATAGAATTTACAAGCAAGAACACTTCTAAGGTTTTCAACATTAGAGTTTTCGCTAATTGCAGTTCAGATTGGGTGATTTACTTAGCAACGTGCACTTGCTCTGCTTTTTACATAGGCCAAACATCTAGGCCTGTGAAATTTAGAATAGGGGAGCATATGAGTGCTATTAGGAATAAACGTCTTACTAATGCACTGTTCAAACATACCATTGATCATCCATCTGCTGCATTCAAATTTGTTATTATTGATAAGATAGCATTGCATAGGAATTTCAAAGCAGGTTGGCATACTAAACTAAATCATATGGAGAACATGTGGATTATTAAATTAGGGGGCCTGTTCAGGCCTGGGTTAAATGAAACAGAATAAGACTATAACATATTTTATATCACTTTCCTTGTTCTTTGGACTTTTGGATTATTAGATAGATATTGATTAGGTATATATGTGGTCAATGTGACAACTTTACATATATAATATGTTTAACATTGATTTTTATGTATACAATCTATGCATAACTATAACATACTTATATTTTGTTATACAGGATTGACACTATGGCATGGAATGTTATTTGTAATTATTTTTCTTTTTTATATGTATTTTTATTTTCATTTTTCAATCATTATTATTTTGAACAGACTACTGTGGTGCTATGTGGTGTATGTCCCTTTAAGGGCTGTATTATATAATAGCAGGAAATGGTGAAGATTTTCTAATTCTATTTTTTGAGCATTGAAAAAGGCTGCTTTAAGCCGAAACCAGTTTGCTTATTTGTAATGGCTTACTAGCCATTACATTGGTTTATATACATCTCTAATAAAAGTTTGTTTTAGCAATCCTTTTACGTGCTGGTTCGTTACTGTGGATTTTCATGGCTTTTGTGACCGTGCACGTTGTCTTTCGTGCGTGAACTCTCTGCATCTACATCTTCTGCATGATTCCCTTATTGGGATATGCAGGTATGATTCTTTTAAGTCTAGAGTTCCTAACCAAGCATTCCTGCCCAGCATAGGTAGTAGCTGTTGTAAAGTCAGCATTTTGAAATTTGGAATGCCCAGGAATGTGTTCAGAATCGATAAGTCCAGTATTGGACGCCAAGAATTGTCTTTTCTGGGTACCAGGAAAAGTCTTGAATAAAAACCTTGTCCTTTTTCCTTTTCTGGTACCGGTTGAATAGCTCCTATATCCATGAGGGACCTGACTTGTTTCTGGGCCTCCGCCCACTGGCTTTGTGGCAGATCCGGCCATCCGTTTGGAATTGGCAAAGTATGGAAATTAAATCTGTACCCCTGGGATACTATGTTTATTACCCACTTGTCCTGGGTGATTAATTGCCAATTTTGAGCATGAAGTGCTAGTTTTCCCCCCAAGGGGGCTGCCAAAAGATAAGTGCTTGGTGCTGGTAGAGGAAAGTCATTGAGACTGCTTACTGTAGGGTTGTGCTTTGTTTCCTCCGGATTTGGGGGTGGAGGCACCCCATTGCTTTGATCTGAAGAACCCTGTGATTGGTATCTGGAGCCTTTTGAGTGCCTGGATTTGCCCTGAGTGGCTCTGTTGGACACAGGAAAGGACCAATTTTTGGTAGGCCAGTGCCTACTGAACCTGGGTGGCTGCACTTGCAAGAAATCTTTTACAATTTGCATAGATTTAGTTTTGTCTTCCATTTTCTTTAAAACCTCTTCTGCCTTATTACCAAACAGAGTATCATGCTGCAAAGGTGCATCCAACAATTTAGCTTTAACATGATCAGGCAGATTTTGCTCCTTGAGCCAGGCATGCCTTCTAATCACAGATCCAGTAACGGCGGCCCTACAAGAGGCCTCCAAGGAATCAAAACCACATTGAAAAGTATGCTTTCCAACCTGTTCTGCTGAGTGCAATAATTCCTGTAACTCTATTTTCCGTACAATCAGAAATCAACATCAATTTCTGTTTCAATAAGCCCATAACATAGTGTTTATATTTAAACATATGAAACTGGCAGTTTAAAGCCCTGATTGTCAAGGGTTGCACATGTATAAACCTTCTTACCCCATCTATCCAGCGCCCTGGAATCTCTATCAGAAAGGGTAGGATTTTTCTCTGTAGAGGCCTTTACACCCTTGGAACCCTGAGAAATCGTCTCAGGATCAGCAGCAGGATTTTTGAAAA
This sequence comes from Protopterus annectens, assembly GCF_019279795.1. Taxonomy (NCBI): domain Eukaryota; kingdom Metazoa; phylum Chordata; order Ceratodontiformes; family Protopteridae; genus Protopterus; species Protopterus annectens. The sequence continues at coordinate 426,559,111 of NC_056736.1, forward strand.
GAAATTTGTGAGGGTCAGGAACCCTGTAAGATCTGTCTGGCTTACTAGGAACCGGAGGCAGGGAATCAGGATCCATGCTTTATTCCAAGAACACATCATCAACAATGTCTAATACAGGAAGTATTGCCAAAGGCCTATGCTGAGGAAGAAGGAAATCCTTAAGCCTCTTTTTTGATTCAGAGAAATCCTGACTTTCCCAGTGAAAATGTTCCCTTAAAGTATGCAAAGTCTCTCCAAAAGAGTAATCCTCAGGAGGAGATGCAGATGGGATGGATTATCAGAATCCTCATAGGCTGGAATAGAAAATTCCTGATCAGAAGAGGAATCAGAAAGAATGGAAACTTGATCAGAAGATTCATAATCAGTGCCTTGCCTAGGCCTCTTAGCGGGGGGGGGGGGGGGGTGGACCCCTGATCAAGGTAATTAAATCCTCAGCCATTTTGATCATCTGTTTTTTAGGCATAGGGGCCTGAGCACGTGGCTCATGCGTCATTTTTTTAGACATAGAAATTGTTTTTGACCTTGTTTTTGTTGCTGGCGTAGGTTTAATATAAAAATGTTGAGGCCTGAAAACACCCTCAGAAGCCGGTGCCTGCTCAGCGGCTCCGGACCCATCCAAGGGAGAGACATCCGCTGGTTCAATATTCTGAGAATCTCACAGCATACCGGACTCTGAATGGGTCTCGGTAGGGGCCTGCGACTCAAAAGTAGTGGGTATCAGGGGCTGCAACTGGCTTAGGAGAAGCTTAGTCTGTTTCGGACCTCGACCGTCTGTCTCTGTCTATTTTTTTGCGTTTTTTATGAACTCCAGTAGTCGGGTTGCTAACTGACAACATTTCAGGATAATTAAATCTTGAAACAAAAAATTTAGAAGCAAAAATATACCGTTGCTTAATAGTGCGTTGGTTAAATCTAGCACAAAACCGACAGCAAGGACCGTTGTGATCAGGGCCTAGGCAAGGAATACAGTACAAATGAAAATCCTTGAGGTATTTTCTTCCCACAAGTAATGCAATTACTAACTTTTACTGACATCAGTAAGGAGCAAGAAAAAGTTTCCCCAATGGGGTACTTAAGCTTTAGTTTGAAAACTTCGGTTCTGAAACTCGAATATGACAATTTCAGGAGTCGGCCGACCGGCACTTGCGAACTGCTTCTGCTTTGGGCACCGTGTGGCAAGAAAGACTGACGACCTGACATCATGGAAGAGGAGACAGCAACCGACGCAGGACCCAAGATTTCGTTATTCAGGCCGACTGAGGGCAACCTGCCAGCAGATTACCCAAATGTAATGACTGCAACAGTGAAACACGAAGAACATTAGAGGTGGCTAACTTCACGGCGCCCATGCAAATGGAAAATAGTTGCATGACCATCAAATCATACACCAATGCTCTGTATGAACACGTACACAAATGCATGATCTCGCCATACCCAACATAACCAATCTGGTGGTCCTCTGCCATAAACAAACTCTACATCAACAGGAGGAAACTGATGCGGAACAAAGTGAAGTCCCAAGACTGGAAAAATTCTCTTATCAGCCTCAACAAAAATTTGAGATCCCTCATCAAATCTTAAAGCTAGTTATGAAAACAAAATTGCAGCAGATAGTAAAGACAACCACAAGGCCTTCTATAGTTATGTAAAGAATCTCCACGGCAAAACCCAGATTTGCTCTGAGCTACTGCACGATGGTACCTCCTATGCAGAGCCAACAGATATTGCCAATACACTGAAAGACAGATTCAATGCCAACTTTACCCCTCTCTACCCCGAAAAAGGACCAATCACAATACCAGCAGATTGCCAGGCACCCAGTATGACTATTGCACAGGTTAAAACAGCACTGTCCAAGGCCAAGAATACAGCTTCTATGGGACCTGACAATATTCCTGGTTGTATTCTACATGAACTACAGAGTGAACTGGCACCTCACCTGTGTGCCCTGTTCAATCACAGCCTCAGTTCAGGCTTTGTCCCTACCAAATGGCGCACTGCTACAGTCATCCCTCTCTGCAAAGAAGGAGCGACTACAGACTCTGGGAACTATCGTTCCATTAGCCTGACAAGTCTGATATGCAAAGCTATGGAATGCATCATCCTGGACCTACTAAAAAAGGATATAGGGAAACTCCAAACTCTGGATCCCACAGAGTTTGGTTTTGTGAAAGGTAGATCATGCCTGCTCAACTTGGTCGACTTCTTTGAGTCAGTCACCAGAGCTGTGGATGAAGGCAAGGTGGTTCATACAGCCTGCCTTGATCTGGCCAAGGCCTTCGATACCATTCCCCACTCAGGAATCACAGAAAACCTCACTAAGCTAGGCATCAACCCTTATACCACTAGGTGGATTGCAAACTTGTGAAAGTAGCTGAGTCCAAGTCATACTGCCGACCAGGTCACGAGTTGAGTCCCACAGGGTTCGGTCCTGGGTCCTCTCCTGTTTGGTATCTACTTCTCTGAAGTCCAGGCCAACATGAAGCGACTCTGGCTAACAAAGTTCGCAGACAATTGCAAGTTGGGAGCTATTTTTAACTCCCCAAGTGATGTTAACATCCTACAGAATGGCCTCACTGAGACTAACAACTGGTGTCAGAACCATGGCCTTAAGCTCAGTGCCAAAAAATGTGTCATCATCCCCTTTGAGAAAAACCCGATTCCCATAATTACCACATCAATGTAGTCCACTGAACACAGAAGGTGAGAGATCTGGGAACACAGGTCGACAGCAACCTATCTTTTGACCACCACATTGCCACTGTGGTCAGAAAGTCCTTCTATGTGGCACATCTCATTACTAAGGGTTTTGCATCTAGGAAGAAAGAGGTCATTGTCTCCCTCTATTCTTCTCTCATTAGCTAATCATCGAGTAGAATGCCCCATTTGGCATGTACCTCACTAGACACCTGCAGCAACTGGAGAGGCTGCAAAAGTACTTCACAAAGAGGATCCTAGGCCTTAAACACTTGTCCTATATGGACAAACTCAAAAAAAACTCCAACTATTCTGTCTCATATCGCCCACTTAGAGGTGATCTCTGCTTGACTTGCAAAGCCCTGTCTGACCTAGCGCTACATCTAAAGAAATCCCAATCCCTGCACAACACACACTCCAGAGACCTCAACCTTATTACCACAATCAACAGAACGTGCTGGAGGAACAGGCTCATAACCCAGAGACTGCCCATGCTATGGAATAGACTTCCCATACATGTCAAACAGAGAACTCACTGGCCCTCCAAGAGAAATCTTAGTGGGTGGGAAATGGAAAATTCACCCTGGGGATCACTCCAGTGGCTCTACTCGACAAAGGCACTGGGAACAAAGGTCGGATGGAACGATGCCAGGGTAATCCTATGGGCTAGGCTTGTAAAGGCTCCAGGGCCATTAGCCTAGTACACACCTATGAACCTATTATACTTGCCATGTCTTATCTATAAGCCATGCAGCTATCCATCTTATCAACAGTACATCATTGTCATTGTATATGTTAGTTGAGGGGGTTGTTCAAACCAGTTTAGGCTTTTTAGTGCTATACAATGGTGGGTTCAGAATGGGATATTTGCTGCAAATTTAGCAACTTTGTTATAGTACTGCACAAGTTTTGATTTTTGTGACGCCTGAAGGTTAGTAAGGATGAGAATGTCAAAGTGTGAAGAGAGAAGTAGTGGCTAGTATAGCTTTAGTTGCCTCAGTGAGAAAGTTTTTGGCTCTACAAAACATCCCTAAGCTTTGGATGAGTTTTTCTTATGCAATTCTGTATATGCATGTCAAATCTGATAATGGATGATAATTTTCTATGAGAAGTGACTTCAATGGTTGTATTATCAAGAAATTAACCTATACATTCACCCCGGGGATCACTTCTGTGGCTCTGCCAGACAAGGGTGCAGGAAAATAACTTTCTTGGGTGGCGAAAGCCAGGGAACTTTTTTGACTAGGCTATATAGGCCCTAGGACTGATAGTCTAGTACCTACCAATGAACATATGAATCTAAGTAAGGACTTTATATATTTGTTTTTTTTCCATGGGACAGGGATTTGTGGGGAAAACATTATTCATTTATTTTTTAAGAGTTGAGCATGAGTTGTGAGTTACAAAGCCATGTTTCAGTTGCTGTAAACTTCTGCTAGTGGGTTTCATGGCCTCCTGCAGGAACCTAAACATGTCCTCAGAAAACTAGTGTCTGAAAGGAATCAAAACCCTGTCACCCAAAGTATCAGTTGAACAGTGGACAAGTGGGGGTAAAGAAGAGATTCTTTGTCCTGTGTGAGAAAGTACATTTGGTGAGGTAACTTGCTACGATACTGCTATTGTTATTATATGATATTGTTATGATACTGTCCAGGTGGACAGTAGTCTCTCCTTTGATAATCACATTGCCACAGTAGTCAGACGTCTTCTGCGTGGCACACCTCATCACAAATGGGTTCTCATTCAGGAAAAGAGATGTCAGTGTTCCCCTCTACTCAACACTCATTAGACCCATTATAGAGTACAACGCACCTTTTGGAATGTACCTCACAAGACATCTGCAGCAGCTGGAAAGGCCACAGAAGTACTTCACAAAGAGGATTTCTGATCTCAAACAGATGGCCTACACTGACAGTCTCAAAAAACTTCAGCTGTACTCCGTAGCATATCACCTACTCTGAGGTGAGCTCTGCCTAACATATAAAGCTATGTCAAACCCAGAGCTGTTGGACATGCTACACCTAAAAAGATCCCAATCCCTCCGAGCTACACGCTCTAGGGTCCTAAACCTTGTCACCACAATAAACAGGACATGCTGGAGGGATAGATTCCTGTCCCAGAGACTTCTCATACTCTGGAACAAACTACCCATCTATGTCAAGCAAAGTTCCTCATTAGCACTCTTCAAGAAAAATTTTGAGGAGTGGATGGGAAATAGGAAATACACCCCGGGGATCACTTCTGTGGCTCTGCTCGACAGTGGCACAGGAAAATAACTTTCTTGGGTGGCGTAAGCCAGGGAACATTGTTGACTAGGCTTACTTAAGCCCTTAGGCCAGATAGCCTAGTACATACCTATGATTGCCCTGGCCAGATGGAATAAGAGGAGAAGCCAGTGCTGTCTGGGCCAAAATGGAGTCACCGACAAGACTTTTGGGCAGTCCTTCTTGATCTTGCGAAGGACCTTGGGAGAAAGAGGAAGGGGAAGAAAGGCATAAATGAACATTCCCTTCCAAGAGAAAGACATCCACTTCCCAAGCCAATGGACTTGGGACTCTGGAAGAGAAGTGAGGGAGTTGCCTGTTCAGAGGGGAGGCAAAAAAGACCCACTTGAGAAATACCCCACCAATTAACTAAGTCTAGTAACACATCTCTGTGAAGCATCCATTCATGAGGCTGTGTACTGAATGTCCTGAGAGAATCTGCCACAAGACTGCGCTTTGAAGGTATACAGTCTGCCTGCAGGGTCACCTGCAGATTGATGGCTATTTCCCATGATTGAAGGACTAAACTGCAAAGAAGGTTAGACCTCGTGTCCCCTTGATTGTTTATGTACAACATGACTGTAGTGTTGTACATATAAACTGATGTACCACATGACTATAGCGCTGTCTGTATAAACCTTCAAGGTACTTGGCACCCAGAGGAGGAAAACTCGAAGGGCCAGAATGAGAGCTCTCATTTCCTTGAAGTTGATGTGATCCACAAGGCTCTGAACCTTCAGGATGTCTGAAGTGGCTCCCCATCCCCAGTGCTGAGGTGTCTTTGCAGAGTTCCTGGGATGGTTAAGGAGGTTCAAAAGTTACACTTGGATTAAGAGGTATCTGCTGAATCCATTGGTGAAGTTCAACTTTGAGACAAGGGAGCAGAGGAAAGTACAGTTTTGTACCTACCATAAATGTAGATGTCCGATAGATATGCAACTGCAGTCCTTACATATGGGTTGTCCTGCCTCAGGCAGCCCTTTGGTCGGCCGGATTCCAAAGTCTGGGTCCGGCGTCGGCTGATGTCGCCTCTTCGCCGACGTCAGAGCGACTGGGGTATAAAAGCATCAGTCGACGCCATCTTCTTCAGTGTTTCTTGCCCCAGATGCCAGGTGCCCTCCAAAGAAGGCTAAAATTAGAGACTGGATAAAAAATTCCAGACATGCACAACAGTAATAAACAGATACACTATAACAGGTTTCCCCAGCTAATTTGGAAAAGGGCAGTGGACCCAAAAAGGATAATTTACAGAGGGGTAGGAGGGAGGGAAAACCTGACTGCAGTTGCATATCTATCGGACATCTACATTTATGGTAGGTACAAAAAGTACAGTTTTGTACCTACCATAAATGTAGATGTCCGATAGACATGCAACTGCAGTCATAACATGTGGGTTGTCCTGCCTCAGGCAGCCCTCGGTCGGCCGGATTCCAAAGTCTGGGTCCGACGTCGGCTGATGTCGCATTTCTCTCCGACGTCATAGCGGCTGGAGTACATAAGCATCAGCCGACGCCATTTTCTTCAGTGTTTCTTGCCCCAGATGCCAGGTGCCCTCCAAGGAAGGCTGTAATCAAATTGGAAGACAAAAACCAGGATTCCAAACCAATAAATGAGCAATAAAACAAATACACCATAACAGATATCCCCAGCTAAGAGTAACAGGGATAGGAGTGGACCCTAGGCATAGAGGGGTATGGAGGGAGGGAAAATCCGACTGCAGTTGCATGTCTATCGGACATCTACATTTATGGTAGGTACAAAACTGTACTATGTCCTTCAAGAATGCAACTGCAGTCATAACATGTGGGTAGAATACCATAGCTTAGCTGGGGGGGGGAGGAATGCTCTAGGAAAGAGATGGAGTGGCAATCAAAGCCTGCAGGACTGCCGAAGCAAAGCCTGCTCTGGATCTGGAGTATAGAGGGAGATTGTAGTGTTTGGAGAATGTATGCACGGAGCTCCATGTAGCAGCTTCTAGAATGTCCTTGGTAGGCACCCCTCTTAAGAATGCTGTAGAGGTGGCTGTAGCTCTGGTGGAATGTGGTCTGACATTGGCTGGAACAGTCTTCCCATGAAAGGAATAACAGAATCTGATGCAATGTCCAATCCATTTAGAAATAGTCTGTTTTGAAATTGCTTTTCCTTGGACTGCAGGGGCATAAGCTATAAAAAGTTGTTCAGACCTCCTACTGGCCTTGGTTCTGTCCAGGTAGTATCAAAGTTGTCTGTGAATGTCCAAGGTATGCAACAGTCTTTCCCCCTTATTCTCAGGATTGGGGAAGAAAGCAGGTAGATGAATGGCTTGATTTAAAGAAACCCTAGATACCACCTTTGGCATAAAAGTAGGGTTGGTCCTTAATGAAACCCTGTCTCTATGAAAAATAATAAAGGGTGGTATTGCCATTAAGGCCTGTAGCTCCGAAACCCTTCTTGCTGAGGTAATTGCCAACAGGAAAGCTGTCTTCCATGAGAGAAATTGCAAGTCAATTGAAGCTGCTGGTTCAAATGGAGGTAGAGTCAGTTTTTCTAAAACAAAATTGAGGTCCCAGGCTGGCACTGGGGCCTTTCTTGGTGGCTTAATGTTCTTGATTCCCCTGAGGAATTGTCTTAGTAAGGGGTGAGAAAAAACAGGAGGATCAGTGTTGTATCTGGCTGAAATAGCAGATGCATGTATCTTTATGGAAGAATATGAGAGGCCGTTCTTTAACATATCTGCCAAATATTCCAAGATGAGTGGGATGTTCAACAATGATGCATCATGTCCCTTGCTGGAATTCCAATTGCTGAATCTTTTCCACTTTGCTAAGTAAACCTTTCTGGTGGATGGTCTTCGAGCCTCTGTTAGTATCCTCTGAACTTCCTTGGAGAGAGATAAGCTGAAGTTATTTATGGGATCTCCCAGGCTGTTAGCTGCAGTGTCTGAAGATTTGGATGCAGTGTTTCGAAGTTGTGTTGGGTCAAAAGTAGAGGCCACTGGGGGAGGGCCCACCTCCTGGTGTGACATATGCTCCGTAGTAGTGGGTACCAGTGTTGTCTTGGCCAGTCCGGAGCTATTATGATTCCCTTGGGCTTCTCTGCTTTGATCTTTAGTAATACTGAGGTCATCAGTGGCAGAGGTGGAAATGCATAGATTGCTAGGGAGTTCCAGTTGAATGAGAGGGCATCTATTTTCCAAGCTTTTGGATGGTATGTCCTTGTGCAAAATTTTGGTAGAAGATAGTTGAGGTGAGAGGCAAATAGGTCCATTTCTGGCTTGCCCCATGTCGAAGTGAGTTGTCTGAAGACCTTCGGGTGTAACCTCCACTCATGTGGATCTGTGAAATTCCTGCTTAGGCTGTCCGCCAACACATTGTCTTTTCCTGGAACAAACTGGGATTGTAACTGGATGTTTAGGCTCAGTGATTTCTCCCACAGCTGCATTGTCAGTCTGCAAAGGGGGTAAGAGTGGGTGCCGCCCTGCTTGTTTATGTACCACATCACAGTTGTGTTGTCTGTCCGTATCATTAAATGGCCTTGCTGGAGTTGTTGTTGAAAGGCCTCGATGGCATGCATTACTGCCAGCATTTCCTTTTGGTTTATATGCAGATGTGTTTCCTTTGGAGACCATTGTCCTTGAATACACCTGCCTTCCATGTGCGCCCCCCATCCAAGGTCTGAGGCGTCTGTAGTCATGTTCTGTGTTATCTGTGGTTTTTTGAATGACATACCTTCGTTTGCCTGGCTCACCGAAGCCCACCATAGGAATTCCTTTTGTAGGCATGGAATGAGTGGTATGATTGTCTCCAAGTTGTTGCTGTTTTGAGATCAAATGCTTTTTAGGTACCATTGAAGCTTTCTCATGTGTAGTTTTGCTAATGGAACCAGGAGAATGCAGGATGCCATGTAACCCAGGGCCTGTAGGAATCTCCTTGCAGTCATCTGGGTGAGTTTTGCTAAACCTTTGAAGTAATGAGTTAACTTCTCTTGCTTGTCTTCTGTCAGGTAAGCCATCTGAGAGGCTGTGTCTAATTTGGCTCCTAAGAAGATTATTTGCTGGGTTGGCTGCAGTCTTGACTTTTGGAAGTTGACTGTGTATCCCAGAGCTTGAAGTAATCGTATGACATAATCCAGGTTTTTTGTCAACATCAATTTGTCGTCCGCTTGTATGAGGCAGTCGTCCAGGTACGGGTAAATTTGTATACCCTGGAGCCTGCAATGAGCAATTACTGAAGCCAGGCATTTTGTAAATACTCTGGGCGCAGTAGATAAGCCAAATGGCAATGCTGAGAAATGATAATGCTCTGGCCCTGCAAGAAATCTGAGGTATCTTCTGCAGCTGTGTCTGATAGGGACATGCAGGTATGCCTCCTTGAGGTCCAGAGTAATCAGCCACGACCCCTTGCCTAGTATGGGAAGGAGTTGCTGTAGAGTCAGCATTTTGAACTTTGGTACTATGAGAAAGGTATTTAATGCGGACAAGTCCAGTATTGGTCGCCATTGAGATTCTTTTCTTGGAACAAGGAACAGTCTTGAGTAAAACCCCTGGTCTTGTTCTTGTTGTGGAACTCTTTCTATTGCTTTCATTTGAGTCAGCAGAGTGATTTGCTTGATAGCCTCTGCCCTCTGATTTTGTGGTAGGTTTGGCATGCCTTGTTTTCTTGGTAAGGTGTGAAAATGAAACCTGTACCCTCGGTCTATAATGTCCAAAATCCATTTGTCCTTTGTCAGTCTGTGCCAGTTTTCTGCAAACAAAGATAATTTCCCGCCCAAGGGAGCTTCTAGTTGTTCCCTGGTAGGCGGTAGTAGAGGAAAGTCATTGAGATTGTGATTGTGGGGCAGGTGAAACCCCTGCTTCACTTCTTTGGTTTCCTGGCTGCCATTGTCGTCCCCTGTAAGGGCCTCTGTATTGGCCTCTTCCTCGGCCACGTCTGTTCTTACCCCTTTGAAACTTTTCTGGATTAGGAAAGGACTAGTTTTTTGAAGGCCAATTCCTACTGAATCTGGGGGGTTGAACCTGGAGGAAATCTTTCACAGTCTGAACTGATTTTGCTTTTTCTTCGATGGTTTTTAACACATCCTTAGCATTTGTACCAAAAAGCTTGTTCTTTTCCAAAGGTGCATCCAGAAGTTTTGCTTTTACATGATATGGTAGAGGTTGATCTTTTAACCAAGCATGTCTACGAATGACTGCCCCTGTCATAGCTGCCCTGCATGAAGCTTCCAGTGCATCATATCCACACTGCAGGAAATGATTGCTTACTTGCTGAGTGTTATGTAAAGCTTCCTGCAAAGTCTTCCTGTCTAAAGGATCAGGACTGGCTAATGTTTTTTGTAAATCTTCTAACAGATAATCCTGATATTGTAACATATGAAAAAGGCAATTTAAAGCTCTCATAGATAAGGTAGTGGATGTGTAAACCTTTTTGCCCCATCTCTCTAATGACCTAGCTTCCCTGTTGGAGGGCAAAGGATTTTTTGAGGTGGAGGCTGAAACTCCTTTAGGCCCCTGTGAAATAGTTTCCAAATCAGCAGTATGGGCCCTGAATAAATGGGAATGAGTTTCTGGGACCCTGTAATATCTGTCTGGCTTGGCTGGAGCAGGAGGAAGAGAATCAGGGGTAGCACTAGAGTCAGAATACAAATCATCCAGAACATCAAGTACAGGAGGAATAGCTAAGGGCCTGTGCTGAGGCTTCTTAAGGAAAGTCCTAAGGCGTTTCCTAGAATCAGAATATTCCTGACCTTGCCACTTGAAATGTTCTCTCATGGTGTGCAGAACTTCCCCAAAAGATATATCCTCTGGAGGGGAGGCCGAGGGGATGGAATCTTCTGCATCCGAGTCCTCATAGGTCTGGAAGAGCTCTTCCTGGCTATCAGAGTGGACAGAGCCCTCAGAATCTTCATCTGAATGAGTAGGGTCAGAGGGTTCAACCCGGGGCCTTTTATCAGGAGGAAGAGGGCTGGGATCCTCTCTCAGGATGGGCCTGTGAGCCTCTAATCATGGAGATTAAATCAGCAGCCATGGACATAATTTGTGTCTCTGGAGTAGGCTGAGGTAAGGATTTAGAAGTAATATGCTTTGTTTTGCTGGCTGCCTTAGCCCTAGAGTAGGCCTTAATAGACATGGCCATAGGGGGCCTGGCAGCTCCACGTGCAGGAGTGACCTTGTCTACAGTAATGGTCTCGGGCATTTCCTCGGTTTCGGTATCCGGAGGAAAATCTATATTCGGAGGAATGTCTGGAATCGGAGTCGTCGGTAATGCGGTGTCTTCGGTTCGGAGCGGTGGAGAGACCGTCTCAGAGGGAACCGGAGCACTCGTGCTAGGTTTTGGCGTGGAGTCGGTGGTAGACGCGGGCCGAGGAAGTCGATCGCGGTCTTTTCGCTTTTTGGGAGTTTGCGATGTCGGAAGATCCGACGGCATGGTGTAAGCAAAATTATTGCCGAAAAAATCTTCAGCGAACTCCGCCCGGTGCCTGAGAGTGCGCTTGTTGAAGCGAGCACAGGCTACACAGGCTGAGACGTCGTGGTCTGGGCCCAGGCAAGGGAGGCAGTAAGAGTGGAAATCCTTATGAGGTATTTGTTTACCACAAAAAAGACAATTGTTAACTTTTTCAGTAATTTCTGACATCGGCTGAGGCAAGAAAAGGTCCCCAACGGGGTACTTAGCTTTTTTGATGACTTCAGTATCGTAGAATACAGGAGCTGACCGACCGGCACTTGCGAACTGCTTCTGCTTCAGGCACCGCGCGGCAAGAAAGACTGAAGAAAATGGCGTTGGCTGATGCTTATGTACTCCAGCCGCTCTGACGTCGGAGAGAAATGCGACATCAGCCGACGTCGGACCCAGACTTTGGAATCCGGCCGACAAAGGGCTGCCTGAGGCAGGACAACCCACATGTTATGACTGCAGTTGCATTCTTGAAGGACATCTGTACTATGTCCTTCTAGAATGCAACTGCAGTCCTTACATATGGGTTGAATACCATAGCCAAGCTGGGGGTGGTAGGATCTAAGATAAAGATGGTGTAGCTAAAATGCCCTGCAGGACTGCCGAAGCAAAGCCTGCTCGGGATCTGGAATATAAAGGCAGGTTGTAGTGTTTGGTAAATGTATGCACGGAGCTCCATGTAGCAGCTTCTAGAATGTCCTTTGTAGCAACACCTCTTAGAAAGGCTGTGGAGGTGGCTATAGCTCTGGTGGAGTGTGGCCTGATATTGGCTGGCACACCTTTTCCATGGAAAGAGTAAAAGAATCTGATGCAGTGTCCAATCCATTTTGAAATTGTTTGTTTGGAAATTGCCTTTCCTTGTACTCCAGTAGCGTAAGCTACAAATAGTTGGTCAGACTTTCTGTTGGCTTTTGTTCTGTCCAAGTAGTAGTGCAATTGTCTGTGTATGTCCAAAGTGTGCAGCAGCTTTTCTCCTTTATTTTGAGGATTGGGAAAGAAGGTAGGCAGGTGAATTGCTTGATTTAGAGACACCCTGGATATCACTTTTGGCATGAATGAAGGATTGGTTCTTAAAGAAACTCTGTCCTGATGAAAAATGAGAAATGGAGGTACTGCCATGAGGGCCTGTATCTCAGAGACTCTTCTTGCTGAGGTAATTGTCAACAGGAAAACTGTTTTCCAGGAGAGAAATTGCAATTCTGAAGATGCTGCTGGCTCAAAATGAGGGAGAGTTAATTTTTCCAACACGAAGTTGAGGTCCCATGCAGGCACTGGTGGTTTTCTGGGAAGTTTGATATTCTTAATCCCTCTTAGAAACTGTCTTAGCAAAGGATGTGAAAACACAGGTGGATCACTGTTGTATATTGCTGAAATTGCTGAAGCGTGTATTTTTATGGAAGAATATGAAAGGCCATTATGTAGCATTTCTGCCAAGTATTCTAGTATCTGTGGGATGCTCATTACTGATGCATCCTGACCCTTGCTGGCATTCCAGATGTTGAATCTCTTCCATTTGGCTGAGTAAGTTTTTCTGGTGGAAGGTCTGTGTGCTTCCAAGTAAGATCTCTTGAACTTTCTTGGAGAGAGAGATATGGGGAGAAGTCATGGAACCCTCCAAGCTGTCAGCTGTAATGTTTGCAGGTTGGGATGAAACGTCCTGTAATTGTGCTGAGTCAGAAGCAGAGGCCATTGAGGCAGGGGCCACGGCTTGGTGCGAGTTATGCTCCTTAGTAATTGATACCAGTGCTGTCTTGGCCAGTCTGGAGCTATCAAAATGCCTTTCGGTTGTTCTGCTTTGATCTTCAGTAACACCTCGGTCATTAATGGTAGAGGTGGGAATGCATAGATTGTTAGAGAGTTCCAGCTGAAGGAGAGAGCATCCATTCTCCAGGCTTGAGGATGGTGTGTCCTCGAGCAGAACGTCTTCAGATGATGATTGAGGTGTGAGGCAAAGAGGGCTATGTCCGGCCTCCCCCATGCATGAGTTATTTGTGAAAAAATGTCTGGATGCAACATCCAATCGTGAGGATCCAAGACGTTTCTGCTTAGACTGTCTGCCAGAACATTGTCCTTGCCTGGAACAAACTGGGATTGCAACTGTATGTTCAGTTTCAGGGCCTTTTCCCAAAGAGTCATTGTTAGCCTGCAGAGGGGGTAAGAATGAGTGCCTCCCTGTTAGTTTATGTACCACATAACAGTGGTGTTGTCTGTCTTTATTAGCAGTTGACCTTGCTGAAGAAATTTTCCGAAGACCTCGATTGCATGAATCACTGCCAACATCTCTTTTTGACTGATGTGTAGATGCACTTCCCGGGGTGCCCATTGCCCTTGAATGCATCTGCCCTCCATGTGTGTCCCCCATCCATGATCTGAGGCGTCTGTTGTAATGGTTTGGCTTGTTTGAGGTTTGTTGAAAGACATGCCTTTGTTTTGCTGGCTTGCTTGTGCCCACCACAAAAATTCCTTTTGTAGACATGGAATGAGTGGAATAATTGCTTCTAAGTTGTGGCTGTGTTGAGACCATAAACTGTATTTTTCTCATGTGTAGTCTTGCCAGTGGAATCAGAAGAATGCAAGATGCCATGAAACCCAGGGACTGCAGGATTTTCCTTGCAGTCATCTGGGTGTGCTTTTCTAGGCTTTTGAAGTAATCTGGTAATTGTTCTTGTTTTTCTTCTGTGAGAAAAGCCATTTGTGAGTTTGTGTCCAGTTTGGCTCCTAGAAAAATTATTTGTTGGGATGGCAGTAGTCTTGATTTTTGAATGTTGACTGTGTATCCCAAAGCCTGTAGTAAGTGAATGACATAGTTCAAGTTTCTTATCAAGGCTTGCTTGCTGTCTGCTTGTATAAGGCAGTCGTCCAGGTAAGGGTATATTTGTATCCCCTGGAGTCCACAGTGTGCAATTACTGATGCCAGGCATTTCGTGTATACTCTGGGCGCAGTAGATAAGCCACAAGGCAATGCTGAGAATTGAAAATGCTCTGACCCTGCAAGAAATCTGAGGTATCTTCTGCAACTGTGTCCGATTGGGACATGCAGGTATGCCTCCTTGAGGTCCAGAGTAACCAGCCAAGACCCCTTGCCCAGCATGGGAAGAAGTTGCTGTAACGTCAGCATTTTGAATTTTGGCACAATGAGAAAAGTGTTTAGAGCGGACAAGTCCAGTACAGGTCTCCATTGCTTTTCTTTTCTTGGAACAAGGAACAGTCTTGAGTAGAATCCCTGGCCTTGTTCCTGAGGAGGAACCTTTTCTATTGCTTTGATTTGTAGCAGCTTTGAAACCTGTATGAGTGCCTCTGCCCTTTGATTTTGTGGCAGGTTTGGCATGCATTGTCTTGTTGGTAAGGTATGGAAGTGGAACCTGTAACCTTTGTCTATTATGTCCAGAATCCATTTGTCCTTTGTTAAAACGTGCCAATTTCTTGAAAATAAGGATCATTTTCCGCCTAAAGGTGCTTCTCTTTGAGCCTTGGTCGGCGGTGTCAAAGTCAAGTCATTGTAATTGTCCCTGTGGAGCAATAGAAGTCCCTGCGCCACTTCTCTGATTAGTCGGTTGCCATTGGCGGCCCCTGTAGGAGCCTCAGTATTGCCCTCTACCTCGAGCACGCCTGTTTTTTCCCCTTTGGAACTTGTCAGTGTCTGGAAAGGACCAATTCTTCGAAGGCCAATTCCTGCTGAACCTTGGTGGCTGAACCTGGAGGAAATCTTTGACTGTTTGTACTGATTTAGCCTTTTCCTCAATTGATTTCAACACATCCTGAGCATTAGCACCAAATAGCTTGTGTTTTTCCAGAGGTGCATCTAGAAGCTTTACTTTAACATGATCTGGCAATGCCTGTTCTTTCAATCAAGCATGTCTACGAATGACAGCCCCTGTCATAGCTGCCCTACATGAAGCTTCCAATGCATCATAACCACACTGTAGAAAATGATTGCTAACCTGCTGAGTATTATGAATCAAATCCTGCAAGGCCTTTCTATCGTAAGGCTCAGGAGAGGCTAACTTTTTCTGCAAATCATCCATCAAGAAATCCTGGTACTGAAACATATGAAAAAGACAGTTAAGTGCCCTCATGGCAAGGGTGGTTGAGGTATAAACTTTTTTGCCCCACCTCTCCAGGGACCTAGATTCCCTGTCTGCGGGCAAAGGATTTTTGGCCGTGGAAGTGGCCACTCCTTTGGGCCCCTGGGAAATAGTTTCTAGATCAACAGAGTGGGCCTTAAAGAGATGTTTATGAGTTTCAGGAACCCTGTAATATCTGTCTGGCTTGACAGGAGCAGGAGGGAGAGAATCAAGAGAAGTACTGGAGTCTGAGTACACATCATCCAATACATCTAACACAGGTGGAATAGCTAAAGGCCTGTGCTGGGGTAACTTAAGGAAAGTACGAAGCCTTTTCCTGGAGTCGGAGAAATCCTGGCCCTGCCACTGAAAATGCTCTCTCATGGAGTGGAGAATTTCCCTGAAAGAAATATCCTCAGGAGGAGAGGCAGAGGGAATAGATTCATCAGCATCAGAATCCTCATAGGCCTGGAAGGATTCTTCCTGGAAATCTGAATGACCTGAGTTGCCAGAGGCTTCATCTGAGGAAAAGGTATCTGTCTGCTCAACCCTAGGCCTTTTGTCTGCAGGCGGCTGAGAACCCCTGTCTGGATGAGCCTGAGAGCCTCTGATTAATGAAATAAGATCTGCAGCTAATGTCATGATCTGTTTATCAGAAGTGGGACCCTGAGAAAAAGATTTAGGAGGGAGAGACTTAGCCTGGTTGGCAGCCTTAGCACGTGTGTAGGCCTTGATGGACATAAACACTGGAGGCCTAGCTGCCCCACGTGCAGGAGTAACTTTGTCCACCGGTATGGTGTCAGGCAAAACTTGGGTTTCGGTTTCAGGAGGAAAATCAACAACCGGCACCGGGGAAGCCTCCGGGACCGAAGTGTGTGGTAAAGCGGTGTCGTTGGTCTGGAGCGGATGAATTACCGCCTCCGAGGAGACCGATGCACTCGCGGTAGGTTTTGGCGTGGTGTCGGTGGAAGTCGCGGACCGAGAATGTCGGTCCCAGTCCTTCCGTTTTTTGGAAATAAGCGATGTCAGTTGTTCCGACGGCATGATATAGGAGTAACTTTCCTCAAAAAAATCTTCAGCAAATTCTGCCCAGCGCCTGAGTGTGCGCTTATTGAAGCAAGCACAGGCAGCGCAGGCCGAGACGTCGTGGTCTGGGTCAAGGCAGGGAAGGCAGTAAGAATGGAAGTCCTTATGAGGTATTTGTTTACCACAAGACAAACAGTTATTAACTTTTGCAGTTTTATCTGACATCGGCTGAGGCAAGAAAAGGTTCCCCAACGGAGTACTTAGCTTTTTGATGACTTCGGTAACTGAAAACACAGGAGCTGACAGAACGGCACTTGCGAACTGCTTCTGCTTCGGGCACCGCGCGGCAAGAAAGACTGGAGAAGATGGTGTCGACTGATGCTTTTATAACCCAGTCTCTCTGACGTCGGGGAAGAGGCGACATCAGCAGATGCCGGACCCAGACTTTGGAATCCGGCCGACCGAAGGGCTGCCTGAGGCAGGACAACCCATATGTAAGGACTGCAGTTGCATTCTTGAAGGACATCTAGATAATCTAGCAGGTGGCATAGTTGAAGCCACAGTGATCTTGGATACCACTGAAACTTCCTCATATGAACGCTGGCCCAGGGACGCATGATGGTGATAGAAGCCATATAACTTGCGAGACAAAACCTTGGAGGCAGGAAGAAAGGTTAGCAATGGGACAGTTTGCACTCTGCAATCTACAAAAATGTGATCCTGAGATGAAGTCAGCATTGACATCTGAAGGTTGACAGTGAACCCCAGACTGTGCAACAGCAGTTGGGTAAAATGTAGATCCTGCACTAGCTTGGTTTGGGATGGGGCCTGAGGCAACAGGTCATCCAGTTAGGGATAGACCTGAATGCCCTGAAGCCTACAAAAGGCATCTACTGGAGCTAGGCAATTGGTGATTACCCTTGGGATTGCTAAAAGCTCAAAGTGCATAGCACAGAAAATGAGAGGAAAAACCAGAAAAACAGAAAACTTTCCTGAATAGTAGGTAAATAGGAATTTGAAGGTAGACGTTCTTTAGATCCAACAAAACTAAAAGAGCCTGGGGAAGCAACAGAGGAAACAAAGTCCAAGAAGAATGTATTCAGAAGGGTGGCACCATGAGAAAAATGTTCAGAAAGGAAAGATCCAAAACCTCTCTTTCCTAGGGACCAGAAACAATTGGAATAAAACAGACCCCTCTCGGTCTGTGAAACCAGTTGAATGGGATCATGGTCTAACAGACCCTGCAATACCTCTGAAAAATGAGGAAGTTGTTCTGCAGGAGGTTCAAGGATACCAGAGAAGGAGGAAAGGATTTTTCAGGCCATAAATTAAACCTGCCAGATAATGGATAGCACCCAAGAGTATATGGTGACATTCTGCTAAACTGGGAGAGACGGAGAAAGCCTGAAGGACAATGGGACCTATTCGAGAGGAAGGAAAGACAGAAAGTCAGAAGGCTGCAGACTTGTCAGGAAAAGAATGCTTTTAGTGACTAGCAGTTTATGTAGGCTTATTAGAAAACAAATGCATAGAAGTCTTTTCACCCTTGGAAGACTGTCTAGGCAGTCTATGCAAAAAGGCAGTCCTATTACAATAGTTCCCCTAAAATTGGGAATGGGAGAAACAAAGATGTGCTTCAAATCTTTCTTGACCTGACTCGGATCCTGCAAGGTCTTAAAGAGCTCTGCCCCAACACTGCCAAACATTTTTTTTATCTGCAGGAGCAAAGCCAGAAATAGCACCTCATCATAGCACCAGAGGCAGCAGCCCTAAAGAAGGCATCAGCCACCCCATAGTTACAGTTTATAGTGTGAGGGCAAACTTGAGAAGTGGAACCTAGTAAGGAAAGTTCTGAGCCCTTACCTTCAGAATCAGGCATGTCAGAGACAATCTTCCCAATCTGGGAAAGAAGAGACAAAATGTATCTTGTCATATGGGTCTGATAATGTATAGCCATAAAGGCTAAAGTAGCAGAACTGTATATTTTCTTAGCTCCTCTCCATAGCTATACTGTCCTTGTCCAAGGGAATGAGCTTAGAATAAAAGGCTTATCAATAGAAACAGAAACTACCAGAGGCTCAAAAAAGGCATCTGTACAAGAATTTGCAGGGATCAGACACCTTATAAAACCTGTTAGGCTTCTTAGGAACTAGAGGCTGGTTGTCTGGTGCCAGGGAAGCAGCACAGAAGGTATCCAATAGAGCAACCAACACAGGAGAGACAATAGATAATGCCGTTTTCTAGATGTCCGATACCTGAGAGCAATCCCATGTGAAATGTCCCATCATACACAGGAATGTCTCTAAAGCATAGTTCCTCCAAAGGAGGATCAAGACTGACATGTTCCTCCTCTTCCAACCCATAGTCTAAAGGGGAAGACAAATGAGAGGAGTAGACTAAAGAGAAATCATCACATTTAGAATCCTCATCTGAGGACTTGTGGTCCCTTGCCCTTTTGGGAGATAGAGGACCACAGTGTGCATGAACTAAAACCTCCTGAGGAGGCTTTAAAGCCATTAAAGCAATGAACAAGCCTTCAGTGACTTAAACTTCTATCTTTTCTTTAAGAGGACATCCACCCTGACAAAACTTGATTGTTTGGACCCCTGTCTGGATTCAAGCAGGGTACCTGGCACCTTTTTACCTGACAAGAATCTGAGGAATTCCTTTGGGTACCCTGGAGAAAATCAGTTGCGTTTCCCTCTAAACATGCATGGCAGATGTCTCCAAGACCTTCAAGGATGTGAGAGAAGTAGGTAACGTGCTGGCCCCTGAGAAGTTTGTGGCAGAAGAAACTGACAGCAATATCGGACTGTCCTCAAGGTTCTCATTCACCTCAAGGGAAACATCTGGTGCAGGCTGGACAACAGCAAGCTCAGGTCTAAATTTCTTGGCCATCTTCTTGAGCTGCAGCTGTACCTTAGGGCAAGCGGATTCTGCCACAGTACCTTGGGCCAACAGCTTGAGATGCTGGTTATCAAGATAAATGGAAAGGGAAGAAAGACTACTACATAAAGTCTTTAGTACAAAGACTGACAAATGGAACACTGAGGGTGGTCGTGAGACACACCTAAGCAAAACATTCACCTGTTGTGGCTGTCCTTATGGAGAATCTGCCTCCCACACTGACATTTCCCCTTTTTTGGGTGACATATAATCCACTGAAAAACATAATAAAAAGAAAAAGGAACCTCAACAAGTTACTTATCTTGAAGATGTAGGCTCAGTACAACCAGCAAAGTGAAGGGCATTCTGACCAACATACAATAATAGCATTCAAAGTGGCGGTAATGAAGTTCTGGGGTGGGAGCGTTCATACATCGCCTTTAAGCCCTATGCTTGTGCAGGGAGCATGCGTCTGAAAAACAATGCTCCTAAGTAATAATGGATTTTAGTATAGTGGATGGACATTGGGCTATCCTTAGCAGGAGAATGTAGAGGTGATAATTCTGCAACAGTTATATGGATGGGCATCTAGCCAAATTGCTCTGGTCTTGCAGAATCTGCAATGGCTGCTGGCTGCATCCAGGTGTACATTTAAAATTCTGACTCCAGCTTACTGCACTTTTCACAACCATAGGCTGGCCTATCTAAAGGTGTTGATGAGTTACTACAGCCTTCACAAGCAATTCAGATGTTTAGGTGATGGACTGTTTACTGTTCCATGACCACTGCAGATCTCAGGCAAGCTGCCTTTTGCCTGCCTTGCCCAAGAATTGTAGAATCATCTCCTTCCTTGATTCAGGCAAATGGCTCTGATTACTCTTTTCAAGAGGTTCATCAAGTACTATCATTTTATAATGGGTCTATATGGAGGCAAGGAATTATACCTCATTCTGTTTTGGAATTCTCCAAAGTGAATTACTTAATTATATTATCCCTACATTCTTTTTAGATAACCTGCAGTATTTTGTATGTAAGAATTTGCCATCTTTTTTTGTTTTTAATTCTGGTCATCATCTTTTTACTTGTGCAATGTTTACAGCCTAAACCTTCAAACACTTAATTTAAATAACTTTCAACTCCTCTATGGCTCAACAGATCTACATTTTGGAATCCACATCTATTTCTGATCAAGTATCATAGCCACTGGGATGCCTAATTAGAATCCACACCATATACTAATAGGATTTTAGGTTCATAGGTTCATACTAGGCTAGCTGCCCTAGGGCATTTATAAGCCTAGCCCGTGT
Source organism: Protopterus annectens (assembly GCF_019279795.1). Classification (NCBI taxonomy): domain Eukaryota; kingdom Metazoa; phylum Chordata; order Ceratodontiformes; family Protopteridae; genus Protopterus; species Protopterus annectens. The sequence goes on from NC_056736.1 coordinate 426,579,783, forward strand.
GTGTGTGTGGCTTTCGCCACCCCTTGGAATGAGAATACTATGCCCATTTAGGGTTTAGTTTATTGTGCCTCTGTCTAGTAGTGACACAGAAGTGACTCCCGGGGTAAACCTACGATCTCCCATCCACTCGTCAAGATTTCTCTTGAAGAGAGTCAGTGAGGGGCTCTGCCTAACATGGACTGGGATTCTGTTCCAGAGTGTAGGGAGCCTCTGGGTTATGAATCTGTCCCTCCAGCACGTCCTATTTATTTCTGTGTTGAGGTTCAAAGCTCTCGCTCTCATGGCTCTGGTGGATTTGGATTTTCTGAGGTAGAGCATGTCCAGTAATTCCGGATTGGACATGGCCTTGTACATCAGACATAGATCGCCTCTGAGTAGGCGGTATGAGACTGAATAGAGCTGGAGTTTCTTCAGCCGGGCAGCATATGACATATGTTTGAGACCCATGATCCTTTTGGTGAGGTACTTTTGGGGTCTTTCTAACTGCTGCAGGTGTCGGGTAAGGTACATCCCAAATGGGGCATTGTACTCAATTATGGGCCTGATAAGGGAAGAGTAGAGGGGCACAATGACCTCTCGATCTAGATGTGAATCCTTTCATGATAAGGTGGGTAATATAGAAGGTCTTCCTAACCACCTTGGCAACGTGAGTGTCAAATGAGAGGTTACTGTCAACTTGGGTCCCTAGGTCCCTGATTACTTCTTCCGTACTTAATGGATTACCACCTATGTGGTAATTTGTGGGTACTTTGTTTTTCCCCAAAGGGTATGACTATACATTTTTTGGCGTTCAGTTTAAGGCCATGGCTCTGGCACCAGCTATCCATTTCTATGAGGCCTTTCTGAAGGATGCTTGTGTCCACTGGAGTATCAATTATGGCGCCCAGTTTGCAGTCATCTGCGAACTTTGTTATCCACAATCCTCCTATGTTTGCTTGCACCTCGGAAAAATAAATGCCGAACAAGAGGGGTCCCAGGACCGAGCCCTGTGGGACACCGCTTATGACTGGCTTAGAGTCTGACATGGCTCCAGCAATTCTGACCTTGTGGGTTCTGTCCTTGAGCCAGTTTGCAACCTATCTTATGACATATGGGTTTACGTTTAAGTTGGTGAGCTTGTCTATGATGCCTGAGTGGGGTATTGTGTCGAAGGCTTTTGCAAGATCAAGGTAGGCTGTGTGAACTGCCTTACCCTCATCAATGGCCTTAGTGACTGTTTCAAAAAAGTCGACCAGGTTCAAAAGGCAGGATCTGCCCCTGACAAAGCCGAATTGGGTAGGATCCAGTGTCTGTAGGTCCCCAATGTCTTTGTTTATTTATTTTATTATTTATTTTATTTTACATTTGGTGACCGGGCTAGTCTAGCTGGACAAATATCCGTTTTCAGTAGAGGCCCGGGGAGAAAAGCTCCAATTACAAGAATTACAAGAATTAAAACAATAATTAACAATAAAACATAATAAGCAACATAAAATAAGTACAAAGTTGTACATTTGTATGAATTTAACAATAATAAAGCCAAAAAAGTAGAACCATAATCTTTCAGAGAAATAGTTGTTTAACAGTCATGGACTAAGGAACACATACAGTTAGATACTAAACAACATTCAATATGTGCTAGAGAGAAAGAGAAAAAAAAAAAGCTGTTAGAGCTGTTTATGAGTTCCATAATGATCCTCTCCATAGCTTTGCAGACCAGGCTCGTCAAGCTTATGGGGCAGTAATTTCCAGGGTCCGTAGAAGCACCTCCTTTGTGGAGTGGGACCACTGTTGCTGTATGCCATTCTTTGGGTACGTATCCTGTAGTAAGGCTAAGATTAAACAGCAGCCTTATGTGCGGGTTTAGTTCCTCTTGGATTTCATGTAGCACGCAACCCGGGATACCGTCTGGTCCCATTGATGCTGTGTTTTTAGCTTTGGAGAGGGCGGCTCTCACCTGGGCACCTGAGATGTCAGGGAGGCTACACTCTGCTGGGACAGATATTTCTCCTTTTGGGGGGAGGGGGGCGAGAAATTTGCACTGAACCTGTCTGCCAGTATGTTGGCAATGTCTGTGGGTTCAGTGTATTTTTTATCATTTTGGACTAACTCTGAACATATCTGGGAGTTTCCACCCAGGTTTCTAACATAACTAAAGAAGGCCTTGTGATTGTCTTTAGTGTCTTTTGCGATTTTTCTCTCAAAGTTGGCCTTTGATGATTTTATGAGTGATCATAGTTTCTTGCTAGTACTGATCAGAAATGCCTTCCCTTTTGGGGATTTTGCTCTGTCATGTAGTAGCTTCCTCCTCCTGTTATAAAGCTTGTTTATGGCTGGGCTCCACCAGACAGGACGCCTGCCTTTAGGGGAATGGGTCATGGTTTTATTTGGGATTGCATGATCCATGCATTCTTGAAGGTGTCCGTAGAAAGCGTTTATAAAGGATTCAGCGGTGTGGGCTGTGGTTTTTACTGGCCCAGGGGCCTTGAAGGATACCACTTCAGTCTTAAGAAGTGTGAAGTCAGCTTTTGAGAAATTCTTCACTGTGATCTGTTGTGATGGGGGCGGGATGTGGATTTCCAGTGAGATTAATTTATGGTCTGATCTCACCAATGAGGGGTATACTTCCGGTGTGGAGCATTATGTCCCCATGTTTGTGATGATCAGGTCTAGTATATTATCTCCTCTTGTGGGAGTGGTGACTAGTTGTTCCATCGCATTTGAGTTTATGAATTCCAGGAACCTTTGGGCTAGGGTGTTGGGGCTTGAGTAATGCTCCCAGTCTATGTTTGGGTAGTTGACGTCCCTCAATATAATGGTATTTGGAGAGACATTCATACTCTCCAGTGTCTTCATGAAGGCTGAGTGGGGTTCCTGAGTTTGAGAGGGTGGTCTGTAGCATGCTACAAACTGTAGGGCAGTTTTGCCTATGGTTAGTTGCAACTGGATGGTCTCAGATGCTTCGTGCGTTGCCACTAACCTGGAGGTGTGGGTATCTTTGATGAATATGGATACTCCCCCTCCTTTTGTGGTTCGGTCCAAGTTTTGAGGCCGAAAAGCATGATATGAGGTATAACCTGGTAGTGCTGGGGTGCTCTCAGGAGTCTTGAACCAAGTTTCAGTCACTGCACAGACATCGATGTTCTCCATACTGAGGAGGGCTTCAAGAGCATGCATCTTGAGGTTTAGACTTCTGGCGTTGAGCAGCATTACCCTTAGTTTTTTTCCACTTGTGTTTTTTAGGGAGGTGGGTTTGTCTTTTGAGCCTTGCCTAAAAAAGACACTATGGGGGTGGCAAGCGCCTTGGCCAATATCCGGAAGCCCAGGTGTGACAGGTGCAAGCCGTCCCTTGCGAAGCAGCGTGGCTTGTCAAGCATGTCATCCCAAGCAGACAGACATTGGATCCCCTTAGAATGACACCAGTAACTGAGCCAATTGTTAAAGCTGATCATTTTGTCTTTGTACTGTGGCATCATTCTTGGTGAGGGTAAGATGCTGCTCAGGGTCAGGGTCATACCGGCCTGGGCTACATAATCAGAGAGCTCCTCTATGCCTCTTTTCATGTAGTCCAGGGAGGTACGTCTCAGGTCATTCACACCGGCATGGACAATGAGTCATATTTGTACTTGCTTTGGAGTGACCTGAGTGCTTGTGTTATGTGGCGGATTCTAGCGCCCAACAGGCAGCTTACTGTAACCTTTTCCTTGTTCAGTTTTCCATCTTTATTTAAATTTCTCAGAAGTATTCTATAACAGCTGCAGTTTGGACAGTCCATCTTATCCAGTGAAACATAAAGCAATCATGTACCTTTTAAACAGCAACAATTTTAGACTAGTTACTGATGCTTAATATTCTTACTACCTGTAGTGCCATCCACAATATTTGTATCACTTGTTATTTACACCTTAACCTTTATCTAAACAAATGTCACACAAGTCTTTTCTTGAAACAAAATCATACAGACAAGATCCACTAAAACATTTGTGCCAATAGCTACGCCAACCTGGTGATGGCATGGTGGAAGAAAAATATGCTATTAACCACTCTTAGTTTTGAGAAACATGTTTTGTTTTACAGGCGTTTTGTGGACGATTTATTTTTTATTTGGATTGGTACTAAACATGAATTGGATACATTTTTTTATCAAGTTAATACACTTATTTATTTTTTAAAGTTCACCATTACATCTTCACCTGTAAGTATAGCTTTTTTAGATGTATACGTAGAACGACTAAGTAATGGCCAATTAAATACAGGGGTGTTTAGGAAATCATGTTTTAGAAATTCTTTGCTGCATAGGGAAAGTATGCATCCCCAGCATATTTTCAATAATATTATTAAGGGACAAGCTATTAGGGCTTCAAGATTGAACCCCATACAGTCTGATTTTACTTCAGAGCTATTAAACCTACATGATAGATTGATATGTAGGAACTATAAAATAGATGAGATTGATATGTAGGAACTATAAAATAGATGAAATTAAATTAGGTTTCCAATCTGTTGAAAGCATGAGACTTAATAGAGCTTGCCCCTATTTTTCTGATCAGGGGATTATAGCTTATAGTAATGAGATGATTAAGACATCTATCAATACACCTTTGCAGAAAATTTCCCTATATTATACAAGTGACTTTTGTCAGATTAGGGAAATATTAATTAAACATTGGAATGTCCTTACAGTCAACCCAGATATAAAGAAATTAATAGGTGAAAAGCCACATTTCTTATTGAAAAATACGAAAAATTTACAAAGACTCTTGTGTTATAATAATTCTAATTTATTTTATGAGAAGAAAGCATTTTCTGGGACCATACCTTGCCATAGTTGTAATTTTTGTCCTAGTATTTTGTCTTCCAACATATTTATACATCCAAATACTTCTAGAATGTTTATATTTGATGTTAATGCCACCTGTAATACATAACATGTTGTATATCTGGCTATGTGCACTTTCTGTCCCTCCTTCTATGTGGGTAAAACCGACCGAAGGTTAAGGGACAGGATTCGTGAACACTTATACCAGATTCATATTCATTCAACAGTTAATGCCCTCTCTAAGCATGTTTTAGAAACGGATGCCACACACTTTTAATTTTATGGTAATTCAAGTAAATACCTGTGGAAAAATACTGAAGTCAACATATTTTGTATTCTGTATATAAAGGGTTAAGCAGAAAAATGTTCACTGCGTGCAAACTGAAATTTTCTGGAAAATGTTGATCACTGAGGAATGCAGAAGTTAATCTTAAACTGCTGATAAGAAAGTTAATGGTGCAAGAATAACTGTGGTACTGGCTGGTAAAAACAAGTAATCAAACTATCACTTCTAATGAATGTTCTGTGTGCTACGTGTATGTACGTGCAGGAGGGTCTATATAAGGAGAACTCAAAGTACAAGGAGCCAGACTGCTGGCATACTACTATCATGTAGCAGGTCTCCATGCATGTAAAATAGAGCTGTTTTGCTTGCTTACAAAAACTTGGTGTGATTCTTCCAGAATATGTTAGAAGAGTAAAATCTTTCGACATAACTGGCGCCCAACGTTAGGGCGGCCCCTGCACGGCGCGAATCGAACAAAGAGAGGCTGAAAACCTGCGCAGGTGGAGAGAGATCAGGCTCTCCTCGAACGAAAGACCTCCAACTGAAACAGGTCGAAATTAGAGGCCAGTCACTCTTTCCAGATTCAATCCGTGAGGTGGCAGCGAAACAGGGCGGAGGAATCACAAAGGTAAGCAAAACGCTATTTTTTTGTTGTTTCTGATTGGAATTTTTGTCTAAATTTTAAGGGACTAGTCAAGGGAGAAATTTAATTTTCTCAAAGTATAAGGAGTATATGTGAATAAATTCCATATACAAGAGATCTCAGGAACAGGAATAGTTTCTCTTAAGAGAAATGGGAACAGGAACCAGTTGCGTCAAAGGTGACGACAATCTGAAGATGAAAAGTTTATGTTTGATTTACACCCAAAGAACGTAAAATATTTAGATAAATGGAAAAAAGATCATGGGTTTAGTGGATGTTTAAATAAGTCAGAATGTCAAAATCTAGTAAGATTACTGTGCAAACAGGCAGGAAATAAGACAAGGAATCAAAAGAAGGTGGGGTTTCCCAGGCACAGAAATGGCTGGAGGAAGCAAATAAGAGACATAGGGAACAAAATTTGAAAAAAGGGTGTGGTAATTCAAGTGAAAGAGATGTGTACTTTGTTAAAAAGGAAGATAATAAAACTTCCAAGTGTGCAGAACTAGAATAAAGACTCTCTTAGATAAAATAGAAGAACATTGGAAGCCCAAGGCAGATTGGACTTGCATTAATCAATGCGTTCAATCAGATGACGAAACCGTAGACAATTATCTACATCGTCTCACACAATGTTTTGATGCTCATAGTGGGTTGATTAAGGTAGAAAATCAGGAAAATGACTCGACCTATGAACAGCAATTGAAAAATGCACTCCTAAAGGGCTGCCAGACAGCCATTGGTAACTTTATACAAAAACATATGATCACACACAGGACAGCGCGTCTACAGCCCCTTATGGAGTATGCTAGACATGCTGAGAAATATCTGAAGGAAAAGAAAGATAAACAAGCCCAGACTTTTACAGTTAGTGAAGATGGAACTTTAATGTTAGTTCAGGGTTCCGCAAACCACGGAAGAGGGCGTGGCAGGGGAAGAGGACGAGGACGGGGAGGCGTAAGTCATTCTGAGGATTTCGAAGGTAGGCAAAAGAGGGGGGAGTGTTTTAAGTGCGGTAAGAAAGGACATTTCGCCAGAGATTGCAGAGGACCGGAGAAACCGATGGTGCCTTCCGGTGGTACCGCATGACTATATGACGGTCAAAAAGACGTAGATGGAGGGGGTCAAAAAGACGTAGATGGAGGGTATGAGGAAGAAGAAGAAAGTGAGAATGGGGAAGTAGGTACAAGTGAAGACGATGGGTGGGGACAGGAAATGGCAGAAAATGAGGAATATCAAATGGTAAATCTAACAGCACTAGCATCAACTATGCAATTGGAATCCTAACCAGTGTATCACATTGCAAGTTGAGGGCCGAGACATAGAATTTCTTTGTGACTCAGGGGCTTCACGAACGTTAGTCAGAAGTACTGCCATATCATCCGATGTTACCTCAGATGAATATGTGCTTGTAAAAGCAGCAAATGGTCGTATTTACAAAGAGCCATTGTCCAAACCTCTGTGGTTTACCGACCCAGAGACGAACCAAACCATATGGTTCTGAGTAATAATTTCAAAAATCTGCCCAGTACATTTACTAGGAAGAGATTTAATGCAAGTGTTCGGCATAGCAGCCGTCCCAACCTCCACTGGGATGGTGGCAAGGAGAATTGAACCAAATAGTGCAATGCTATTAGAGGGGCAGGGAGATCTACATTACTGGTATAGTAATGATTTGATAGACAGGCCCCCAGAGTGTAGTGATGGATCTTACAAATTTGGCATTAAGCAAATACGGCATAACAAATCCGAAGGTGTCAGATCCATTACATTCCACAATGTATTACAGAAGATGTGCTGGACCTGATTTAGAATACGAAAAGAAATTTCTTAGTTTTAAAGTCACCAAACTAGTATTGCATAGCCTTTTTTGGGACACACTAGGTAATTCTGCAGTCACATGTAGCCTTACAAGGGATATGCGGCTGCTGTATAAGAATGAATTAACCACACATATTTCAGTCACGAAGGGTGAAGGAATGTCATGGTACCTCGTGGGTAAAAAAATAACTGAATGGGTAGGATGGACACCAGAACAGTTGGCAGGTAAAGGCGTTCAGGTTTAAAAACTTAACTGGGTTACACAAGCCAGACCGACCGTGCACCTCTGGGAAGACGAACCGATACAATCCCCTGGGACATTATGACTATGTCTCCTTACCCCCATGGAAGAATCTCAATTGCAGACGATTCCAAACTCATTATGGTCGCAGGGTCAGCACGATATCAGATTGATTAGAACGGCAGGACAGGTAAAGATTACACCCAAGTCAGAATTTAGACCTCATAAACGGCAGTATCCCTTGAGCAGAAAGGCAGAGGAGGGCATTTTACCGGTAATCACAGCACTTTTGAAAGCTGGAGTATTAATTCTGTGCACAGACTCACCATGTAATACGCCCTTATTTTCAGTAAAAAAAACGGATGGGACATAGAGGATGGTACAAGACTTACAGGCAATAAATGCCGCGGTGGTACCTCGGGCCCCCATAGTCCCGGATCCGTCTATTCTGCTGAACGATATCCTTCCTATGGATAACTACTTTTCTGTAATTGATATCAGTAATGCCTTTTTCTCTATTCCCTTGCAGGAAGATAGTAGATTTTGGTTTGCATTTACATTTATGGGTAAGCGTTATACCTATACCAGGTTATCGCAGGGATACTGCGAAAGTCCAACCATCTTCTCACAAGAGATGTCCACCAATTTGGCTCAGTTCCAACCAGCCCAAGGGTGCCACCTACTGCTGTACGTGGATGATATCCTCCTGGCCGCGACTACGAAAGAACTCTGTAAGTCCGAGACTATTCGACTACTACACTTTCTGGCACACGAAGGACATAAGGTAAATAAGTCTAAGTTACAATTTTGTAAATTAGAAGTACGTTACCTGGGTTATACTATCTCTGGGAAGGGCAGGCGATTAGATGACAGTAGAAAGAATGCTATTTTACAAGCCCCCATGCCAACTACAAAAAAAGAAATGATGTCCTTTTTAGGCATTACGAACTTCTGTCGTAGTTGGATTCCCAACTATGCCGAAGAAGTGCACCCACTATCAGACTTAATTTTTGCAATACTGATGGCGGCAAAAGATTTGCTGCACTGGACAGACAAGGCAGTACAGGCATTCACTAGAATCAAGCAACTGATAGCTGGGTCAGCAACATTGGGGTTTCCAGATTACAGTAAGACCTTTATACAGACTGTAGATTGCAAGCAGGGATTTATGACATCTGTTTTAATGCAAATGTATGGAGAAAAGTTAAGACCATTGGCATTTTACTCTAGTAAATTAGACTCAGTAGCACGAGCATTACCACACTGTGTGCAAGCAGTAATTGCAGCCGCTTTGGCGGTACAAGCATCTGCCACATTGGTATTGTTCCATGATCTTACGTTAAAAGTCCCGCACTCTGTAGCAGTCATCCTTCTGCAGGACAAGTTAACATTTCTGTCACCTAGCAGACATTTATCTTGTATGACTACGCTGTTATCACAGCCACACATGACAATTGAGAGATGCACTACCTTAAATCCAGCGACATTGCTACCCGTTGCTGAAGACGGTATCCCGTATGTATGCTTAGATCTCATACATTCTAAAGTTCTACCAAGACCGGATCTTAAAGATCAACCCTTACTACATGCAGACTGGACACTGTCTGTAGATGGGTCAGCACGCAAAACAGAAACAGGCACCACGCAGGTAGGGTATGCAGTTACTACTGCAACTCAGATAATAGAGGCAAGACCACTCCCCGGGAACTTATCCGCTCAAGCAGTGGAACTGATTGCTGTGACAAGGGCATGTCTCCTTTCGGAGGACAGGAATGTCACTATCTATACTGATAGTCAATATGCCTTCTCTACGGTACATGTGTTTGCTCAGCAATGGAAAAATAGGGGGATGGTTACAACCTCGGGGAAAGACATCATGTACAAAGAACTAATCCTTGAATTACTACAAGCCGTCCAGCGGCCACGGGGTTTGGCCATCTGTAAATGCGCTGCTCATACCCGTGCTAAGGACCCAGTATCACTTGGTAATGCCCTAGCAGACAAAGCAGCCAAAGAGGCAGCTATGTCCAGTACCTTTTCACTTGAAACCACACCTACAGAATTACAACCAACAGATAACTTTGATTTGCAAACCTTACAAGTCATGCAGGAACTTAGCACAATACAGGAAAAACAACGCTGGACTAGGTATGGTGTTAGTCAGAACAAAGGAATCTATGTGGGACCGGATAATAAATATGTTTTGCCTACTAATCTTTTTAGGTATGCAGCACTAGTTGTGCATGGCCCTTCCCATCTGGGTCCTGCAGCTATGGTTAGAATTATCCACCTTACCTTTTGGACCAAGGGTTTCATTGCATATGCAAAACGTTTTTGTCTATCCTGCATAGTATGTGCTAAATACCACGGGGGAGGGGTCAGAGTTGCCCCGGCATCATTTCCAACACCCCCCTATCCTTTTCATACAATATGTATGGACTTCATCGAATTGACCCTGGCACAACTAAAGAAGTTTGTGTTAGTGATAGTAGATGCCTTTACTAAGTGGGTTGAGGCCTTTCCGGTGACACATCCGGATGCTCAATCAGTGGCTAAAATTTTGGTCAATCACATCGTCCCGCACTTTGGACTTCCTACACGCATCTACATTGACAATGGCACGCATTTTGTCAATCAGATCATTCAGAAACTGTCTACAGTTTTCCAAATTGAATTGAAACACCATTGTGCCTACCACCCACAGTCAGCAGGGTTGGTGGAACGCCATAACGGCATTCTAAAAGGCAAGTTGAGAAAACTCATGGCCGAGACACATCAGTCTTGGATTACCTGTCTACCTCTAGCCCTCCTTTCCATGCGGACAACTCCCACCTCAAAAGGAGTCACCCCATTTGAGTTGTTGTATGGGAGACCTTATTACGTCCCGCAGTGGCAAAACTTGTTGCCTGCGGAACGTGAGGGGGGTGAGGAGATAGCTGAGTACATGAGGAAAATGCTGACCAATACTAACAGCTGTTTAACGAATGATTGTTTTTCAGGTTCAAGAGACGACAAGATCACGGAAATCAGACCCGGCGAGTGGGTCTGGATCAAAATAATAAAACGCAAGAATTGGGCATCCCCCAAATGGGAGGGCCCCTACCAGGTGCTAATCGCAACTCCAACAGCAGTTCGGATTAAAGAAAGGACCTCATGGATCCACCTAACGCATTGTAAAACATTTTAAGTTAGATAAAAAATTGAATTCCCCTGAGGAACAAACAGACAGCAGTAACCATGAAGGACAATAATGAGAATAAGAGAAAATGGTTCTATTGCAATATTTTATTGTTTATAACTATTGTGATTGTAATATTTTTGTTTTTTAATGAAGCTAGCCATTCAAAAAGAGACAAACACACCAGCTGGCATCCAAACTTTAATACATATCAAGCGATTAAATATGCATATGCATCCTCAATGAATGTCTCAAATTGTTGGGTATGTACTGTAATACCTACTGTACATAGTGGCTTAATGTTAGGGACAGCCCCTCTGGGAACAAATGATACTTGGAATAATTTGTTGTTTGAAACCACAGAAGTACCACTGAGAGACAAGGTGGTGCTGCCTCTTCTGGGGCGCCAAAACGGAACAGTGTGTTTTCAAAAGATTGGAAAAGTTAAGGTGGGGCTGAGCCAATGTAATTTGACAATAGTTCATAATTGTACCCTAGCAGGGCAGTGTGAAACCAAGTTTGGAGCTATAAAAAAAGACATCAATGTAAATGATACTAGTTTTGTTGAAAAAATGCTGTATGTATATGGCCTGTTATTTAAGGGGCTAAAGCCAAATGGGAGTTATGAATTTGCAACCAATATCACCATAAAAACGAATGATTGTTATTTTATTTGTGGTAGGAAAGCATATAAATGGTTACCATATGGCTGGTCAGGAAGTTGTTTTTTGGGATATCTGATACCAGCTATCAGACACACAAATGCATTGCCTCAAGGTAAAATATGAAATGCACGTTCTCTTAATAAACCTATTAATCCCGTAGGTAACATTGATGCGTCATGGATTTATCACCATGACTTGGCACACGTCAGCAGCAAAGGACTCTCACATATGGACCTAGGCGATGATGTAATTGCTTGGGCTGGTATTTTGCCAGCATATGGGACAGTAAAATCCATCTGGGAACTGAGAAAACTGTCAAAACTGTTAGAGACTCTGAGTAATGCGACATTTTCAGCACTAGAATTGGTGACGGACGAATTAACGGCGATGAGAACAGTAGTGTTGCAGAACCGTATGGCGCTCGATTTCACCCTAGCAGCGAAAGGAGGTACTTGCGCTCTGATACACGAGGAGTGCTGCTCGTTCATTCCTGATAACGAGCATGCGATTCAGAGCCATCTTGAAATAATTCAACAAGTTTCTGAACTGACTAAACCTGGTCCAAACCCCTTGACTGACTTTTTCCAAAACCTGTTTGTAAACTGGGGTTCTGTGTTGATGAACATTTTAATTGCTGTATGTGTTGGTGCAATCATATTTTTGCTGCTTGGCTGCTGTTGCATACCATGTATCAAAATGATAATATCGAAGGTTATCTCTGCCAATGCTACAAAAGCATATTTCTCTGATTATGAGAAAGTATACAACGTATCTGGGATTGTGTAAAATAAACAGTATACAAAATGTTGTAAGGGGAAATGTGGAAAAATACTGAAGTCAACATATTTTGTATTCTGTATATAAAGGGTTAAGCAGAAAAATGTTCACTGCGTGCAAACTGAAATGTTCTGGAAAATGTTGATCACTGAGGAATGCAGAAGTTAATCTTAAACTGCTGATAAGAAAGTTAATGGTGCAAGAATAACTGTGGTACTGGCTGGTAAAAACAAGTAATCAAACTATCACTTCTAATGAATGTTCTGTGTGCTACGTGTATGTACGTGCAGGAGGGTCTATATAAGGAGAACTCAAAGTACAAGGAGCCAGACTGCTGGCATACTACTATCATGTAGCAGGTCTCCATGCATGTAAAATAAAGCTGTTTTACTTGCTTACAAAAACTTGGTGTGATTCTTCCAGAATATGTTAGAAGAGTAAAATCTTTCGACAATACCCCTACATTTAGAGGGGGGAATATTATAAATTGTACAGAGAGAAATTAGATTAATTGGATTATTCGTTTACAAGCACACATTCCTCCAGGGCTTAATGATAAGGTTCCTTTAAAACCTGTACTTAGAAATAGAAGACTGCATCTTAAATGACCTTGAGTATCAATTAATTTGTTATATATTTTTATGTTCAAAATATGTATATAAGTATTTACAATATATTTTTTAAATGAAATTATTTGGCCCTGTTATTGTGTTTACTTAATTGTCCAAGACTTTTAATGTTTTTGTTTTAAGTGTGTGTGTGTGTGTGTGTGTGTGTGTGTGTGTATATATATATATATATATATATATATATATATATATATATATAGTATTGCAATTGAATGGTACAATGTGATTTGTTAACTGACTATGAGGTCATTCTTAATTCAGCTGCTACTTCTATATATAATGAATTATTTTTCTTATTTTTAATGGTTTGACAAAGCTATTTTTAGCGAAAGCGGTCACCTGTTTTATCTGCTTTATCCATTAAAGCACTTTAATTGAAGGAATCTTGTGAATATTGCTTCATTGCCTGTTGGAGAATTGTTCGGTCTGAAGAGACATCTAAGTTTCATTTTTTATGGTATGAAGAGACTAAGTATTCTATTTTTGTGACTACGTCCAGTGTTAACTCGTTGGATTTGAGCTTTTGGACTATTTTTATCATTGACTATTTCAGCCTAACGCCCGTTCTGAGCATTGGTTATATGCTATACGATTTTGCTTTTTATTCTTTATTTGCTCAGAATCTATTTTTTTACGTGGTAGTATTGACTATTTCTTCTATATTACTAATTTGTTTAATATTGTTTAATGTACTTAAGCATGTATGCATCCATGCATGCACTTATTTATTCCTCTATTGACTAGATCAGAACACTGACACCAATGAACCAGTTTTAGGTTTAGCCTGGAGTTACAAACCAATAGTAACCATGCAATCAATTTAACACAAGCAGTTCAGAAACTGATGTATACTAGCATTCTTAAAAGCTGAAAATATTTAAGTAAAAACAATTTAATTATAAAAAAAGTTAATGATGACTATGTTTACCTAGAAATGAACATAAAATGTAATCATTTTTTTCTAAACTACTGTCTACCACAAATCCATCAGACAAATAGGAATGTAGCACTTTCAATCCCTAAACTAACATCTGTTTTTATTGAGATACATACCTATCTTCCTTACAGTCTTCCTGCATTACAGCTTTACCTTCTTATTTTTATAGATCTGATAAGGGTGCATGTGTGACTATGTATATCTGTCACTTACATGCATGTATATTCATAGGGGTCGCCTTCAAAAGAACAAGAGACCACATTACTGAAGATGAAATGAACAAAACATCTCCAAAACTTCACTTTCACGAACAATCGGAATGCCTAAGTATTTCACAGGGTAAGTATCCAATTGGCCACCATGTAACAATGAAACACACACACACACACACACACACACACACACACACACACACACACACACACACACACACACACACACACACACAACTAAACTTACCAACTCCGGGATTGCACAACAGTGAGGAAAAGGGTAATTTCCCCTTAATGGCCACCTTGTTACTTACCTTGTGAAACCTTTCGGCATTCTAGTCATTCATAAAAGTGAAGTTTAAGCGATTTTGTCTCGTTCATTTTGTCTTCAGTAATGCGGTCTTTCACTCTTTTGAAGTAGACCTATTCATACATATCATTTTGCAAACATACACACATGCACACTAGGAGTTGCATGTTCCACTATTCATTAAAAGTCTTGAATTATTATAATCAATGAATAATTAAACATGTAACACAGACTACACTACTCCTCCCCTACTACTGTTATCCCCTTTCTTCCCCTTCCAGTTTGTTGCTAAATACAAATACTCCCAACAATGCTTTTTTAAAAATAAATGAATATCTGAGAGGCATAGAAAAGCTAAGCATTAAATACAGGCATAAAGAACTTGGGGGGGGGTCGCAACAGAAAAACTCACTAAATTCATAGCTGAACAACCTCGCTGATTACCTACAGATTTTAGAAAGGGCAGACATCCATGTCATTTTCCAGTACCCACTTTACCTTTCAAATGACCACTGGGGCACCAGAGCCTATCTTGGTAGACAACTAGCTCAAGACTTTTGAAGCTTGATCTGGACAGTGTGCCAGTCTACTGCAGAACACACACACAGACACACAGACACACAGACACACACACACACACACACACACACACATGTGCATGTATACCACATATGAAAGTATGCCCATACACGCAAACATACACATGTACTCATTTCCACATTAATTGCACACCTGTGAGCAAGTTGGAAGACTGTCAATTAAGCTGTTTTATGTCTTTGGGAGGTAGGTAGAAACCAGAATACAGACAGAGAAGCACATAAAAACACAGCAAAAATATGCATACTTGATTCCATTAAAAGAGATGACACATGTTAATATACAGATGCTAAATAGAGACAGTGTTCATCCTAAAAGCAAAAATATCATTTAAATAAAATAATAACATTACAAACGAGAAAAAATATTGAAAAAACAATTAAGACATCATCTTGCATACCTTCTGTTCACAATTCTTTGTCCAGTACTCAACTATATAAAAATAGTCTAGAGGATCCCAAATCCTTTTAGCATTCCCTTCTTCAGGATCAGCGATAAAGATTTCTATAATACTGCTCTTTGCTGTTACAATTACTGGTGGAGGACCAACTACAGCTACAAAAAAGAAGAATCAGTGAAAAATGACACCAAGATGATAATGCACATCAAGCATAAATCTCTAACATTTCTGCAAGGAAAAAGAAACAATTAAGCAGCAGTAAAAATTCAGAATGTGCATCTTGCTTTAGTAATACACAATCTACTAACACTGATTATCAAGTTGCTCTGTACACAACAAATCCCACATCAAGGCCAGGGCAGTATGCAGCACCCTCTACAAACAGCATGCATGATACTATTCCAGTCTACACAGTTGCCCATCTGCCTGCATGACACTGAGTTGCTTTCATACTTTCCCAGCCAAACTGATGCAGATACTCAGACAAGACAATTATCTTTAATAACCGTCTGTTCAGCTGGTGTCATTCTAGAGAGATGTGTCAGCTTTGAAGAAGCTAAAGGCTGACTGCTGTAGTTCCTGTTACAGTGTTTGACTCCCTCAACTGTCAATTTGCCTGCTGTGTGACCTTGAGCAAGTCACTTAATCAGACTTTGCTCTCGAGTTGCCCCTGAAAATGGACAGTCTCCAGTGGGCCTACCTGGTTAACAAATTGGATTATTTGGATGGCTTGGGTTAGATGATCTGGCAGGGATGGCTATGCACCTCTTACCAAGGCATTCACATTCTAGCTAAATGCTGTTGATGCCCCACAGTGCATTTTTTAGGCGAAGTCCATCTGCTGGACACTCCCCAACCTACAAAAGTCTAACTTAATGCTAACAGTCTTAACAAAAAAGCCTTAACTTGACACCCTCCTGCAACTTGAACACATTCAAGTCTGTGTAATTACAGACACAATATTTCAAAGCAATGAAAGCATTCAAAACTACTCATAGGTTGAGCACCTACCATGTAATCAGATCTGCTGGTAAGTGCAGGTATGTATTAGCACTTGCCAAGAATTCAATCACAAATTCCTCAAAATGATACATTTGGACTGTTAGACATCTAAATCATCCTGAGCAAGCTTAATTGCCATTTCACAGCTAGCTACATCAAGGCCTCCTGTTTACCAAACAACTTTCTTAATACACAAACCAAAATGCCACCTAATCCCAACACCTTTAAATTAGGAAAGACCAACTGTCTGACAAAATGGTTGCTCCAGATAGTTGGCATCCCCAATGCTTCCTTGACAACATAAATGCAGACTCCCTTGCACAGCTAGCCATCTTGGAGACCAAATACTCTTATATTTTTTCCTCACAGCTGTAACCCACTCAAGAAATGCAACTGTGTAAGAACTTACCATAACAGTAGATGTCTGACTGACTACTGATGCAGTATGAATAATTCATGAAATATCCTGGCAAGAACAGCTGTACAACCAGCCAGCATTCCAAAGTCTGGGTGCCCTCAGTGCTATACTTCACCTTTACAAATCATAGAAGAGGTGGAGAAAAGATAAACCAAACTCATCTTGGCCCTAGAAAAGGAGTGAAAAGAGGGTAGCGGAATGTAATATTGCAACAGTGATCAGTCGGATATTTACTGTTATGGTAAGTTTTTACACAAATATACTACTTCCTTCCTTGATCACTGTTGCAGTATTAATCCATGGGAGATTTCCAAAGCTAACTAACCAGAAAGGAAGGAGAAAAACTGAACAAGGCTGTAGTATAAAAGGTACAAAAATGAACAAGCAAACCAGTTTTTTCTTTCAGAAATCACATCAATCTTATAACATGTCAATCTTATAGTGTAAAAGTTTAAGGATGTATACAGAACCAAGTGGCTGTTTCAAGAATAGATACAGAATCCAAAGCTTTAAAGAAAGCCCCCAAGATAAAACAGCTCTAGTGGAATGGGTCTTAACGGGAACTAAGAGCAGCTTACCATGAACATAGTAAAAGAATGAAACAGCCTAGGGAGGCAAACATTTGACAATATTAACAGAACATTGATAATCCAGAGGGAAGCAGAATGTAAGAAAATACCACTGTTATTGGTGGGTCTTGATGCAGAGAAAGCATTTGACAATGTAGACTGGGACTTCATGAGCACAGCAATGGAAGCATTTGCTTTCCCTGATGCAATTATAAGGTTGATTAGGAGTATATATGAGGGATCAGGAGGTGAAAATTAAAGTGGGTGGGGTCCTCTCTAATAATTTATGCTTGAGTAGCGGAACCAGGTAGGGTTGCCCGCTTTCCCCTTTAATGTTTGCATTATATTTAGAACCATTGGCAAAGAAAATAAGGTACTCAGAAATTCAAGGATATAATTCGTATGACAGTCAGGAAAAGATGGCTCTATTTGCAAATGATATTACTTTATACAGGACAAAACCCGAAAGGGACATTACAGTGTTGTGGATATTTTAAGATGGTTTCAAATCTTCTCGGTATACAAAAATTAATGAAGCTAAAACAAAGGCAATAGTGGTAAATTATATACCCACACATGAATTGGTCCAACAATATCCATATTTATGGGGACATGATAAATTGAAGTATTTAGGAGGATGGATTACAAATGACTCTGCTGTGGCAGCTAAGGATATGCGGGAAGAGACTAAACAGAAGATAATATAAAAATTGAGAAACTGGAAACTTTGTTATATGGATATGGATACCAAGAAACAAGCAATTAAAATGTTTTTAGTCCCTTTACTCATATATACATCAGGCATATTTTTATCAACCAGAGGAGAAGCTGTGGACAGCAATTAAAAAAAGAGTTGAAGGATTTTATCTGGGAAGGGAAGATAGCAAGGGTCAAGTGGGATAAGCTGATTCTTCCAAAAAAAAAAAAAGGCAGACTAGGATTACCCAATCTGAGGGGGTATTTTAGAGCAACACAGTTAAGGCTCTTATACATGGCACAAGCAGAAAATTCTAATTCAAAGTGGAAAAAAATGATGATACAGCGAGGAAGCTCAAGAAATAAGAAGATATTAACATTTTGGATGCAGACACTTAAGGAGAGTAAGAAAAATAATACAGAGTATTATATTCATAAAACAGAATGGAGTATTCTAAGAACTAAACCAGCACGGAAATAAGGAAAAGAGATTCTGCCAATAGGGATGACTGTGGTTCGGGATACAGATAATAGGCAAGAGGGGGCTGGAATTTACTGGAGAAAACTGGCAAATGTATTTGGATTGCAGGTTAAAGATTGCCTGTACTCTGATATCAATCCTTGATAGGGAAGGCAAAGAGAAAGAAATAGGAGGCTCTTAAATGAAAGGTCAGCACTGGTAGAGTTTTTAACAGAATCTCGAACAGAAGCCGCAGCTAAAAAAGTAATAATTAGTACAGCATATAAACTATTGCATGACAACTATAAGAATCAATCAGAGGAGCTTAGAAAGGATTGGGAAGATAGACTGGATAAGCAATTCACAAAGAGACAATGGGGGATATATGTGTATCTCCCAAATATGCAACAAAGTCTAGAAGATTTAGGATGTTTACCTGGAAGTGTTTACATAGATACTTTTATACCCAAAGTAGACTCCACAGAATTTTTCCTCAGGTGGATTGAAAATGGAGGTGTGACAGGCAGAAAAGAGGTAGCTAAGAACACATTTTGGGAGTGTAGTGAGCTGGTAGACTAGGGAATCCTGAATTGAAAGAGGAGATGATTTTTTGAGCTGAGATACAGAATCAGAATTGACTAGACATAGTAAAGCCTTGCTGAGCCTAATTATGGTGGCTGCCTAAAAAGCAATTACTAGAAAATGGAAATCAAAGTCTAGACCAACTTTACTAGAAGTAGTGAATATAGTAACAGAGATAAAACAACTGGAATTGGGATCTTTAGAAATGGGAAGGAGCAAACTACATATAAAAAATGGGAATTGTGGGAACAATATATGCAGAGAAGTTTGTTTAAGAGGCAGGATTTGAATGAGCCACATGATGTTTAACTGACAATGACTGGATAGATTATAAGTGATGTATAATATTTGCAAAGTACAGTTTTGTACCTACCATAAATGTAGATGTCCGATAGATATGCAACTGCAGTCATAACATATGGGTTGTCCTGCCTCAGGCAGCCCTCGGTCAGCCAGATTCCAAAGTCTGGGTCCGGTGTCGGCTGGTGTCGCCTCCTCTCTGACGTCAGAACGGCTGGAGTATAAAGGCATCGGCCGACGCCATCCTCTTCAGTGTTTCTTGCCCCAGATGCCAGGTGCCCTCCTAGGAAGGCTAAATTTGGTGAATGGATAAACAATTCCAGACATGCACAACAGTAATAAACAGATACACCATAGGAGATACCCCCAACTAACAGGAATAGGGGGAGTGGACCCATAAAGAAGGTTGCAGAGGGGTAGGAGGGTGGGAAAATCCGACTGCAGTTGCATATCTATCGGACATCTACATTTATGGTAGGTACAAAACTGTACTATGTCCTTCAAGAATGCAACTGCAGTCATAACATATGGGTTGAATACCATAGCCAAGCTGCAGGTGGTTGGAACTAAGAAAGTGATGGTGTAGCTAAAATGCCCTGCAGGACTGCCGAAGCAAAGCCTGCTCAGGATCTGGAGTATAAAGGCAGGTTGTAGTGCTTGGTAAATGTATGCATGGAGCTCCATGTAGCAGTCTCTAGAATGTCCTTTGTAGCCACTCCTCTTAGGAAAGCTGTGGATGTGGCTATAGCTCTGGTGGAGTGTGGCCTAATATTGGCTGACACACTTTTTCCATGAAAAGAATAGCAGAATCTGATGCAGTGTCCAATCCATTTGGAAATTGTTTGTTTGGAGATTGCTTTTCCTTGTACTCCAGCAGCATAGGCTACAAGCAGTTGGTCAGACTTTCTGGTGGCCTTAGTTCTGTCCAAGTAGTAGCGTAGTTGCCTGTGTATGTCCAAAGTATGCAGTAGTGCTTCCCCCCTGTTTTGAGGATTGGGGAAGAAAGTAGGCAGGTGAATGGCTTGATTTAGAGACACCCTGGAAATTACTTTTGGCATGAATGAAGGATTGGTTCTTAGAGAGACTCTGTCAGAAAAGGAGGTACTGCCATGAGTGCCTGTATCTCCGAGACTCTTCTTGCTGATGTGATTGCCAATAGGAAAACCGTTTTCCGTGAGAGAAATTGCATTTCTGAAGTTGCTGCTGGTTCAAAGGGAGGAAGAGTTAATTTTTCCAAGACGAAATTGAGGTCCCATGCAGGTACTGGCGGTTTCCTGGGAGGTTTGATATTCTTTATCCCACTTAGGAACTGTCTTAGCAAAGGATGCGAAAACACAGGTGGATCACAATTGTATTTTGCTGAGATTGCTGAGGCATGAATCTTTATGGAAGAATATGAGACACCAGTATGAAACATTTCTGCCAAGTATTCCAATATCTGAGGTATACTCAACACTGTTGTATCCTGACCCCTGTTAGTATTCCAGATGATGAATCTCTTCCACTTGGCTGAATAGGTTTTTCTGGTGGAAGGTCTGCGTGCTTCCAGTAAGATCTCTTGAACTTTTTTGGAAAGAGAGATATCAGAAGGAGTTATGGTAACCTCCACGCTGTCAGATGCAATGTTTTCAGGTTTTGATGAACAGTCCTGTAATCGTGTTGTGTTAGAAGCAGAGGCCATAGTGGCAGAGGCCATGGTTTGGTCCGAGTTATGCTCAACAGCAATGGGTACCAGTGCTGCCTTGGCCAGTCTGGAGCTATCAAAATGCCTGTTGGTTGTTCTGCTTTGATCTTCAGTATCACCTTGGTCAGCAGTGGTAGAGGAGGGAATGCATAAATTGTTAGGGAATTCCAGCTGAAGGAGAGAGCATCCGTTTTCCAGGCTAGAGGATGATGGGTCCTTGTACAGAACTTTTCTAGGTGATGATTCATGTGAGAAGCAAAGAGATCTATGTCCGGTCTTTCCCATGTCCTTGTTATTTGTGAGAAAATGTGAGGATGCAGCATCCATTTGTGTGGATCCAAGAAATATCTCCTCAGCTTGTCCGCCAGTACATTGTCCTTGCCTGGCACAAACTGGGATTGCAGATGTATCTTCAGACTTAGGGATTTTTCCCAGAGAATCATTGTTAGTCTGCAGAGGGGATAAGAATGAGTGCCTCCTTGCTTGTTTATATACCACATAACAGTGGTGTTGTCTGTCCTTATTAGCAAATGTCCTTGTTGAAGTGATTTTTCGAAAGACTCGATTGCATGTAACACTGCCAACATCTCTTTTTGGTTTATGTGCAGATGCCTTTCCCTTGGTGTCCATTGACCTTGAATGCATCTGCCCTCCATGTGCGCCCCCCATCCATGGTCTGAGGCGTCTGTTGTAATCATTTGACCTGCTTGAGGTTTGTTGAAAGACATGCCTTTGTTTAACTGACTTGTTTGAGCCCACCACAAAAATTCTCTTTGTAGACATGGAATGAGTGGGATTACGTCCTCTAGGCTTTGGCTGTGTTGGGACCATAAGCTTTTTAAGTACCATTGCAGCTTTCTCATATGAAGCCTTGCCAAAGGTATCAGAAGAATGCAAGATGCCATGAACCCCAGGGCCTGCAGGATTTTCCTTGCAGTCAGCTGGTTGAGCTTTGCTAGGCCTTTGAAGTACTCTGGTAACTGCTGTTGTTTTTCCTCTGTGAGATAAGCCATTTGTGTTTTTGTGTCCAGTTTGGCTCTTAGGAAAATAATCTGTTGGGATGGCAGAAGTCTTGATTTCTGAATGTTGACTGTGTATCCCAAGGCCTGTAATAATCGAATGACATAGTCCAAGTTTGCTATCAAGGTTTGTTTGTTGTCTGCTTGTATGAGGCAGTCGTCCAGGTAGGGGTATATTTGAATCCCCTGGAGTCTGCAGTGTGCCACTACTGATGCCAGGCATTTCGTGAACACTCTGGGCGCAGTAGATAAGCCAAACGGCAATGCTGAGAATTGATAATGCTCTGTCCCTGCAAGAAATCTGAGGTATCTTCTGCAGCTTTGTCTGATTGGGACATGCAGGTATGCCTCCTTGAGGTCCAGAGTGACCAGCCAAGACCCCTTGCCCAGCATGGGAAGGAGTTGCTGCAACGTCAGCATTTTGAACTTTGGCACAATGAGATGAGTATTTAGAGTAGACAAGTCCAGTATAGGCCTCCATTTGTTTTCCTTTCTTGGAACAAGGAACAGTCTTGAATAAAATCCCTGGCCTTGTTCCTGTGGAGGGACCTTTTCTATTGCTTTTATATTTAACAGCTTTGAAACTTGAATGAGTGCCTCTGCCCTTTGATGATGTTGCAGGTTTGGCATGCCTTGTCTTATTGGTAAAGTATGGAAGTGGAATCTGTAACCTTTGTCTATTAAATCCAGAATCCATTTGTCCTTGGTTAAGATATGCCAGTTTTTTGAGAATAAGGATAATTTTCCGCCCAAAGGTGCTTCTCTTTGAACCTTTGTAGGCAGTATGAAAGTCAAGTCATTGTGGTTGTCCTTGTGGTGCAGCTGGACTGCCTGCGCCACTTCTTTGATTTGGTGGTTGCCATTGGCGGCCCCTGTAGGAGCCTCGGTATTGCCCTCTACCGCGGGCACGCCTATTTTTTCCCCTTTGAAACTTGTCAGCGTCTGGAAAGGACCAATTCTTGGAAGGCCAATTCCTGCTGAATCTGGGTGGCTGAACCTGGAGGAAATCTTTGACTGACTGTACTGATTTAGCTTTTTCCTCAATGGACTTCAACACATCTTGTGCATTAGCACCAAAAAGCTTCTGTTTTTCCAGTGGTGCATCAAGTAACTTTACTTTAACATGGTCTGGCAGTGGCTGTTCTTTTAACCAAGCATGTCTACGTATAACAGCCCCAGTCATAGCTGCCCTACATGAAGCCTCCAATGCATCATAACCACACTGAAGAAAATGATTGCTGACCTGCTGAGTGTTATGTACTAGATCCTGCAATGCCTTTCTATCAATAGGCTCAGGAGAGGTTATCTTTTTCTGTAAATCATCCAGTAAAAAATCCTGGTACTGAAACATATGAAAAAGGCAGTTAAGTGACCTCATGGCCAGAGTGGTAGAGGTATAAACTTTTTTACCCCATCTCTCCAGGGACCTAGCTTCCCTATCCGCTGGCAGTGGATTCTTGGCTGTGGAAGTAGCCACTCCCTTGGGGCCCTGTGAAATAGTTTCTAGATCCAAAGAATGGGCCTTAAAGAGATGTTTGTGGGTGTCAGGGACCCTATAATATCTGTCTGGCTTGACAGGAGCAGGAGGGAGAGAATCAGGGTTAGCAGTGGAGTCGGAGAAAACATCATCCAGGACATCCATAACTGGAGGGATAGCTAAAGGTCTGTGCTGGGGAAGCTTGAGGAAGGTACGTAGTCTTTTCCTGGAATCAGAGAATTCCTGACCCTGCCATTTAAAATGCTCCCTCATAGAGTGTAGGACTTCACCGAACGAAAAATCCTCTGGAGGAGAGGCAGAGGGAATTGATTCCTCAGCATCAGAGTCCTCATAGGTTCATAGGTTAGTACTAGGCTATCAGCCCTAGGGCCTATACAAGCCTAGCCATAACAATTCCCTGGCTATTTCTTCCCACATTATTTACTTTCCTGGACCCCTGTCTAGCAGGGCGACTGACGTGATCCCTGGGGTGAATTTCCTTTCTCCCATCCAATCGTCAAGGTTCCTCTTGAAGAGGTCCAAAGAGGCACTCTGCTTGACATGTATGGGCAATCTATTCCAGAGTCTGGGGAGTCTCTGGGTCAGGAACCTATCCCTCCAACACGTTTTGCTTATTGTGATGACAAGGTTTAGATCCCTGGAGCGTGTAGCTCTGAGGGATTGGGATTTCTTTAAGTGTAGCATGTCCAACAGCTCTGGGTTTGACATGGCCTTGTATGTTAAGCAGAGATCGCCTCTGAGTAGACAATATGCGACAGAGTATAGCTGGAGTTTTTTAAGGCCGTCAGCATAGGGCATCTGCTTTAGGCCTGTGATTCTTTTAGTGAGGTATTTCTGAGGCCTTTACAGTTGTTGCAGATGTCTTGAGAGGTACATACCAAATGGGGCATTGTATTCTATAATGGGTCTAATGAGGGATGAGTACAGTGGGACAATGACCTCCTTTTTTCTGGATGAAAAGCCCTTCGTGATAAGGTGTGCCACATAGAAGGATTTCCTGACTGTTGTGGCAATGTGGTTATCGAAGGTGAGACCACTGTCCACCTGTGTCCCTAAGTCTCTTATCACACTTTCTGTGTTTAGTGTACTGCCACCTATATGGTAATTCATGGATACTTGTTTTTTCCCAAAGGGGATAACAATACATTTCTTGGCATTGAGCTTGAGCCCATGGCTCTGGCACCAAGCATCTGTTTCTGTAAGGCCCTTTTGTAGAGTATCCACATAATTTGGGGATTCAATAATGGCTCCTAGTTTGCAGTCATCTGCAAACTTTGATAGCCAGAGTCCCTTAGTGTTGACATGTACTTCAGAGAAGTAGATGCCAAACAAGAGCGGCCCCAGGACTGAACCCTGAGGTACTCCACTTGTCACTTGTCTGGAGCTGGATTTGGAGTCGGCTACTTTTACAGTGTGGGTTCTATCAGTAAGCCATTTAGCAACCCATTGGGTGACATAGGGATTAATGCCCAACTTAGTAAGTTTATCTATGATTCCAGAGTGGGGGATGGTGTCAAAGGCCTTGGCAAGGTCTAGATAGGCTGTGTGGACCACCTTACCCTTGTTCATGGCTCTGGAAGTCAATCAGGTTCAGGAGACAAGATCGGCCCTTCACAAACCCAAACTGGGTGGGGTCCAGTGTTTGAAGGTTGCCAATGTCTTTGTTTATAAGTTCCATGATAATATGCTCCATGGCCTTGCAGATAAGGCTTGTCAGACTGATGGGATGGTAGTTTCTGGGATCTAAGGTGGATCCCCCCTTGTGGATTGGGATAACTATAGCTCTGCGCCACGCAGTAGGCACGAAAACTGAGGTGAGGCTATGATTAAACATGACACTTAGGTGAGGTGCCAGTTCATATTGTAGTTCATGTAGTACACAGCCCGGGATGTCATCTGGTCCCATGGATGCTGTATTCTTGGCTTTAGAGAGTGCGTTTTGTACCTGTGTGGCCGTTATTACTGGAATTTGGCAATCTTCCGGTATTGAGATGGGCCATTTAGGGGGTGAGAGTGGGGTGAAGTTGGCACTGAATCGATCTGCCAGGATATTGGCAATATCCTTCGGATCAGTATATTTAATGCCATTCTGTTTTAGCTCAGAGCAGATCTGAGCATTGCCATTTAGATTCTTGACATAATTATAGAATGCTTTGTGGTTGTCTTTGGAATCTTTGGCAATTTTATTTTCGTAACTAGCTTTGGAGGATTTTATGAGGCATCTCAGTTTCTTACTGAGGCTAGTAAGGGAGTTTTTTGCATCCTGGGATTTTCCTCTTTTCTGCAAAAGTTTCTTCCTTTTGTTGTAAAGTTTGTTTATGGCAGGGGACCACCAGATTGGCTTCCTTTTTTTGGATGAGAGCATTTTGGCTCTATTTGGGATGGCACGATTAATGCATGAATGGATGTGCTCGTACAGTGCCATAGTGTAGGATTCAGCAGTTGAACTTTCAGTTCCCGTCTGCATGGGTATCATGAAGTTTGTCACTTCTGACTTGAGTAGCATGAAGTTGGCTTTAGAGAAGTTTTTTTATGGTGGTTTCTTTACTGGGGGGGTGGGGGTGGGATGTGGATGTTAAGGGTGATTAGCTTATGGTCAGACCTGGCTAACGAGGGGGTGACCTTAGGTATGGAGCATTGATTTCCCATGTTGGTAATGACCAGGTCTAGGATATTGGAGCCCCTGGTGGGACTATGGATTAGTTGATCCAGGGCGTTGGAGTTTATGAATTCCAAGAACCGTTGCGCAAAGGTGTTGGGACATGAGTAGTTTTCCCAGTTAATGGCAGGGTAGTTAAAATCACCCAGTATTAGGGTGTTTGGTTCTATCTTAACATTTTCCAGTATGTCTAGAAAGGTGTAGTGAGAATCTTGGGGTATGGTGGGGGATCTGTAGCAAGCTACAATTTGGATTGCAGTCTTACCTAGTGTTAGTTGCACTTGGAGAATTTCAGACACATTGTGTTGGCCAACTAGCCTGGTGGTGTGAATATCCTTGGTGAATATTGACACTCCTCCACCTTTAGTGTTTCGGTCCTGGTTTGGTGGCCGAAAAGTGTGGTAAGAGTTGTAGCTTGGTATTGCAGGGGTGCTCTCTGGAGCCTTGAACCAGGTCTCAGTTACTGCACAGATATCGATGTTCTCCATTTTTAGGAGTGCCTCGAGAGAGTGCATTTTGAGGTTTAGACTTCTAGCATTGAGTAGCATTACCTTCAGATTTTGCATGCTTGTACCTGTTATGGTGGTGGTTTTGTCCTTTGAACTTTGCCTAAAAAAGGCACTATAGGGGTGGCAAGAGCCTTAGCCAGTAACCTGAATCCCAGGGGCGACAGGTGCAGACCATCTCTGGCAAAGCATCGTGGTCTGTCAATCATGTCATCCCAGGCAGACAGATACTGGCTCCCCTTTGAATGACACCATAAGCTTAGCCAATTGTTGAAGTCAATCATTTTATCCTTATATTGTGGTATCATTCTGGCGAAGGCAGGATGCTACTCAGGGCTAGGGTCATACCTGCCTGGGCCACATGATCCGAGACCTCTTCCATGTGTCTTTGGATGTAGTCCAGGGACGTACGTCTCAAGTCATTCACTCCAACATGGACAATGACAGAGTCATATTTGTACTTGTTGTGGAGTGACTTGAGTGCATGTGTTATGTGGCGGATCCTGGCACCTGACAGGCAGCTGACTGTAATTTTCTCCTTATTCAACCTGGTGAGAGGGACATCAGTGTGCCGGACTATAGAGTCACCTATGACTAAAGTGTTAGGTACATTGTCTTGCCTTAGGGGCTGTTGCTGGGTGGCACACTGGTGTTGTGAACTATGTGACACATTGGTTGTGATTGGTGTTTGTTTGCGTTTCAGCTTCAGAGGTCTTTGTTGCTTGGGCAGGTTACAGTTAAGGGCCTCTGCATATGTGGATTTAGTGTTACTATATGTGGGCGTTGGTGGTGCGGGTTTAGAAGGGCTATGTGTTGCTTGAGGTGTAGTGTGGGTGTTAACCTTCTCCTCTTGACTGTTTAGCACAATCTTGGGTGGAGAGAGCTTTGCTTCCATTTTGGCTATATAAGAGCATCTCTCACAGGTTGTAGTGTTGGGTGGTAGGAGGAGAGGGTTGTCAGTGTACATGAGGCAATTGCTGCATTGCCCCAGTATGCCCAGATTCACCAGGTGGACAGGAGAAATCACCAGAAGCTGACCCTTGGACATGCCTGGTTTGGGGCTTTTTTTTTCTTTGTAAAGTATAGGAGCTAGGCTTGGAAGGATTCTTCTTGGGTATCTGAATGCTCAGAATCCCCAGAGGCTTCATCTGAAGAGAGGTTGTCGGCCTGCTCAGGTCTGGGCCTTTTCTCTGCAGGCGGCTGAGAACCTCTGTCTGGATGAGGGTGAGACCCCCTGATAAGAGAAATAAGATCTGCAGCAAGAGACATGATCTGTTTATCAGAAGAAGGGGCCTGGGCAGTAGGTATAGGATGGGCCTTGGCCTGGCTGGCGGCCTTAGCACGTGAAAGGCCTTGATGGACATGGATACAGGAGGCCTAGCTGCCCCACGTGCAGGAGTAACCTTGTCCACAGGAATGGTGTCGGGTAGATCCAGAACTACGGTTTCTGGAGGAAAATCAACAACCGGCACCGGTGTAGACTCCGAGACCGAAGGACGTGTTAACGCTGTGTTGTCAGCCTGGAGCGGTTGAATTACCGCTCGAAGGACGAAGCACTCGCGGAGGGTTTAGGAGGAGTATCGGTGGAGGACGCTGGCCGAGGATGTCGGTCCCGGTCCTTTCGTTTTTTGGTAGATTGAGATGTCCTTTGTTCCGACGGCATGATATAAGCGAAAGATTCGCCGAAAAAGTCTTCGGCAAATTCTGCCCGGCACCTGAGAGTGCGCTTATTAAAGCAAGCACAGGCAGCACAGGCCGAGACGTCGTGGTCTGGGCCCAGGCAAGGGAGGCAATAAGAATGGAAGTCCTTATGAGGTATTTGTTTACCACAAGACAAACCATTATTAACTTTCTCAATTTGTTCTGACATCGGCTGAGGCAAGAAAAAATGTTCCCCAATGGGGTACTTAGCTTTTAGATGACTTCAGTACTGAAAACACAGGAGCTGACCGACCGGCACTTGCGAACTGCTTCTGCTTCGGGCACCGCGCGGCAAGAAAGACTGAAGAAGATGGCGTCGGCCGATGCCTTTATACTCCAGCCATTCTGACGTCGGAGAGGAGGCGACACCAGCCGACGCCGGACCCAGACTTTGGAATCCGGCCGACCGAGGGCTGCCTGAGGCAGGACAACCCATATGTTATGACTGCAGATGCATTCTTGAAGGACATCTACAGTTGTTTCAGTGGTGTCTGCATAATGTTTGCAACTAAAGTGGTGTGTTTGTTTTTCATTTATATAAATGTACGATTGCTTTTGTCATATGTGATAATTTAATAAATATGATAATTTAATAGAAATGTTTATTGAAAAAAAAAAAAAGAATGAAATAGCCTTAGAATTCCAAGTAGAAATAGTTTGCTAGAAACAGGAGCAGACACATTTTTGTCCTTAAGAGAGAGACAAAAAGCTGGTCTGACTTCCAAATGGACCTAGTCTTATCCAAATAAAATCTGAGTTGCCTATGAACATCCAGAGAATGAATTAGTCAAACTCTGACAGTAAGAATAGAGGCAGAAAAGTTAACGGTCTGAAAAGTTTGTTAACCTTAGGCATAAAGGAAGGATTAGTATGGAGAGTAACCATACTCTCGTAAAAATAAGGTATGAAGAAATAACCATACGGACGTGCAACTCAGAAAAAAAAATTCCAACTCAGAAAAGAAATTTCCTTCAAAGTACAAAACTTAAAAGAAGCAAAGGAAAAAGGTCCAAAAGGAGGCAACATACGCTTCTCCAAAGCCTAGTTCAAGTCACAAAAAGGACAAAGAATTGTTTTGGCAGTCTGATATGAAGGACACCTTTCAGATATTGTTTCACCTCAAATCTTGAAGACAGAGGAGGATCCAGAGGGTAGACCAGCAGAAATGGCTAACAAATAAGCTTTAATAGAAGAACATGCTAAGCCAGTACTGAGCAAGTCACACAAATAAACTAAAATAAGGATATCCATTTGATAAGGGTCCTGATTCTGATGATGGCACCAAAGAGGAAATGTCTTACACTTCAAAACCTAAAAGCTTCTAGTATTTGTTTTTCTAGCTATATGTAAAACATTAAGCTTGTCCTCAAGAGTTTTAATTCCTTTTAAGTACCAATTTTCTATCAGCCAAACAGTCAGATTCATTGTCTGAAGACTTGGAAGGATCAACGAGCCTTTGTTTTGTGTTTTGGGTAGGCCCATCATGTGAGGTAACTTGTAATGATAGCCCCTGGAGAGATGAAAGGAAAGGGGGGAACCAGTGCTGCCTGGACCAAAAAGGATCACACACAAGATTATTGGTTTGCTCTTCTGAATCGTCAGAACAACTTTTGAAACCAAGGACAGTGACAGCAGCCCTGCAAGATGCCGCTAATGAATCAAAACCACATTGCAAAGTATGTTTTCCAACTTGTTCAGCAGAATGCATTCAATCCTGTAATTCTTTATTTTCAGCACAGTCAGTCATCAACATCATTTTCTGTTTAAGCAATCCAGTAATGTGTTGCTGATACTTTAACATATGTAACTGGCAGTTTAAGGCCCTAATGGCCAAAGTTGTAGGAGTGTATACCTTCTTACCCCATCTATCCTGTGCCCTGAAATCTCTATCAGAGGGGGTATGGTTTTTGGCAGTAGTAGCCTTAATGCCCTTGGGTCCCTGTGAAATGGTCTCAGGATCTGCAGTAGGATTTTTAAAGAGGAATTTGTGAGAATCAGGTACCCTATAATACCTACCAGTTTTTTTGGGAGCAGGAGGTAAAGTGTCAGGGGCCAGGCTAGATTCCAAGAAGGCATCATCTACAATGTCCAGTACAGGAGGGATAGCTAAAGGCCTATTGTTGAGGCAGGAGTAAGAATTCCCTAAGCCTCTTTTTAGAGTCAGAGTAATCCTGGCTTTCCCAGCGGAAATGCTCCCTAAGAGTATGCAAGGTTTCAGCAAAAGAGAAATCCTCTGGAGGGGAAGCAAAGGGAATGGAGTCCACTACATCAGAATCCTCATAAGTAGATAAGGGCAAATCCTGGTCATCAGAGGAAAAGTGCAGTTGTGTACACTTACCATAAATATAGATGTTCGAGTGTATTCACTATTGCAGTCATTACATTTGGGTAATCCTGCTGGCAGGTGCCCTCAGTCGGCCTGGATTCCAAAGTCCTGGGACCTGCGTCGGCTGCTGTCACCCCTTCCCTGACGTCAGGTCGTCAGAGGTATAAAAGATGCGGCCGACATCATTTTCTTTAGTTTTTCTTGCCCCAGATGTCAGGTGCCCCCTAAAAGGGTAGCCAAAATATATATATATATATATATATATATATATATATATATATATATATATATAGACATGTACCAATATAAACTTTACCTTCATCTACAAGCAAATATGCCACATAGGTTCCATCAGAAGAAAGGGGGATGGCGGGTGGGTAACCTGGAGTGCAACAGTGAATACACTCAAACATCTACACTTATGGTAAGTGTACACAACTGTACTATGTTCTTCGTGTTTCACTGTTGCAGTCATTACATTTGGGTAGAATCCCAAAGCTATGGATGGGAGGCTGGAGCTAAACAGCATTAGGAGCGGCTATGCGGCCCTGCAGAACTGCAGTGGCAAAGCCTGCCCTGGATTTAGAGTAGCGTGGCAGGTGATAGTGCTTTGTAAAGGTGTGCACTGATCTCCAAGTAGCAGCCTCTAAATGTCCTTGGTTGGTACTCTCCTGAGAAAGGCTGCTGAAGTGGCTGCAGCTCTGGTTGAATGTGGCCTAATGCCCTTAGGCACTGGCTTGCTATGGTGTAAGTAGCAGAAACGAATGCAGTGGCCTATCCACTTTGAAACAGTCTGCTTTGAGATAGCCTTTCCTTGTGATCCTGCAGCATATGCCACTAGTAATTGCTCTGTCTTTCTGAAAACTTTGGTTCTGTCCAAGTAGAATCTAAGCTGTCTGTGTACATCCAAAGAATGCAGAATTCTCTCCCCCTTGTTATTTGGATAAAAGGTCGGCAGATGAATAGTTTGGTTAAGAGCCACACTGGACACCACCTTAGGCATAAATGTTGGGTTTGTTCTCAGACAGACCCTGTCTAGATAAAAAATGATAAAAGGTTCCACAGCCATGAGTGCCTGTAGCTCTGAAACTCGTCTTGCAGAAGTTATTACTAGGAACAGAGCTGTTTTCCAAGATAAAAACTTTCTATCAGCAGTAGCAGCTGGCTCAGAAGGAGGCAGGGTGAGTTTTTCCAAGACATAGTTGAGGTCCCATGCAGGCACTGGTGATCTCCTTGGAGGCCTTAAATTTTTGGCTCCTCTGTGGTACTGTTTTAATAAGGGATGAGAAAGGATTGGTGGCTCTGTATTGTAATGAGCCAAAATGGCAGAGGCATGAATTTTAATAGATGAAAAAGATAGACCTTTGTCCAGCATCTCGGTTAAGTATTTCAAAATCTGAGGAATATTTGGCACAGCTGTATCAGTTCCTTGTGCCTGGTTCCAAGCGCAGAATCTCTTCCATTGTCCAGCATAAGATTTTCTAGTACTAGGCCTTCTGGCCTCCAAAATGACATCCATCACAGCTTTGCTGAGAGGTGTGTTTTGTATGACTACATTATCCCCCATGCTACCAGGTTTAAAGTCCTGAGTTGGCTATGCAGGATCTGATTGTTTTGCTGGGACAGTAGATGAGGTATTTGAGGTAAGGTCCAAGCTGGGCATTGAGACAAGTTCTTTAGGACTGGAAACCAGTACTGGCGGGGCCAGTCTGGGGCAATTAGTATCATTTTTGGCTTCTCCTGTCTGACCTTTAGGAGTATCTTGGGGAGGAGAGGCAGTGGGGGAAAGGCATGTACTGATAGGTTTTTCCAGCTGAAAGTTAGGGCGTCCACTTTCCATGCTTGTCTGTGATAAGTCCTTGTTCAGAATCTTTTTAGTTGGTAGTTGTGAGGGGAGGCAAACAGATCTATGTCCGGGCATCCCCATTTCCTTGTTATCATGCTGAAGACTTGTGGATCCAGCTGCCACTTGTGGGGATCCATGAGATTTCTGCTTAGTTAGTCTGCCAGAGTATTTTTCCTTCCTGGCAGGAATTGTGCCTGCAGATGTACTTGGTAAGTTAATGCTGTATCCCACAAAGTCATAGCTAGTCTGAAAAGGGGTAAGAATGTGTGCCCCCCTGCTTGTTTATATACCACATGACCGTGGTGTTGTCTGTCTTTATCAGTAGTTGTCCCAGATGAAGTAGGTCCTTGAAGGCTGTCAGGGCATTCTGAACAGCTAGCATCTCTTTTTCATTGATATGTAGGTGCATTTGGGTTGAGGACCATGTGCCCTGAATGCATCTTCCTGCCATGTGGGCCCCCCAGGCATAATCTGATGCATCCTTTGTTATTGTCTGCCTGGCTGGGGGTAATGTGAATGGCTGTCCCTTGTTTTTGGTGACAAGCCTTTTCCCACCATCGAAACTCCTGTTGTAGGCAGGGAATGAGAGTAATAATTGTTTCCAGGTTGTGGCAATGTTGAGTCCAAACATTTTTTAGGTACCATTGAAGTTTCCTCATATGCAGTCTTGCATATGGAATTATTAGGATGCAGGATGCCATGAAGCCCAAAGCCTGCAGAATATTTCTTGCAGGTAGCTTGGCCTTTGTTGTCAACATTTTGAAATAAGTAGTCAGTTGCCTTTATTTGTCTGGCGTGAGATAAGCCATCTGGGCAGTTGTATTTAAGCTTGCACCCAGGAATATTATCTCTT
This sequence comes from Protopterus annectens, assembly GCF_019279795.1. NCBI lineage: Eukaryota > Metazoa > Chordata > Ceratodontiformes > Protopteridae > Protopterus > Protopterus annectens. The sequence continues at coordinate 426,613,393 of NC_056736.1, forward strand.
GAGAGGGTACTAGTTTTCATTGTCTGTGTACCCTAGGCATGTTAGAAGTCTTTTTACAAACGCCAGATACTGTAGAAGAATGTCCTTGTTCTCTGCTTGAATTAGGCAGTCGTCCAAGTAAGCATATATTAGTATTCCTCTGTCTGCAGAATGCAATTATTGGTGCCAGGCACTTTGTAAAGACCCTGGGCGCAGTAGATAAGCCAAAGAGCAGTGCAGAGAATTGGTAATGCACTGAGCCAGCCTTGAATCTGAGGTATCTTCTGCATAACTGTCTGATTGGGACATGCAGGTATGCCTCTTTTAGGTCTCGAGTTACGAGCCAAGCATTCTTGCCCAGCATGGGCAGAAGCTGCTGCAAAGTCATCATCTTGAACTTTGGTATATCCAAGAATGTGTTCAGAATAGATAGGTCCAGTATTGGTCTCCAGGTCTTGTCCTTTCTGGGAACCAATCCTTGTCCCTGCTCTTGCTCTGGTACTTGTTGAATGGCCCCCATTGTCCATGAGGGATGAGACTTGTTTTTGTGCCTCTGCCCATTGACTTTTTGGCAGATCTGGCCAGCCGTTTGCATTTGGCAGGGTATGGAAATGGAACTTGTACCCTTGTGACACGATATTTAGAATCCACTTGTCCTGGGTTATAATGTGCCAATTCTGAGAAAAAAGTGCTAATTTTCCCCCTAAGGGTGCGGCCAGAAGGTAAGTGCTTGGTGCTAGCAGGGGGAAGTCATTGGGACTGTTTCCTTTATGGTTGTGATTTGTCTTCTCCAACTTTGGAGTGTAGAAGCACCCCATTGCTTTCACCTGTAGGAACCTTGCACCTGGGATCTGCCTCTAGGGCATCTGGATCTGCCCCTTTGAGGTCTGTCTGACACAGGAAAGGACCAATTCTTTGTAGGCCAGTGTCTACTGAACCTAGGTGGCTGTACTTGTAAAAAGTTTTTGACAGTTTGCATAGATTTAGCTTTGTCCTCCATTTTCTTTAACACCTCCTCTGCCTTAACACCAAACAAAGTATCATGCTGTAAAGGTGCATCTAATAATTTAACTTTGACATGATCAGGCAGATTTTGTTCCTTTAACTAAGCATGCCTCCTAATTACAGAACCCGTAACTGCGGCCCTGCAGGAAGCCTCCAAAGAATCAAAACCATTTTGAAAAGTATGCTTTCCAACTTGTTCAGCTGCATGCAATAAATCCTGCATTACCTTGTTTTCTGCACATTCAGAGTTTAATAACATTTTCTGTTTAAGCAATGCCATGACATGTTGCTGATATTTGAGCATATGAAACTGACAATTTAAGGCCCTTATAGCCAAGGTAGCAGATGTGTAAACCTTTTTTCCCCATCTATTCAGTGCCCTAGAATCTCTGTCAGAGGGCGTAGGGGGTTTTTTGCAGCGGAAGCCTTAACTCCTTTGGGACCCTGTGAAATAGTTTCTGGGTCTGCAGCAGGGTTTTTAAAAAGGAATTTGTGAGAGTCAGGAACCCTGTAATATCTGTCAGGCTTAACAGGAGCTGGAGGTAAGGAGTCAGGGGTAGTAGTAAAAGGAAATCCCTGAGCCTCTTTTTAGATTCCGAAAAATCTTGCTCTCCCAGTGGAAATGCTCCCTCATGGTATGCAAGGTTTCCCCAAAAGAATAGTCCTCTGGAGGAGAAACTGAAGGTATAGATTCTTCAGCATCAGAATCCTCAAGGGGGGGGGGGAGAATATTCCTGATCAGAAGAAATAGAAACCTTAAACCTGATCTGAAGATTCATAGTCAGTCTCTTGCCTAGGCCTCTTATCAAGAGGGGGATGGGAACGTCTGATCAAGGTAATTAAGTCTTCCACCATTTTGAGCATCTGTTTTTTGGGCATAGAGGCCTGTCTACGTTGAGTTTGTGTCTTTGCTTTAGAAGGTGATTTAGTCTTGGCCTTTGAAGCTGAAACTCGAACATGAAAATCTCAGGAGTCGGCCGACCGGCACTTGCAAACTGCTTCGGGCACCGTGCGGCAAGAAAGACTGAAGAAAATGGCATCGGCCGCATCTTTTATACCCTGACGACCTGACATCAGGGAAGGGGCGACAGCAGCCGATGCAGGACCCAGGACTTTGGAATTCAGGCCGACTGGGGGCACCTGCCAGCAGGATTACCCAAATGTAATGACTGCAACAGTGAAACACGAAGAACATCAGAAATTCCAGAATCCTGATCAGAAGAATCAGAACGAAAATCAGTCCTAGGTCTCAAAGGGAGAAGGGCGACTTCCCCTGATTAAAGTAATAAGGTCTTCAGCCATTCATATCATTTGTTTTTTTAGGCATTGGGGCCTGACCATGCGGTCTGGGCATCCGTTTTTCTGGTCATGGATTGAGTTTTAGGTCTTGAAGAAGAAGATGGCATCTGTTTAATATGCAAGTCGGTAGGCCTGAATACACCTTGAGAAAACGGTGCCTGCACAGTGGCTCCGGACCCATCCTAGGCAGAGACATCCGCAGGTTCCACAGTTGAAGAAACATCTCACTGCATACCGGATTCCGAATGGGTCTCAGTAGAGGCCTCCGAATCTGAAGTAGTAGTAATCAGGGGCTGTGAAAGCGCCTCACTTGAGTACCGGCGAACTGGCAACTAGGACCTATGTGGTTTCTGTCTGTCTTTATCTCTGTGTTTTTTTGGAATGTCGGTAGTCGGGTGGCTTACCAAAGCCATTTCTGGATAATGAAAGTATTTAAATGCGTAAATGAACCGAAGACGAACAGTACGAGGTTTGAATAAGACACAAAACCGACAGCGAGGTACGTCATGGTCTGGGCCTAGACAAGGAATGCAGTATTAATTAAAATCTTTATGAGGTATTTGCTTTCCACAAGAAATACAATTGTTAACTTTTACGGACATCAGTTTAGAGCAAAAAAAAGAATCCCCAATGGGGTACTTAGCTTAGCTGAAGACTTCGGATCTGAAACTCAAAAACGAAAATTTCAGGAGTCGGCCGACCGGCACTTGCGAACTGCTTCTGCTTCAGTCACCGCAGGGCAAGAAAGACTGATGTAACGGCGTTGGCTGCGTGCTTTATACCCCTGACTACCTGACGCCATGGAAGAGGAGACAGCAACCGATGCAGGACCCAAGACTTTGATAATCAGGCCGACTGAGGGCTACCTGCAAGCAGATAACCCAAATGAGATGACTGCAACAGTGAAGCACGAAGAATAAGAAGTTATGTACCTACCATAACGTTCCATGTTAGTTGTCTTCTCTCGCCTTCTTTCTTGCTTGATGGGTTCGGAGCCGATCCCTCGGCTCCGACTCGGCACTTGCTAAGCTCGAGAGTCACTTTTACCAGCTCGAGGCAGCCCCATATCCCATGATGCAAGGCGGTAAGTACCCAGATCTCGTTTGATGACAAAGGGCAATAGCACCAAGCATAAAATACTTCCCAAAGGAAGAAAGAAAACTACAGATGGAAGAAGGACCAGGTCTGAATGGTCTTCAGCATAACATATAACAAGGTCTGTCCAGGCCAGGGGGAAGGAGGGAGGGTCGCAAGAAAGAAGGCGAGAGAAGACAACTAACATGGAACGTTATGGTAGGTACATAACTTCTTAATGTTAAGTTGTCAATCTCGCCTTCATTCTTGCTTGATGGGACCGCGTCCCTAGCACCTCTATCCTGGGTGGCTCAATGGAACAAACTCTTGAGGACTGTAGAGCCAAAACTGGCTCTGTCCCTGGAGGCCAAGTCCAATTTGTAATGGGAAACAAAAGTGTGAGGAGTGGCCCAAGTGGCGCTGCACAAATAGTGTCTAAAGGAAGTCTAGCTTGAAAGGCTGTAGAAGTAGCTAAGCTCCTAGTTGAATGTGCTTTAGGTTTTGAGCACAGCTGTTTTCCCCTGAGCAGATAAATTTCAGAGATGACCGAAGAAAGCCATCTAGACAAAGTCACTTTAGAAACAGGAAGGCCTTTTTATTATCGCATAGGAAACAAAAAGTTGATCAGATTTTCTAAATTTTTTTGTTCTGTCCAAATAATATCTAAGTTGACGGTGGACATCAAGACAATGTAGCTTTTGTTCAGCTCTATCTGAATAGTTGGGGAAAAATACAGGGAGATCAATGGATTGATTCAAATTGTTCTTTGAAGCGACCTTAGGCAAAAAGGTTGGGTTAGTTCTCAAAGATACTCTGTCTTTGTGAAAAACCAAATAGGGGGGTCGAACCGAAAAAGCATGAAGTTCAGACACCCTCCTGGCCGATGTAATAGCCACTAGGAATAAAGTTTTCCAAGAAAGATATTTCACAGAACAAGAAACAGCTGGCTCGAAGGGGGGAAGAATCAAGGATGTCAGCACTAAATTTAGATCCCACTGAGGAGGAGGATTCCTGATTGGAGGCTTTAGTAGGAAAATTCCTTTCAAGAAGGCCCTGCAGAGCCTATGGGACATAATATTATGATCTGCTATACCGACATGAAAATTGGAAATAGCAGCCAATTGAACTCTGACTGTGGAAGAAGAGGAGCCTGCATGAAAAATCTCTGCTAAGAAGTCCAGGACTGCCTGAACAGGGGCAGTAAAAGGATCAATATTCTTGGCCTTAGCCCAATAAGAGAAACGTTTCCATTTGCTTGTATAAATCCTCCTGGTAGAGGATTTTAGCGAAGTTACTATGATGTCTCTAACTGGGTTAGAGATCAAAGGAAGCCTGGCTAAGGAAGGAAGTGGAGCAACCATGCTGTGAGGTTGAGAGAAGGGATTGACCGGTGCAGCTGACCCGATTGGTGAATCAGAAGATCTGGCACTGGGTCCAGATGCCACGGCTGCACCAAAAGGTGATGATGGAGGAACGGAAACCAAACTTGTCGAGGCCAGTAAGGGGCAATGAGAATCAATTTGGCTCTCAAAACGGTAGCTTTCTGGATAACCTGAGGGATCAGAGGAAATGGAGGGAAGGCATAAAGAAGTCCCTGGGGCCAATCCTGGGTCAGAGCGTCTCTGGGGGGATGGCCTGATGGAGGGAAGAGGCAGAAGAAGTCTGGACATTTGCTGTTTTGGGGAGTAGCAAAAAGATCGCAGCATGGACGACCCCATTCCAGAAAAATCTCTTCCGCTATAGATTGCTTGAGAGACCACTCGTGAGGCATGAGAATAGCTCTGCTCAATCTGTCCGCTACAATGTTGGTTTTCCCAGGGATATGCGTTGCTACCAGAAACCGATGAGAGGAGATCGCCCATTGCCATAGTCTGAGCTTCTCGACACAAGGGGTAGGACTTGGTTCCGCCCTGTTTGTTGATATACCAAACTACAGACATGTTGTCTGTGTGGACTGCAATTGTCCCTACGGGAAGAAAGTCGTTGAGGGCTTGCAACGTTAAAAGCACTGCTCTCATCTCCAGGACATCTATGTGCAGATGGTACTCGAACGGCTGCCACGTCCCATGAACCATCCTGCCCTGATAATGAGCGCCCCGCCCGATCAGGGAGGCATCCGTGGTGACAGTGGCTATCGGGATGGGGGTACAAAGTACCTGCCTTGGTGAACCTGAGGAGATGTGATCCACCAAGCAAGATGCTCTTTGCATGTCTGTGTCACTAGAATCTGGTGACGCATTGGAAGTTGTTGGTATGACCATTGTGTGAACAGCATCCACTGAAAAGGCATGTAGAATCGAGCCAGGGGAAGAAGAGTAATGGCCGCAGCCATGAGACCTAATACCTTTAGAACCATTCTGGCCTGTACTTTCTTGTTGGCCAGAATGATTCTGACATGACTCTGAATGTCTGAAACTCTTTGATCTGTAAGGGCAGCTGACATCCGGACAGTGTTTAAGTTTGCGCCTATGAAGGTAATAGACTGGCAGGGCGATAAGGATGACTTTTCGAAGTTGATCGAGATGCCCAAATGAGAACAAAGGTTTATTGTGTAATCCCTGGCTTGTGTAAGCTGATGCCTGGTGGTGGCTGACAGGAGCCAGTCGTCGAGATACGGAAACACCTGGAATCCTTGACGTCTCAGGTGAGCCGTGACCACTGCCATGCATTTGGTGAACACTCTGGGGGCTGTAGTGAGACCAAAGGGCAGGGCTCTGAACTGGAAATGACTGGACCCCAGCCGGCGGAGAAATCTCCTGGAGCGCCTGTGAATTTTGATGTGATAGTACGATCCTGAAGATCTATTGAGCACATCCAGTTGTCCTTCTGTAAGAAGGGCAGAATTGACTGAAGAGTGACCATTCGGAATCTTGTCTTCCTGACAGACTTGTTGAGTCTGCTGAGATCTAATATTGGTCTCCAGTCTCCCGTCTTTTGGGGACCAAAAGAACCTTGAGTAGATTCCGGCTCTGAATGGTCTGTTGTAACTGGCTGAATGGCTCTTTTGCAGTAGTTTTGAGACTTCTAACTCTGCAATTTCCCTTAGACCGGGTGGTACATCTGGAAGGGAATTTGAGGGGAAGGGACTTTCCATGAAAGGAATTATGTAACCCTTGGATATGATCGACTGTACCCATCTGTCTTGAGTGAGGGAATGCCAGGCTTCTGGGTACAGTGATAATCTTCCCCCGACTGCCTCCAAGGAGGGACAGCCGGGCAACATCTCAGGGATGCTGAAAGGGCTTGTCAGAGAGAGGCTCTCTGTTTCCCTGGTTTTGGACCCCTCTGCCTCTAGAGCGTCTGTTGTTGTTACCCCTCTGCCTCTAGGGGTAAACTGACCACGTGAATCCGGCGTGACTCCTTGGGATTTACGGAACCACATTTTCCCACCTTTCTGTCCTTTGGGATAAGGTCTAGAAGGGGTGGAAAACGGACTCCTACAGCAGAAAGAGTCTTGCCGTCCTGTTCGCACCTGGTCAAAGTTTCCTTCACCTGAGGGCCAAACAAAGCTGACCCATCAAAGGGAGAATTTGTGAAGGACGCCTTAAAGGGATCCATAAAATCACATAGCCGCATCCAGGCTTGGCGCCTAAGAGCCACACCTGTACCTGGCTCTACTGCTCCATCAGCAGCATAAGATATTAGCCGCATGGAGGAGTTTGCAATGGAATTAAGGGTTCCTAGCTGCGAAGCAATTTTTCTTGAGCCCCTGCAGCTGTAGGATCCTGTACTACTTCACCCAGCTCCTTAAGGATATCCCTCTGGAGTCTGGTGAAGTGACATAGGTAATTCAGCGAACGCATAGCAAAGGTCGCTGAGGAAAACATCCGCTTACCGTACCTATCCATGGTCCTAGAGTCCTTATTAGGAGGATGGACGCGTACGGAAGGATCTGCAAGTTCCTTCTTGGCGGCCGCAGCCACCACCACGGCATCAGCCGGGACACCCTTAGTCAGGCGTTGCCCGTCACACGGGCAGTGATAAATTTTGAAGGCCTCCTAGGGACTCGCTCTAGAGAGTCAGGAGCTGCACACGCCTATCGTGCAATAACCTGCATAAGGGGGCCGAAAGGCGGAGACACCCAGGAGGTGGAGGGCCGAGATTCAAACGCCTCTAGGTACACTGACTCATCCTCAGAGGGATTGTTGGTGGGCCAGTTTCCCTCTGTTTAAGGAGTTCTAGGATGTCTGAGAAGGAGACATCCTCAGAGGGGATCTAGGGATCCCTCTGACTCATCAAAGTCAGTATCCAAGTGACAGACTCGGGGAGTCTACATGCTTCCTCTTACAAGTCCTCTTCCTAGGAGGATCTCCCGAAACATCAGGAGAATCCTCGGAAGAGGGGAAATTCCCAATGGGGAAACCTGAGGCGGAGGATCTCTGGGTCCTGTAGCAAGAGAAGTGGCAGAGATGTCAACAGGTACTATAGAGGGAGGAGCTACGGAACAGACTGCTGACTGATACCAGTGGCCAGCACACTCTTCATCACCTCGAATGCTCCCCTCCCAGGCAGGTCCGAGAGAACCCGTTCAAGAACTAGGAACTCCAGGGACCACCGAAGGGAAGTCTCGAGGCAGATGTCGGAGCCGAGCTCACCAAGGCCGAGGCTCCAAGGGGAAGAGCGGGTTCGGACAAGGGTCCGATGCCACTCACCCCTCGGAGGAGACCATGGAAGCCCGACCACGAATCCCTCTAAGGAAGGTCTCGACGAGGAGATAAGAGTAGAGGCTGAAGGAACAGAAGGGGTATCCGTCCTCCAGCCGTAGCAGTAACCATTCCGAAGACTCCAACTCCAAGCTCTGGGGTAGAGTTGAAGGAGGAACTGTAACGGGTGTGGACCAACAGTCGCCTGTTGAGACGGACTATGTAACATTTGGGCCAGTACCTGTGACTTAAGTAATCTGCTGACCACTCTCTCTAGGTCATGGTCTGAAAGTCTGGATGACCTTGAAGATCGGCTCCGATGGCTCCGTTCCGAAAGGAGAGGTGAAGCCGGAGCCGAAAGTATCGGCTCCAAGGAAGGAGACCTCGACCTCTTCCTGGAATGAGCCATCGGAACCGATACTATAGATCCTGTCGGAGCCGAAGACTTATCGGATCCGACAGGAAGCCTCGATGCATCGGCGCCGAAGGCTTTGTTAAGCCAGAATCGGCTCCAGCCGGAGCCGATCTCGACTCGGAACGAGTCGGAGCCGAGGCCGCAGGCTTAGACACAGAAGCCTGGGCCTTGGAAGATTTGGCTGATTTTGATGGAGCCGACTTAGCCGGAGAGCCCTCCGGCTTAAGAAGGCCCCTAAGTATCAGCTTATTACGTCTTTCCTGCAGGACTCTCTGGCTGAAGGAATGACAAATAGCACAGGAGTCCTGCAGGTGAAGAGGCCCCAGGCAATACAGGCAAGAAGTGTGACCATCTGTCAGAGACATCTTCTGACAGCACGAGTCACACTTCTTAAAACCTGAGACCCTCTCCTTTGACATGGTGCTTCACAAAACACACACACACACACCAGTCAAAAAATTAAATTAAATAAAATACCAAGAAGGTATTCCTATAAAACAAACACACACACCCTAACAGGGAGGGGATGGGATGGGATGGGTAAAGTTTGACTAAAAAAAATTAGAAGAGACAGGGATTTTCTGTCAGAAAATCTATATAATTAACTTATAACTAACGATTAAAGGTTTTTTTTACAAAAAGGGGCTTAAATATCAAAAAAGTGAATCACTTACCAGGAGCTGGTAAAAGGAGGACCTCATAAGCGAAGCGGCAAACGAGATCTGGGTACTTACCGCCTTGCATCATGGGATATGGGGCTGCCTCGAGCTGGTAAAAGTGACTCTCGAGCTTAGCAAGTGCCGAGTCGGAGCCGAGGGATCGGCTCCGAACCCATCAAGCAAGAATGAAGGCGAGATTGACAACTTAACATCATCTATTATAATTATATAGGGTTATGAAAATCAAACTGAATTTACATTCAGTAACTAAGTTAAATACTCTGCAACCCAAAGCTTAGCTTTAACAGTAGAGTTTAATAATGAAGCATTCCTCTTTCCTGACAAATACTATTCAAAACTATTAAATGACACATTTAGGATGAGCAACTCAGAAGGAACAAATATGGTAATATTTACACCTTAAATAGTATCTTCTTTTTTACAAAGTTTGAGTACGTGCACTTGCAACAATATTTCAAAGTCAACAAAAACTTCATTGACTAGTGACCGACTTTCAATATACAAACAATGTAGCATCTGTCAAATTCCGCTTTGCATTATATTTAAACAATAAAGCATTTGCCAAACTCCACTTTGCATTATATTTGTACCTTTAACAATTATTTATCAATTGCTATTATACTATATAATGCCTTTCACCTGGGATGTGGTATTTTCCCAAACATGACAAGATTTTTATGCTTTGAAAACATATAATAAAGAAAAAAGAAACTATTCTAGCAATGGTTTCCTCAATAATTGTAGAGATTTTATTTCTTATAATCTTATGTATCATCTCATTATACGCTATCACACAATTTTTAATATTTTTTGTTTACTTACCTATTCTTGGCAATTAGTATTTGGCTTTGCAATGGAACGCTACCCCACTGCCATTTCTGCACAAAAATGGGCATGGCAAACAAGACTTACATGGCAAGGGTGTGTGATGTGGTATGACAATCATGTATGACTAACAAAGTAGATTTGTCAGTGTAATCATGAATATTCATTTATAATCCTAGTTACTCGTGTGTTAAAACTGAGCGGTCTTGGAGTTAGTACATTTAAGTTGAGGGGGTGGGGCTGGGGGGTTAATCCCACTTCACCAGTGAGGAGTGGTAAAGCCAAGCACAACATTTCATCCTTATGCTAGATATCTTTCTCTTAGCTGAACCAATGTATGATGCTGGCATCTCATCTAAATGGGAAACATAATTCATTTGATTGATTAAGGGGCAAATAAGGATGTCACTTCATCCACCGTGTCCACTACCACATTCCAAATAAAACAAGCATCCCCCATTAGCTTCAGTGGTATCCAACACATGACCTCTCTAATACCACAGGCACTAATACGTCTTGCATTAGCAACAAATTAAAATGTGGAATTAGTGTCTGGTACCGACTCGCTACACACCTCTCATCATCAAAGCAAGAGTTCCTGGCGAAGCCATAAAAGTGGCACAAAAAACTAAATAAATAAAAAAAGGCCAATCAGTAAGTTGTAAGCATATTTAGAAACTGGATATTCTGCAAAAGGTATTTTTCCTCCTTTTTTCTCTGTCCTTCCTATCCCTTTCCTCTTTCCCTTTTTTTCCCCTTAAACATTTCTCCTACTTCAATCCCCCTTTTATAATGCATAAATGTTTCTAGCTATAAACTTCCTCTGTAGATCACTGAAAGATCCCCTTAGGCATATATTAAAATGATTAACAAACTTATCATAAGGTTGAAATTGCATCACAGATGTCAACATTTACAGGCTATGAAGATTATAACAAAATCAGCACACTCTTGGTTGACACCTGACAATATAGTCAATTTAACCTAGTGATCAACACAAAAAGGTTCTGTCACAGTAAACAATGAATTTAATAAAGATTTGTTATCCGACCAGTCTGCATTATGAAGTTGTTATAGTAAGACAAAACTTGGGCAAAACAGAATTTGACAATGGTATAACTTGTAATACAGGCAAGCACCAGTTAACACTGCTTACCTTAGTTTCTTTTATCGTGACATTTTTTTAAGGTAACTCATTTTTATCAAATTTTTTTTTCAACCTTTAAAGATTTTCTAAAGACATCTGAATGTTCATAAATGGAAGTGTCTAACAGAATACATGCTTTGAAGCGACGCTGCAGTTCACAGCCACAATTGCTAGTGCCTTTGCTCTTCCAGCTAAGTTGAGAGTTCAAAGGTCAGACAGCATGTCAGGTCGTGTTTCCACACAGCTGTTTCAGCAGCAAGCAATGTATTCTAATGCTTGTGCAATAAAAAAGGTGAAGCTTTTGTACATTCTAGCAGTAAAATCAAATTGTTTACACCAGCTGCTGAACTGCTGCTGGAGCCTTAGGAGCCGCAAAACACTCTACCATGAGGGAAGAATGCAAAGACAAAGAAAGAAGGGAAAATGGTTAAAAAATATTTTAAACATTTTATTAATCAGCATCATACAACACGTCCAAACAGCCCACTCACCACCAACCTCCCACCCATCCAGACACAGCAAACCCCACAACAGAGTCCCAGCATGAACACCCATCAAAGAAAGACTCCTTAATGCACAAGAACTGCAAATGTAAAGGAAACCGAACCAGGAAAAGAAAATGCATCTCTCTATGGATGCCAAACCTCACAGCCACATCAGACCCAAACAAAAATCAAACACTCGATCCAAACACCAACAGCAGCCAAGGCACCCACCAATGCTCCAGCGGGCCAAAAAAAAAAAACATGAACCACTGCAACAAAGCAAAGCTCCCCACTCAGAACACCACAGAAAGTGTAATACAAAGCATCTACCTCCCCATCAAAGCCCCATATGCACTAGAAAGAGGGAAATGAAAGAAGAAGGGAACACAAGACCCAGCATCAATACAAATAGAACAACAGATAATCAAAACAACAGTCAAAGGATAATATAGCAAAACATTACAATGAAGTCCCCATTCCATAAAAGGTCACATCCTAACCCCCATAATCATTACCCCCAACAATTCACTGTTTTAAAATAAAATTATGGAAACCTATAGTATCTGAAAACATAAAAATGAATGTGGTGGGAGGAGAGGGGGTATGCAGTAAACTGAATGCGACTAAGTGAAGCTAATAGAAAGAAAAGAGAGAGGAAGGACGAAACAGAAAAGGAACAAAATATTTATTATATTTTGTAATAGCATACCTTAATGTAGTAGTATTCATCTCCTATGGATTAAAAGATTATTCGTGGCAGATGTTCATATATAAGGAAAATGAACAGGCTTCTTGTCTGAGTTTTTTACTTTATTTATCACTGGAAGACAAAATACCCTTAGCAGCTTGTCTTTTCAGGATAGGTAGAGAGAGATTCATGTATTTGACCTTGTCTAGCAGATTACTTTTCTTAAAGTCTGTTGCCTCTTCAATGTTATTAAAAGCTTTTTTGTTCATCAGAAAGAATCATTTTGATTCTGGCAGGAAATATGACCTGTGCTCTGTCAACTTTTTTTAAATTCTTGATAAGGGGAACACAAGCTTTTCTTTTGGTTATTACAGTAGCTGCATAATCATTATCAAATATGAAGCTCTTCTCATTAATTTGTACTGGATTCCCCAACCAACCAATCATTTCTCACTATTAAGTATTTGTCTTGTGTTGATAACTTCACAATAATGAATCTTGTAAACTATGGATTTTTTGAGAGGGATGTAATCGATAAGGACCTGTGAGCTTTCTCGATTCACCTTCGGAAGCCAGTTATTCAAAAATTGAATCATATTTCCTTCCATTTTTGGGGGGAGTTCCATAAATTCTAGTATTGTTCTTTCTTGATCTACATTCCAGGTCTTCCACTTTTTCTAGTAACAGGTTGTTTTGTTTTAATAGGAAGTCTATCTGATTCTCATTTTCTGTTCGTCTTCCATCTATCTCATTGACAGATTCTTCTATTGGTGCTATTTGGTCAGAATGTTTGTGATTTCCTTCAATACATCAATCTGCTTCTTACTTTCTTTTTTCATATTCTCCATAATTTTCTCCAAGTTATCCATTTTTCAGGAAAGGTCTTGTGTATTAGCAATAATGGTTTGCAATTCCTTCTTCATAGTTTTCCTGGAGAGAAGCCTTTGAGTAACTCATGTCTATTCCAGTCTGTAACAAGCTGTAAAACGTCGGACAGGAATTTTCTCAGGAAAAAGATTCTAGAACTGAAAATTCTTCTCAATAACTTTCCCATAGTATTATGATGAATATTAGAGAGAAAATTATTTGATGTTTTTATGTTAAAGTGCTGAAATCCTGTCAGAAAAAAATATTTTAAGGCAGAGCAGTAAATTAGTGCTGTTATCTGCTTGGCTTCCTTGGCTACGCCCCCTGTACAAACATTTCTTGATGCAAACTGCATGTTAAATTGTAAAGCACATTTGTATGGTGTACAGTCAGGTGTTGTCGCCTCACAGTAAGACGCTGTCCGGTTTGACTCTCAGTTAGAGCATCTTCTGCGTGGAGACATGCGTGAATGGGTATACCTTCGTTGAAGGTTGTGCATCAGGGCTGGCAACTTGGTACGTAAAAATCAACTGCCAATCATTAGTGGACCGGAGTTCTGCTATGGCGACCCCTAACCGGGAAAAGCCGAAAGTCACAACAGTCAGGACAAGTTTAAAGGTGAATTCAGGGGAGTCCTTTCAGTTACTGCTATGTGCTATATTAAAGTAAAAGGATACTTTTTCTTAGCTGTAAAGTATCCAAGGTAAAAAAAAGACTGGAAGTAAGCAAATTAAAGTTAATATAAAGTAATGGTCTTCAGCTGCTGGAGTGGTGAAATGTAAACGTGCGTTAGTTACATTACATGTAGAATTAAGTTGATGTCTAGACGAACAGTCTTAGTTTAAGCTATAAGCCGTTTCTTTTTTAAAGCAAATAGGCTTGAAAATAAGGCAACATGCAGAAATGCATGGAAAATAGTCCCACAGTTCCTCCTTGCCTTTACAAAGTCTTTAGCTATTTGTTTTAATTAGCAAATGGTTTCATTTGGATAGAAGAATTCAACAAGTGCAAGCAATTAATCATGACAGGTCTGAAATGTGTGTTCCGAATGAAATCTGCAAAGGTTCTTTCATGCAGTTGTGAAGTTACTAGTTGTTTTTTCCATTACCAACAGCTTTTACTAGGATATAGAGTTAATCATAAGAGGTCTGAACAGTGTGTTTTGAGTAAAATGTGCAAGGTGTAATATAATTAATATTTAAAACTGCACTGGCAGGCAGTTCAGTAAAAAAAGAAATTTGAACTATGAGAAGTGAATATGTTATACAAGTAGGTGCCTCCTTAACAGCCTTGGTACTTTAATGCATTTAACATAAGTGCACAAAGTAATTTATTTAAAGGCCACCCAAATCACTTTTTACTAGAGTTAAAAGTCTACTGAAAGCATGCAAGCTGTTTTTATATCAGGGAAGTGACTGGAGATAAATTAATTGATAATTTGTTCTTTTCTTAAGTGAGGACACAGGTTCTACTAAGCACTTTAGCATGTGAAACTTTAGAATACTAAACAGACAAAAAGTATCTAGGCTTCACGTTTCATATGTTTTTTCACTGGCTGACGAACTATCTCCTGAGTGATACTTAAATACAAAGTGAATGTCTGGGCCTTTGTCCCTATCAAAGACTAAGTCTGCATAAAGTAAAGCACTGCTGGTGATTCCCTGCTATGGTTTCCCACACATCTTTGTTTGTTAATCTTCTTTTTAAACCTGGTGGATTTAAGCTTCCCATCCCTACTGTAAATCAAGTTTAATAAGCTCCTCCCTTTTTACATTGCTGCTGCTATCTTGAATTATTTATTTGCCTTTCCTTGTGCTTTTATCGAAAAAAGTGCATTTTGCATCATTGTCTGCTCTACTGATTTACTTCATCTAGATTCATTATGTAGCTAGCTGTTGGATAAAGTAGTGTATTTTTACACTATAGCAAGCACTTGTTTTTTCATCAAGGTCAGAAAAATTTCCGAGTGCACTGTGAAGTAGCCTGGTCTAAGTTGGGGAAATGCTTGAGACTTCTACATGCAGATTTATTGGCTGAAGGGCTTATTAATCAGCATATCTTCTTTTTATCGCCTTTATAAATTCTGTACAATTGAAAACCTCTTGGTTCATTTATACAAAGGAAAGTAAATTTACTGAATAGCCACACTTTTATGAGGTATTTAAAAGTACACTGCTACATCCATATTTTAAGTTTGCTTGTGGTAGCATTTCACTCCGGACACTCCTTTACTGTGCTTTTATATTTGAAGGACTAGGTTTATTCACCTAGTGGCTATAGGTGTTTACCTGGTCTATCTGAGCTGGGAAACACACAAAAGGGCTCCAAGTACTTTTTTTTTTTTTGCAATTCTCATATATTGTGACTGTACTTCAGCAGTTAAAAAAAACTGTAGTGTCTGCAGTTGCTTTGCACTGTATTACATTGTATCTGTTAGTTGCGGGGCTGTTGCAAGTAGTTTGTGCAGTCTCATTACACTTTGGTTCCAAACCAGCTATTCGACTTTAAGAAGGTGTTTTCTGCACCCTTGTGGCAGAAGTGTGCTGATCTAGCCTGTCTGAGTTGGGGATTACTAGTAAAAAGCTTACTGTGTACTTTCCAAATTGGCAGTTAGCTTAAAATGTGTTTCTCTTTGCTCATTTTTAAGCCACATATTAGCATGGTGATGCTCTTTGCTCAGTGGCAGATAACAGTGCCCAGTATAAATGCAAAAGCCTAGAAGCTCAGTTTTTCCCTAAACAGCTGTCAGTGAAAGCCTTTCAAGCTTCTCTGCTGCTCTAGGAACAACTCAGTTGAGCAATGAGCAGCACTGCCTTATTCTTTAACCTTAGCCTACACAAAGTATAGATGCCTCTTTTAGTCTCGGCACTTCCAGCACAGTCCTATCAAATCAACCCATTGCCTTCTCTAATGAAACATACAGTAAGAACCTGCTGTCATGGATGGGCAGTTTCCCATCATCTCTCTGGCCAATGTGATAGATATGGCCATCCTGAGGCAATGCAGCAATTGTCTTATGTATACTAACAACCACTTGCTCCTGAAACAAGCAAATACTTTACTTTGAGAAAAGTAGTTACACCATGAAATTGGAGGCAAGACTCTCACGTAAGGGCAAACTGAATGGCAAATAGGTTATCAGCGAGCAAGCACACACACACACACACACACACACACACACACACACACACACTTCCCAATCTAAATAAGGACACAACACAAACTCACATGTACGACGGTGCTCACTAGTAACCTAACAAAAGATCAGACCTCCTAAATGGAAAACACTTACACAGACAATGCAAAAAAATAACCACAGCACAACACGCACACACTAGTATCTCAACAAATAAGCCCATAAGTTGTCAAGTTGTCACACTGCAGAACCTAATATACTGGTGAGAAGTGACTCCATTGTGAGACACATGGATGTTCCCTTCTCCAGGCTGGATAAGGAGAGGGTTACAGTTAGCTGCCTGTCAGGTCCCAGGATCTGTCAAGTCACTCAAACACTCAAGTCACTCAACCACAAGCACCAGTATGACTATGTCATACTTCATGTGGGGTTGAATGACTTGTGATGTACCTCACTGGACTATATAAACAGACACATGACTGAGCTCTCAGATTATGGGTCACAGACAAGTACAAGCCTATCCTTAAGCAGCATTCTACCTTCTCATGAGGATGAGGTCACAATACAAACAAAAAAAATGATTGACTATCAACTGTCTTAGCTTCTGGTATCAGTTCAAGGGGCTCCAGCATCTGTCAGCCTGGGAAGACATGCTTGACTGGCCACACTGCTTTGCCAGAGATGGTCTTCACCAGTTTCCTCTATGCTTTTGGATACTGGCAAAGGCACTTGCCTCTCCCATAGTGAATTTTTTAGGCAATGCCAAAAATAGCAGCATTTCTGACGTAAACAAAAAAAAAAACCTTGAGACAAACTCAAGGCTTTGCTGCTTTATGCTAGGAGCTTGAACAGGAAACTGCACTCCCTGGAAATACTCCTCACCTTGGAAGATGCTGACATCTGTGCAGTCACTGAGACGTGGTTCAAGGCTGCAGACAACACCCCAGCCATGCAAGGCTACAATGCCGCCTACATATTCAGACCCCAAAATGACCAAAAAACAACCAAAAGTGGAGGTGCATCCGTCTTCATTAAAGCCAAATACACCTCGAGACTGGTTAAACAGTATGACACTCGAGCAACTCCAGGTCCAACTAACTATACGTAAAAACACTGTACCACATCATTGCTAGTTACAGCGCTCCCACATGAACCAAGAGAAGCAAACTACCAACCTGGACTTGCTAAAGTCACTCACTATACAGCCAAATACCTTGGTCATGGAGAGATTTCAGCTATCCTTCTATTGATTGGGCAACAAACCACAGACATGCTCCCTCTGAGGTTCCTGGACTTTGTAAATACAAATTCTCAGGAACAGTTAGTCTGCACCACCACAAGGTGCTCAAATGTCCTACACATAGTACACACCAACATAGGAGGTCTCTGCACTACTCCGTGTGTTGCTCCCCTGGCAAGGACAGACCATAAACTTGTCTTATTCGAAGCAACAATCAAGCCCAACACCCTCACAGGAGCAAAAAAAATGAAAATTTTCCCCACAGCAAACTACAGCCTACTAAGCGATGGTTTAAACAGTTTCAAACCCCCTGCTAACACAGCCAATGATGACTCCTATGTAGAGGAGTACATAAATGCCCTGTATAAACACAACTGTATAGATTTAGCCGTACCTGACCAGATCAAAACCAGGCCCTCCCAAAAAAACAAGCCACCCTGGTGGACCTAGAGGTTATATAACAAAAGGAAGAAACTGATGTCCAAGAATAAAAGGAAACTTACTCAGCAGAGGAAGAATGCCCTTCACAGCTTGAAGAAGGAAATTGGATATCTTTTAAAGTCCTCTAAAGTGAATTACAAAGCTAAATTAGCATCAATAGCCAAGGACAATCATAAGGCATTCTTTAGCCATGTCCAAAATCTAAAAGGGAATGGCCAGCTATGCACTGAACTTGTAGTGGATGGTACCACTCATACTGAACCTTAGGAAATTGAACTTCACACACACACCCCCCCCCCCGTCCCCACCAGCCATACCCCATAGCCTGACACCAGTCCTCTGCCTAGTATCTCCAAACAGCAGGTCATATCCGCACTCTCCAAGGCCAAAAACATGGCCTCTATTGGACCAGATAACATCTCAGGCTGCTTACTAAACAATTTAAAACAAGACCTAGTAGAACCACTTGGCACTGTTTACCACAGCCTGAGCACTGTATTTGTTCAAGCAGAGTGCAGAAGAGCAAATGTAATCCCCCTGCACAAAGGGGGCCCATCAACCAACTCGGGGATATACCGACCCATAGGTCTAACCAGCCTTACCTACAAGGCCATGGAAAGAATCATCACGGGCCTTATCAACAAGGACATAGGTGATTTTCAAACCCTTGACCCGACCCAGTTTGGCTTGATTAAGGGTAGATCATGCTTATTAAACCTGGTGGACTTCAAGAATGTCACCAGTCCTGGATGAAGGCAAAACAGTACATACCACCCATCTCAACTTAGCCAAGGCTTTTGACGCAATTCCCCACTTGAGCATTGAGAAACTCTCCTGGCTGGAGATTAATCCTTACTTCACTAGATGGAAAGCCAACTGACTCATCGACAAAACGTACAGTGTCAAAGTTAGGGATTCCACCTCTACCACTAGACCAGTTGCCAGTGGCATACCACAAGAATCTGTGCTGAGCCCTCTACTGTTTAGAATCTATTTCTCTGGAGTCCAGGCAAAAGAAGACAGCCTGTGGTTTACCAAGTTCGCTCATGATTGCAATCTGGGTGCAATCATTGAGTCCCCAATGATCTTAACATATTACACAGGAGACTAACACAGACAAATGATTAGTTTTAGTCCATGGCTTTAGCACCAAACACAAAAAAAAGTACATTATTATCCTCTTTGGCAAAGAGGAATTCCCTGCAAATTACAATACTGACAGCACCTCCTTAAGCTCAAACCCAGTGGTGTGAGATTTGGGAACACAGGCTGACAGCAATCTAAACATCGATCACCACATGTCCACTGTGGTAAGGAAAGCCTTCTACATTGCGCACCTCATAAGTAAGGGCATCGCATCCAAGACTAAGGATGTTATAATTCCTCTGTACTCAACCCTCAGACCACTAATACAGTACAATGCTCCCTTTAGCATGCACCTCGTCAGACACTTGCAGCAGCTGGAGACCACAGAGGTTTCTCACCAAGAAAATTCAGGGCCTCCAAGACCTGTCCTACGTGGAAAGACTGACAGTCCTGTCACTGTACTCCATATCGTACAGACTACTGAGATGAGACATGTGCCTGGCCTACAGAACAGTCTCCAAACCTGCCCTAATGGAAATGCTGCACATCCGCAAATCAAATTGGACAAGAGTTACTTGCTCCAGGGATCTCAACCTGGCCTGTGACATTAACAGAACATGCTGGAGTGATAGCTATGTCTCTCAGTGATTGCTGCTCCTCTGGAATAAACTCCCAATTCACATGAAGCAGAGCTCCTCAATGACCCTATTCAAGCAAAACCTAGACAATTGGATGGGAGACTGCAATTTCACTCTGGAGTGGCACCTATGACCCTCATGGACAGCAGTACTCGGTGCTGATCATAAACTCACTATGTGAAAAATGACCAACTAACCAAGGTCAATTAGGAAACATGGGTATAATATGGCTAGGCTTCTAAAGACACTACAGTCTAGGGCCATTAGCTTAGTAACCTTCTATGAACTTATAGAGAGCCTGACAGAAAATAAACTACAAAAGGTGAAGAGAAAACAACAACTGGAAAGGATCCTTCAGCTGTTCAGCATAGGTCCGAGTTCTAGGCATGGGTCAGCAAGCCCTGCAGAAGTGCAGAGGCAAACCCTGCCCTAGACTTAGAAAAAAGAGGCAGGTGGTAATGCTTTGTAAAGGTATGGACAGAGGTCCAGGTGGCAGCTTCCAAGATGTCTCTGGTGGGGACTCCTCTGAGGAAGGCTGTGGAAGTGGAGGCTGCCCTAGTGGAATGGGTACAGATAGACCTGGGGGGGGGGGGGGAGTTCCCATGTAGTCTGTAGCAGAAATGGATACATTGTGATACCCATTTGGAACTGGTTTGTTTGGAAATCAGTTTCCCCTCTGCCCCAGAGGAAAAGCTGACAAATAGTTGGTATGTTTTTCTGAATGGTTTAGTACAGTCCAGATAGTATCGGAGTTGTCTCTGCATGTCTAGCGAGTGTAGAATTCTCTCCTCCTTCTTTTGAGGGTTGGGAAAGAAGGTGGGTAGGTGTATGGCCTGGTTGAGGGTCACATCAGATACCACCTTGGGCATAAAGGAGGGGTTAGTCCTCAGGGAGACCCTGTCTGCATGGAAAAATAATGAAGGGCTCAACAGCCATGAGAGCCTGAAGTTCTGATACCCTTCAGGCTGAGATGATAGCTAGTAGGAAGGCAGTCTTCCAGGAGAGGTATTTCAATTCTGTACAAGCAGCAGGTTCGAAAGGGGGTAAGGTTAGTTTATCTAGAACGTAATTCAGGTCTCAGAGTGGCGTGGGAGGCCTTCTTGGAGATCTGATATTAGAAGCCCCTCTGAGGAATTGCTTAATCAAAGGATGAGAGAAGAGGGGTGGGTCTGAATCGTAATGGGCAGAAATGTCTGAGGCATGGATTTTAATAAAGGAGAAAGAGAGGCCATTTTTGAGCAACACAGCTAGGAAATCCAAGATAAGAGAGATGGAAGGATTGGAGGTACTGGCTCCTTTGGACCGGCTCCAGGAGCAGAATCTTTTCCATTTCCCTGCGTATCACTTTCTGGTGCTGGGCCTTTTGGCCTCTGTGATAATGTCTAGTACCGGTTTGCTTAACAGGGACTCCTTGTTAGCTTTTAAGGTACAAGCCATGCGGAAAGATTGAGAGTCTAAGTCTGGGTGCTGTTATCTTCCCCCTCACCTAGGTCAAGATGTCTAAGATCAGGGGAAGCTGCTTGGGGGGGGGGGGGGGGGCTGTAAGGTCAGACTGTGCAGTATGGGATACCAATGCTGTCTGAGCCAATCTGGAGCAATGAGGATGGCCTTTGGTCTCTCCTCCCTTACTCTGATCAGTACCTTGGGAATAAGGGGCAGAAGAGAGAATGTGTACACAAAGAGGGAGTTTCCAGGGGAAGGTCAAGGCATCCACCTTTCATGCTAGGAGGTGATACTCCCTGGTACAGAATTTTGTAGCTGGTGGTTGAGGTGCGAGGCAGGGAGATCCACTTCCGGAGTCTCCCACTCCTGAGTGATTTGCAGAAAGATTTCCCCTGTGGAGCTGTCATTTGTGGGGGTCCAGTAAGTTTCTGCTTAGGTGGTCTGCCAGGGTATTGTTGACCCCTGGTAGGTATTGGAAAATTAGGTGTAGACTCATGGAGATGGCTGTAAGCCAGAGGCTCATGGCTAAGCTGCGCAGGGGGTAAGATTGGGTCCCACCTGTTTTTTGATATAAAAACAGACAACACCACAGTAATGTGGTATAAGGAGGATCCCTGGCCTGAGATGGGGTTTGAAAGATGTCAGATCCTTTTGTACTGCCATAATTTCTTTCTGATTGATGTGCAAGTGAGTGCTGGGCATCCCAAAGACCTTGGGTGCACCTGCCTGCTAGGTGAGCACCCCAAGCAATGTCTGAGGCATCGGTGGTGATGGTCTGGCCGGTAAGGCAGAGGATGAAGGGAAGACCCTTGTCCTTGGCACAGGCTTCTGCCCACCAGAGAAACCCGGCCCTTATACATGGGATCCTAGGGACTGAGTGCTCGCACCAAAGGTTCTTTAGATACCACTGAAGTTTTCTTATGTGAAGCCTGGCCAGAGGAATGAAAAGGATGCAAGATGCCATGTAACCCAGGGCTTGCAGAAACTTCCTCACAGTGAGGTTACTTCTGGAAGCCAGCTAGGTAAAGTAGAGAGGCAGAAAGCTCTGCTTTTCTGGGGATAGCAAGGCCATTTGGGATGCTGCGTCTAGCACGGCTCCCAAGAAAAAGATCTTCCTGGTGGGGTTTTGCTTTGATTTCTTCTCGAACGTGAACCCTAGGGAAGTTAGGAGTGATTTGACAAAGGGAAGGTCCTGGAGCAGCTTTTCTTTGCACTCTGCCTGAATGAGACAGTCGTCCAGGTAAAGGTAAATCTGTATACTTCTCTATCTGCACAATGCTATGGCCGGGGCCAAGCATTTGAATACTCTGGGTGCAGTAGATAAGCCAAAGGGCAGCGCAGAGAACTGAAAGTGTTGTGTTCCTGCTCTGAAGTGCAGGAATTTCCTGCAAGATTCCCTGATGGGGATATGGAGGTAGGCATCTTTTAGGTCTAGGGTCACTAGCCAGCCATTTTTTTGTTAGCATAGGCAGCAGCTGCTGCAAAGTTAGCATTCTGAATCTGGGGACCACCAGGGAGGTGTTCAGAATGGATAGATCCAGGATGGGGCACCAAGTGCCCTCTTTTCTGGGAACAAGGAATAGTCTGGAATAAAAGCCTTTGCCTGTATGATCTGGGGGGACAGGTTCTACTGCCCCCTGGGATATGAGAGTTTGGACCCATTTCAGTGCCTCTGCCCACTGATTTGGAGGCAAGTCTGGGTACCCTCTTGGAATTGGGAGTTCGCTGAAAGAGAATTTGTATCCCTGAAAAATTATCTTTAAGACCCATTGGTCCTTTGTTGCAGAAAGCCAATTGTCTTTGAAGAGGGAGAGCCTTCCCCCTAGTGTTTGATGAGTGAAGGGAGGGCAGAGGGGGGATGGGGAGTCACTGTGAGTGCCTGCTATAGAAGATTGGCTTAGAACTCTCTGCCTTAGGGATGGAAGTGGTCCATTGTTTGCTTCCCTGCTGGCCCTGGGATAGGGGCCTGGATGGTCTGTCCCTGTGGGACTTACCTTGGCCCCGTCTGCTAGGTGCAGGGAAGGCCAAGTGCTTAGATGTAAAGTTCCTGCTGAACCTGGGAAGTTGAACCTAAAAGAAATCTTTTACTGTTTACATAGATTTTGCTTTGTCTTCCACCTTTTTAAGTACATCTTCTGCTTTTTCCCAAACAAGCGCTCCTCATCTAGAGGTGCATCAGTTTAGACTTGACATGATCAGAGAGAGGTTGTTCCTTCAGCCATGCATGTCTCCTAATACCAGATCCTGTTACTGCTGTCCTGCTAGAGGCTTCTATGGTGTGTTATATCCACATTGTAATGAGTGTTTAGCCACTTGACAAGCAGAGTGCAGTAAATCTGCTAACTCTTTAGAATTGGCACAGACAGGAAAGGTAGCAATCTTGTGTTTTAATAGTTCCAAAGTATATTGTTGATATTTTAACATGGAACCGACAACTGAGTGCTCTGATAGCTAAGGTTGCAGAGGTGCATACTTTTTTACCCCATCTGTCCAGAGCTCTGGAGTCCTTGTCAGAGGGAAGAGGATTCTTGGCAGAACTAGTCTTACCTCCTTTAGGTCCCTGTGTAATGACCTCTGGGTCTGCAGTAGGATTTCTGTAGAGGTATTTGTGAGAATCTGGTAATCTGTAGCACCTGTCAGATTTACTGGGAGGAGGAAGGGTGTCAGGGGCTAAGCTGGATTCATGGAAAACATCCACCACTTCTAAAAAAGGGGGGGATGGCCAGGGGTCTGTGCTGGGGCAGGTCCAGAAACTCTCCAAGTCTTTTCTTAGACTGTGAGAAGTCATGAGATTCTCAGTGGAAATGTTCCCCGAGGGAGTGAATGGTTTCCTCAAACGAAATGTCCTCTGAAGGGGAGGAAGAAAGGATGGATTCCTCTGCATCTGAATCCTCATATGCAGTTAAGGGATGCTGTTCCTCTTCAAAAACTGAATAGTCAGATTACTCAGAATTCTATTCTGTCATAATTTCTGGAGAAGGGTGCCTTTTCCTTTCAGAAGTTGTGGCCTGACTACCTCGGGTAAGGGAGATTAGATCCTCCGCAATTTTAAGCATTTGTGCTTGGGGTGATGGAGCAGTAGCACGATGGTGGCTAGCAGCAGATTTCCTAGGAGTGGCCTGGCCTCTCGGTCTGAGAGAATCCATCGGTCTGAGAGAAATGGTAGTCAGATGAGAAGACGTCAGTTTTTGTCTAGATTTGGTAGTGCGAAAGGCCTCCTTGTAAGCCAGTGCCCGAGTCATGGCTCTGGACCCAACCGAGGCAGAGACAGCCAAAGGCTTGGAAGACGAAGAAGATTTCTGTGGCATACCGGACTCCAAAAGGGTCTTGGTAGAGGCCTGCGTAGATGCCGAATCGGGCATCAGGGACTGCGAAAGTGCCTCACTGAAATCTGGAGAACTGACTACCTGCTTAGCGGTAGCATCGTTGGAAGGCTTAGCCTTGTGTGATCTGTCTCTATCTTTATCTCTACATTTTTTCATAATGTCCACAGACTGTTGGCTGACAGACGCCATATCAGAATGCGAAGATGGAACACGAAAATAACTGTCTACAAAAAGAGATCTATGGTGAATGGTTTCCGCATTAAGGAGGGCACAGAACCGACAACAGGGGCCTAAACAAGTGATGCAGCAAGAATGGAAGTCTGTGTGGGATCTGCTTTCCACAGGGTATCCAATTTTTTACTTTTTCGGACATCTGTTTGTGCAAAAAAAAAAGATCCCCAATGGGGTACTTAGCTTTAGACGTTTTCAGCTAAAATTCAACTTCTGGTAGCAACCAACCGGCACTCGTGCGGAAGTACAGTTGTGTAAACTTAGCATAAAAGGAGATGTTAAGAGTGTATTCACTGTTGCAGTCATCACATTTGGGTTATCCCTGCCAGGGTAGCCCTCGGTCGGCCCGAATACCAGAGGCTTAGTATTTCTGCGTCGGTTGCCTGAGCTTCAGGACTGACGTCAGGTCATCAGTAGTATAAAGTAAGGCTGACACCATTATATCAGTTTTTCTTGCCCTAATTGTCAGGAGCCCTCAAGTGGGCACCAGGTTATGGTGGAAGAACCCCACCAGTAGAAAGTAAATACCAAATTGTCCCTTGTAAGGAGAAAGAGACGAGGGGGGTGAAGGGAGGGAAACCAGGACTGCAACAGTGAATACACTCAAACATCTACATTTATGGTAAGTGTACAAAACTGTGCTATGTTCTTTGTGTTTCACTGTTGCAGTCATCACATTTGGGTTGATTCCCAAAGCTGAGGAAAAGGGTGGAGGCAGTCAAGGAGACTAGGGGCTGGTTAGGATGCCCTCCAAGACTGCAGTGGTAAAGCCTGCCCTGGATTTGGAGAAGACAGGCAGGTGGTAATGTTTGGTAAAAGTGTGAAAAGATGTCCGGGTGGCAGCCTCCAGGATCTCCCTGGTGGGGACTCCTCTGAGGAAAGCTGCAGAGGTGGAGGCTGCTCTGGTGGAGTGAGTCCTGACCCCCTTAGAGGCAGGGCTTTCCATGTTGCTTGTAACAAAAATGGATGCAGTGTGCTATCCATTTAGAAATTGTTTGTTTGGAGATGGCTTTGCCCTCTGCCCCTGCAGCAAAGCTAACCAGCAATTGATTAGACTTTCTGAATGATTTAGTCCTGACCAGATAGAATCTGAGCTGTCTGTACACATCTAGAGAGTGCAGGATCCTTTCCCCCTTGTTCTGTGGGTTAGGGAAAATGGTGGGCAAATGAATGAATTGGTTGAGAGCCACACTGGACATCACTTTGGGCATGAAGGATGGGTTAGTTCTGAGGGAAATGCTGTCAGCATGGAAGATGATGAAGGGCTCCACAGCCATGAGTGCTTGTAGCTTGGAGACCCTTCTGGCTGAAGTGATGGAAAGAAGAAAAGCTGTCTTCCAGGAGAGAAATTTTAACTCTGCTGAAGATGCTGGTTCGAAGGGGGATGCAGGGTGAGTTTTTCCAACACAAAGTTAAGGTCTCAAGCTGGGGTAGGTTCTCTTCTGGGTGGCCTAAGTTGCTAGCCCCTCTTAGGAATTGTTTGATTAGAAGGTGTGAGAAAGGGGCTGCTTAGTGGGGTAATCAACAGAGATAGCAGAGGCATGAATTGTAATAGAGGAAAAAGAGAGACCATTGTGTAGCAGATCAGCTAGGTAATCCAGGATGAGAGGAGGGAGGTGGGCTGTGCCATATCAATTCCCTTTGCTTGAATCCAGGTGCAGAATCTTTTCAATTTGTCACCATAAGACTGTATAGTGCTAGGGTGTCTGGCCTCACATATAACATCTAGTACCCGTTTTCTGAGGTTGGCAGTCTGAGTGAGATGCCATGGTGGCAGTGGGGATAGGCTGCCCAGCAGTGGGTACCAGTGTTGGCGAGGCCAGTCTGGCGCAATAAGAACTGTCCTTGGTTTTTCCTCTCTTATTTTGAGCAGTACCCTGGTAATGAGAGGTAGTGGAAGAAAGGCATAGACCGATAGATTGACCCAGGGGAAGGACAGGGCATCCACTTTCCAAGCCATGCAGTGATGCTCCCTGGTGCAGAAATTGCTGAGCTGATAGTTGGTGTGGGAGGCAAACAGGTTGACCTTCGGGTGCCCCATTTCTGAATTATTAGAGTGAAGGTTGTTTTGTCTAGCTGCCACTCGTGTGGGTCCAAAAGATTTCTGCTTAAGTGATCTGCCAGAGTTTTTAGAGAACCTGGTAGGAATTGTGCTAACAGGTGCAGTTGCATGGCAGAGGCTGTGTGCCAAAGGGTCATGGCCAGCCTGCATAGAGGGTAGGAGTAAGTCCCTCCCTGCCTGTTGATATACCACATCACAGTGGTGTTGTCTGTTTTGATCGGAAGAGCCCATGGGGGGAGAAGGGGCCTGAAAGCGGTCAATGCGTGCTGGACAGCTAACATTTCTTTTTGGTTGATGTGGAGGTTTATTTGCTGTGGGCTACATTGGCCCTGTATGCACCTGCCATCCAGGTATGCACCCCAGGCATAGTTTGACACATCTGTGGTGAGGGTCTGGGTGGCGGGGGTTGGTGAGAAAGGTAGTCTCTTGTGGAAGCATGCTGCTGCTCACCAAAGAAAATCTTTCCTGAGGCAAGGTATCATGGGTATAAGAGTTTCCAGGTCTTGAGAGTGTTGACAGCAAAGGCTTTTTAGGTACCACTGAAGTTTCCTCATATGCAGTCTGGCATATGGAATGAAATATGCCATGAACCCCAGAGCTTGCAGGATTTTCCTTGCAGATAACTGGGGTCTGGTGGCTAGTTGACAGAAGTAGGCTGTCCGGTAAGTTTGCTTTTCTGGTTTAAGGAATGCCATCTGGGATGCTGTGTCCATAGGTTCATACTAGGCTATCTGCCCTGGGGCAATTATAAGCCTAGCCCGATTCTGTATGGCTTACGCCACCCCTTGATTTGAGTGTACTGTGCCCTTTTTAAGGTTTAGTTTACTGTGCCTCTGTCTAATAGTGACACGGGAGTAATCCCTGGGACAAACCTACGATCCCCCATCCACCTATTGAGATTCTTCTTGAAGAGATTCAGTGAGGTGCTCTGCCTCACATGAACTGGAATTCTATTCCAGAGAGAAGGGAGCCTCTGGGTTATGAACCTGTCCCTCCAGCAAGTTCTATTTATTTCTGTGCTGAGGTTCAAGTCCCTCGAGCGTGTGGCTCTAAGGGATTTAGATTTAATGAGGTGGAGCATGTCCATTAATTCTGGATTTGACATAGCTTTGTACGTCAGGCATAGATCGCCTCGAAGTAGGCAGTATGCAACTGAGTAGAGCTGGAGTTTTTTTAACCAAGCAGCATATGGCATCTGTTTGAGACCCTTGATCCTCTTGGTGAGATACTTTTGGGGTCTTTCTAATTGCTGCAGGTGTCGGGTAAGGTACATCCCAAAAGGGGCATTGTACTCTATGATGGGCCTGATGAGGGATGAATAAAGGGGCACGATTACCTCTCCTGATCTAGATGTGAAACCCTTTGTGATGAGGTGGGCTATGTAGAAGGTCTTTCTAACCACTTTGGCAATGTGGTTTTCAAAGGAGAGATTGCTATCAACATGGGTCCCCAACTTTCTCTGTACTTAATGGGTTTCTGCCTATGTGGTAATTTGTGGGCACATTGTTTTTGCCAAAGGGTATGACTATACATTTTTTGGCATTTAGCTTTAAACCATGGTGCTGGCACCAGTTATCTGTCTCTGTGAGACCTTTTTGAAGGATGTTTGTGTCAGCTGGAGAGTCGATTATGGCGCCCAGTTTGCAGTCATCTGCGAACTTGGTGAGCCATAGTCCTCCACGTTGCCTGAACCTCGGAAAAGTATATACCAAACAAGAGTGGTCCCAGGACAGAACCCTGTGGGACGCCAGTTGTGACCGGTTTCGAGTCTGACATGGCTCCAGCAACTCTCACTCTGTGGGTTCTGTCTTTGAGCCAGTTTGCAACCCATCTTGTGACATAGGGGTTTATATTTAAGCTGGATAGCTTATCTATGATGCCCGAGTGGGGTATTGTGTCAAATGCCTTTGCAAGGTCCAGACAGGCTGTGTGGACTACCTTCCCTTCATCTATGGCTTTGGTGACTGTTTCGAAGAAGTCAACCAGGTTCAAAAGGCAGGCTCTGCCCTTGACAAAGCCGAACTGGGTAGCATCTAGTGTCTGTAGGTCCCCAATGTCTTTGTTTATGAGCTCCATGATGATCCTCTCCATAGCCTTGCAGACTAAGCTAGTTTCCAGGGTCCGTAGAGGCTCCACCTTTGTGGAGTGGGACCACTGTTGCTGTACGCCATTCTGTGGGCACTTATCCTGTAGTGAGGCTGAGATTGTATAGCTGTTTTATTTTTTATTTGAGGGATTAGTTCCTCTTGGAGTTCATGTAGGACGCAACCTGGGACGCCATCAGGTCCCATGGAAGCAGTGTTTTTTGCTTTGGAGAGGGCAGCCTTCACCTGAGCATCAGAGAGGTTTGGGAGGCAGCCCTCTGCCGGAATAGATACTTGCTCTTTTGGGGGGGAGGGGGTGGAGAAGTTTGCACTGAATCTGTCTGCCAGGATATTGGCGATGTCTGTGGGTTCAATGTATTTTTTGTCTTCCCACTGTCCAGGCTTGCTCCCAGGAATTTAATCCTTTGGGTGGGTACTAGTTTGGATTTATTTTCTTTGATAGTGTACCTAGGGAGGTCAGTAGGGACCTTACAAAGGCCAGGTGCTTGAGCAGCTTTTCCTGTCTGCCTGAACTAGGCAGTCATCTAAATATGGGTAAATTTGGATATTCCTTAGTCTGCAAAAGGCAATGGCTGGAGTTAGACATTTTGTGAAAACTCTGGGAGCAGTAGACAAGTCAAAGGGAAGTGCAGAGAACTGAAAGTGCAGAGATCCTGCCCTGAAACATAGTATTTCCTGCATGATTCCCTCATAGGAATGTGGAGGTAGGCTTCTTTTAGGTCTAGGCTGGCCAAGCATCCTTGGAGAGCATGGGTAGCAGATGCTGGCGGGTGAGCATTTTGAATTTTGGTATCACCAGGAATGCGTTTAGAATAGATAGATCGAGGATGGGGAAGCCAGGTGCCGCCTTTTCTTGGTACCAGAAAAAGTCTAGAGTCGAAACCTTGGCCTTTCTGTTCTGCAGGAACATGCTCTATTGCCCTCAGAGAGCAGGGAAAGGACTTGCTTTTGCACCTCTGCCCACTGGTTTGGAGGTAAATCTGGGAATCCTTTTGGAGTTCGAAGAGTGTGGAAAGAAAATTTGTATCCCTGGGACACTATGTTGAGGACCCAGCGGTCACTGGTAATGGTGGCCCAGGTGCTTGTGTGAAAGGAGAGTTTTCCTCTTAGGGGTAAGTGAAGGTGGGCAGAGGGAGGGGGTGGTGGAGGAGAGTCATTGTGAGTTCTTACCTTGAGGGGGTGGCATAGAACTCACTGTTTTTGAAGTGGAGTAATTCCACTGTTTTGATTTCTGCATTCCCTGTGACTGCTGTCTGGGGGATCTGCTTCTACAGGGTCTAGGATGAACTGGAGCAGGACAGGACCAGTGCTTGGAGGGGCAATGCCTACTGAACCTGGGTGACTGGACCTGTAATAAATCCTTAACTGTCTGCATAGATTTAGCTTTTTCTTCCATCTTTTTTAAGACCTCCTCTGCCTTAGTGCCAAATAAGTTGTCTTTGTGCAAGGGTGCATCCAACAATTTAGATTTAACATGGTCTGGAAAGGGCTGTTCCTTAAGCCATGCATGCCTTTTAAGGACACAACTGGTGACTGCTGCCCTGCAAGAACCTTCTAGGGCATCAAAACCACAATGTAAAGGTGTACTTAGTTACTTGACTTGCAGAATACATTCATTCTTGTAACTCTCTAGATTCTGCACAAGAAGGAAAGGAAGACGCATTTTGTTTGAGAAATTCAATGGTATGTTGCTGAAATTTTAGTATATGGAACTGGCAATTTAATGCTCTGATAGCAAGAGTAGCAGAGGTGTATACTTTTTTACCCCATCTGTCTAGTGCTCGGGAATCCCTATCTCAGGGGGTGGGATTCTTAGCAAAGGTTACTTTAATACCTTTAGGCCCTTGAGAAATTACCTCAGGGTCAGCAGAAGGATTTTTGAACAGAAATTTGTGAGAGTCAGGGACTCTGTAATACCGATCAGGTTTTCTGGGTGCAGGAGGTAGGGTGGTAGGAGTCAAACTGGACTCCAGGAAAACATCGACCACAACATCCAGGACTAGGGGAATGGTCAGGGATCTGTACTGTGGAAGATCTAAGAATTACTGGAGTTTCTTTTTAGAGTGAGGGTAGTCCTGTCATTCCCATTTAAAATGCTCCCTTAAGGTATGAAGGGTTTCCCCAAAGGAAAAGTTCTCTGTTGGAGAGGCTGAGGGAATGGAATTCCTCTGCATCAGAATTCTCATAAGCAGAAAGGGGTTGCATGTCTTCATATTCAGATGCATCAGAGTTATCAGACTCGTGTTCAGACAAAACTACTGGGGACAGATCTCTTTCTTTTGGAAGGGGTAGCTTGGCTTCCCCTGATAAGCATGATAAGGTCTTCCGCCATTTTAAGCATTTGAGACCGAGGCAAGGAAGCAGGTGCCTGAGAGTTAGTCGTGGGTTTTTTGGGTTTGGTTAATAAGCTGGGCCTTAGAAACTCTGTCGTTTTCGAAAGAACAGTAGACTAGAAAGAAGTTGTTGGTTTGTGTTGAGAATTGGTAGTACAAAGTATTTCCTCAGAAGCCGGTGCCGGATCAGCGGCTCTAGACCCATCCAAGGGAGAGACAACCGCAGGATCCTTAGTCGAAGAAGAGTTCTGTGGCATATCAGACTCTGAAAGGGTCTGGGCAGTGGTATGTGAATCCACAGAAGCGGGCATCAGGGAGGACCAGAGAACTGATAACTAGCTTAACGGAAGCGTCGTTGGTAGGCTTGGACCTGTACGGTCTGCCTCTGTCTTTATCCTTACATTTTTTCGGGAGATCTGCTGTCAGATGGCTTACCGAAGCCATATCAGAATTAGATGACTGTAAGTGAAAATATCTAGCTCCAATAAGGCCCGACGACATGTAGTTCTGGCACTGAACAAAGCACAAAAGTGACAGCAGGGGACGTCGTGGTCTGGGTCTAAGCAAGTGATGCAGTAAGAATGAAAGTCTCAGTGTGGTATTTGCTTTCCACAGGCGAGACAATTGTTAACTTTTTCTGACATCGGTTAGTGCAAGAAAAAAGGATCCCCAATGGGGTACTAAGCTTTAAAAGACTTCAGTTTCAATTCGGAAGACAAAAATCAGGTAGTGGCCAAATAGGCACTCATGCGAATTGCTTCTGCTTCGGGCTCCGCAGCAAGAAAGACTGATGCAATGGTGTCGGCTGCCTTACTTTATACTACTGACGACAATCCTCAAGCGACAGCAACCGACGCAGAAATACTAAGTTTCTGGTATTCGAGCCGGCCAAGGGCTACCTTGGCAGGGATAACCCAAACGTGATGACTGCAACAGTGAAACATGAAGAATATCTGCTTCTGCTTTGGGCTCCACGATAAGAAAGACTGATGTAATGACATCGGCTGCCTTGCTTTATAGCACTGATGACCTGACGTCAGACTATAGGTGACTGCAGCAGATGCAAAAAAAACACTGACTCTGGTATTCAGGCCGGCCAAGGTCTACCACAGCAGAGATAACCCGCAGGTGATGACTGCAACAGTGAAACACGAAGAACATCATGGTAGAATTAGAGAACAGAGTACACAGGGAAAACCTGACATTTTCTGCTGTACCAGAGAAACTAGAAGGAAGAGACTGTATTAATTTTATATAAGCATAAACCAACAACTGGACTACTACTCCACAGCGGGATTTGTTAATTGAAAGGGCACATTGTGTGCATGCTCCAACCCTGACCTTGAGAAACCAGCCAGACTTGTATTAGTACAGATGCAATCATACCAGCAGAAAGAGCTGATCATAAGAAAACAGTGCCAGAAGGGCAAAGTATTAAAAATTGGAGACAGTGTTTTTTGGAAAATGATTATAGACTGTACACCAGGCAGAAGAGAAGCAAATTTATCCCAGCAATTATGGCATGTGGAGAGGCAGGAGCGAGATTAAAACTGCTGAATTCAGCTGTCTTCAGATTTTTTTTCTAGAGGATTTTCTGATGCAGAACAAGCTAAGGAGGAAATACAAAGATTTGTCCAATAAAAAGTGAAACATCAAACAGAAAGGGGACTCTGGAACACTGGAAAGGTTTCAATGGCAAAGTCTCTCTATGAGCTTTATTACCAGACCAATAGGAAGCAAAAGAAAATGCATGAACGACGGAAAAAGGCACAGGAGTTGACCAGAAAAATCAGGCGTACTTTGGACTTGAACCTGAGAGGTTAGGAGATGAGATGAACAGGAAGATCAGCAACACTGAAATCAGTGAATAAATGTGAGATTATAAAGCACCATTCACGAGACATTTGACTTTACAAGAAAAAGTGGAAAGATTGGACTTTTCTTAAACTTCTTGTTGATTGAAAAGCATTTTCCCCACTTGTCATTAATGTTTGGAAAGACACTAAGGGCAAAGGAAAGTGCAAGTAAAACAAGTTTTATTCTTAACAGTATTTGTACAAGACATTTCATGATATCACTTGCATGTTATACAGTAAAGCATTTTCAGTTAATGTTATAAGTGATAAAGATACTAAAGTAAATAAGTGTGCCTTTTTTAGTTTTAATAAATGTGGGCATTACAATGTAAGAAGAGAAGAAAAGCTAAGCAAAAGCATGTTTACATTAAAAGTCTGTAATCTTGGGTTGCTGATGTGAGGGTGGGGTGTAAAAGTGCACAGATTACAATATATGTACGGTTGACAGGTTTTCTCTTAACTTTTGCATAGCTGAAAGTCTGTATTAAGACCCTTGGCCTAATCTAATAAGTTTTAGCACTGAATGTAATGAAAAGTCTTCCTTTAGGAAATAATTGTTCAGTGTGAGTTGAGAAGTCTGCAGCTAAGGGCAGCCTTATGTTTTGTTCTTCTGTTTCCATGGAGACAGGCTGAATAAAGTGGCAGGCTTTAAAAATCAGAGTGCTTTTTTATGGCTAAAGGTTAAGGTTTCCTGAATATATACAAGCATTTCTTCACATCTAGGAGTGGAATAAAGACGAGGCAAGAAAAAAAAAAACAGCATTTAAAGTAGGAGCTCAGGCTGTTAACATGCATCTTAAGCATGTGAAATCTTACCTTTAGGTTGTGTGTGTCCCGCTGTCAATTTGGTACAATTGTTCCTATCAGGAGGTATACCTTCATTATTTGAGGATATACATAGTTGCATGTTTAATTTAAGCTAATAGTTCCTGTGGGGTGTTCTGGGGGCATACTTTTTTGTTTACGGGTTTTCATTAAAACAAAAAGCCTTGCAAAATGTGACATGCGTTCAAATTAAGATGACAAGAAACAACTGTATAAAAGCTCAGCCTAACAAACATTAGTGGGTGCTTGTAACACAAAAGCTGAAAAAAGACATTTTAAAATGCCACCCTATACAATAAGTGGGATTAATGGCTACTCAACCCATTTTGAAATATGGATGGTTTCACAGGTTTAGACAAAAAGAGACTTCTGAATTATATTAAGAAATGCAGAGTACATTGACAAGAAAAGAATTGGAGAACATATGTATGTTTCCACGTATGCAACTAGAGGATTACATTTTTGCTTGGAAGTGTCTGCATAGGTATTTTTATACCCCAGAAGACTTCAATATTTTTCTTCACGTAAATGGCAAATGTTGGAGGGGTGATGGGAAAGAAAAAGAAAAACTAGAAACTGGTTTTAGGAGTGAATGAGACGGCAGACTTCAAAAATTCCTTAACAGAGTACTTTGTCAAAAATACTGGGTGAGCAAATTAGTGCATCTATAGAAATGTTTTTTTTTTTTTGAGCTGGGATACAAGATCTGAATTGCCTAGACATAGTAATGCCTTGCCAAATTTAATTCTGGTGGTTGCGAAAAAGGCAATTACTATAAAATGGAAATCAAGGCTTAAACCAATTCTATTTGAATTACTGAATATTGAAACAGAAATAAAAGAACTGGAAGTGGTTTCTTTAACAAAAGGTAGGAGCAAATTACACAGAAAAAAATGGAAATTGTAGGAATAATACATACAGAATAATGTTTTGGAGGAGTGAGATTTAATGGAAGGCAGACATTTATGTAATGCTGGATTAATGATAGCTATTCAAAAAACATATGCGATGTATGATGTTTGTAACTATAAATGTTTGAATTATGGTAATTTTACGGCAGAGTACCAGGGACAACGGAAAAGAGGACTACTTACACAGTGCACATAGCAATATATAGCTACTATACAGCAGACACATTGGAAAAGAACAAAGGACAAAGGAAAAGGGGAGTACTTGCACCAATTGCTAAAGGAGCCCCAATAGTGACAGAAGAGGAAAAAATAATGACAGATGTGATAGTAAGGGGCTACGGGCAAGGGAAGAGGATTACGTTAGCATGTGGGAAAAATAATCAGCTTTCAGCAGGGCATACTACTTATAGGTGGGGACTGGAATTTGATATGCACCAGTGAGGATGTATCTGGGGACCTAGAAGAGAGACCATAACAAGTAAGTGCAGACTTCTGAAGAAACTTCTGAAAACATTTGGTATGGAAGACGTGAATTCAGTAGCAGGAACTCTGACAGAATTTATATATTATTCCCCAAGGTACAATAACTGGGTTAGACTAGACAAACTCTTTCCCAGGAACATGTGCATTTAATCTAAAGATTCAACACGCATCCAATAACTACTTCAGGTCATTTGGCAATAACAACTAAGACAAAAGTGTGGGATAATGACGTAAAAATGAGATGGTGTTTCCATTGGTAATGGAAATTACTCAAGAGTTATTACGGAAGGTAGAAATTTCTTCAGAAGTTATAGCTAGTGAGTGGGAAAAAATTAAAGTGGAGTTTAAAAATAGGGGAGAAATAAAAAAAAGATATGGTTAAGAACCAAAAAGAATTATTTAAGGAGAACCTCTCAGAGAATAAGAAAAGGTGCGACTGC
The DNA here is from genome assembly GCF_019279795.1 of Protopterus annectens. Taxonomy (NCBI): domain Eukaryota; kingdom Metazoa; phylum Chordata; order Ceratodontiformes; family Protopteridae; genus Protopterus; species Protopterus annectens. The sequence continues at coordinate 426,649,056 of NC_056736.1, forward strand.
AGAGTGCTAAAGAGAAATAAAATAATATCTGTATGGTATGCATGAGCTTAGAAAGATTGCTGTTGTTTTTTCATAACAACTTCAAAGCACAAAACCTTTTAGCACAACAACTTGCGCAGCAGAAAGTAGAAGTTGTTGTTGTTGTTGTTGTTAAATTTAGGGAGTGCACAAGAAAGTAACCAGGGATCCTGTAGAGGTATTGGAGATATTTTGGAAATGCTATGATAATTTATACAAAGCAGATAAGGAAATCAAAAAATAGCAAAAAGGGAAATATTTATGGAAGCCTTGAGTACGCCAAGGTTAGAGGTATATGAAGCTCAACAAGTACTTAAGATAGGAGGAGATTAGATAAAAATGATAACGTATGATCAATCTACAAGAAAGCCTCCAGGAATAGATTGCATTCCTGTGGAAGATTAGAAGATAGGATGGAAGAAAGTGATAAAAGATCTAGATGGTTTTGTTTAAGAGTAATTTAAAAGGAGCGGAAGCATCAACATCCCAGAAGAAAGCTGTTCTGGCTGTAATAACTAAAGATGGTAAAGAACCATCAGACCCAGCTTCATATAGGCCCATTTCAATTTTAAACCATCACTATAAGTCTACAATAGCTAAAAGAATGACAAAGATGTTTCTAAAACTGACAGCTATAGATCCACATGGTTTGTGGAGGGAAGACAAAACATTTGACATGACTAACAGAACAATAATGATCCTGAGGGAAGCAGAGTGTAAGAAAATACCACAGTATTGATGGTTCTTGATGCAGAAAAAGCATTCGACAGACTAAGCTGGGATTTTATGAGTAGGGCACTAGAAGCATTTGCATTCCTTTCCCTGATACAATAATAAAGTTAATTATGTTGAAGTAGCAGGGTTCCTCTCTGACAAAGTGTCTGGGCAGAGGAACCAGATGGGGTGTCCTCTTTCCCCTTGGACACTTGCTTTATATTCAGAGCCAGTGGCAAAGAGACTCAAATTCAAGGATATAATTGGTACGGAAATCATGAACAGTTGGCTTTATTTGCAGACAATACTATTTTGTACCTGACAAACGTGAGAAGGACATTTCAGCATGTTGTGGAACATCTTTTGACAGTTTCAAGTTTTTTTGGGATATAAAATTAAGGAAGATAAAATAAATGCTGTAGCTGTAAACTATCTACCAACACATGAACTGGTCCTGCAATACCAATATTTACAGGGGCATGATAAAAATTAAGTCTTATAGGAGTACGGATTAAAAAGGATTCTGTTATGGCAACAAAGAATATATGGGAAGAGAATAAAGAAAAGACAATACAAAAATGGAAAACTGTTTATGGCCATGGATATCAAGCTACAAGGCAGTGAAAATGTTTTAGTCCCTTTAGTTTTATATACAGGTCAGGCATATTTTTGTGAACCAGAGAAGGTATTGACAAGAATAAAAAGAGATGAAGGAACATATCTGGGATCACAACAGGGCAAGGGTCAACTGGGATAAGTTGATCTTTCCAACAGAACAAAGTGGTTTAGGATTACTTGATTAAGATAATTAAATTTAAAAAAAATTGACATTTGATTACCCGGAAAGTCTGACTGGGTGGGTGCCCATTTTCAGTGGAGGACAGGAGAGAAAATATCTAGGGACAATTAGCATATTACATTAGCCTATTACAGAGCAACAATAAACACTTTTGGGATGAAAGGAGATACTGCCAGCATAGCTAGCTGGAATTTTGTAAATAATTGCATGTCACTGGTGAATATCAAAAAGATTTATATAAGATGCTTGTATTACAAATGTATTAAAACTGAGTGTCATGTGTATATCAAACTTTTTGTACAGATGTGTGTGTTGAAAAGGTATATGCAAAGTGCTGTTTGAAATGTAACCACAGTGTGCCCTACTGGAAGACAACAGAAATGTACATACACTATTGTAACTGTTTAAATGTATACATTTTAACAGTGCAAACTAGAATACAGGAGGTTAACCTCAGTACAGCAAACTTTTAAAAAAATATCTGAAATTAAATTACTTTATAGAATGCAATAAAGAGGCTATCTCTCAAGTTTGCAATGCAGCTATAGGCACAAGGTCTGTACTAGAAAGCTTTATGTATTGTCCTTGGAGTGAACCAATTACTAGTCTTGAAAGCATGAAAAAGTGCAATTCTTTTATGACTTCCAGCATCTACCAAATATCTGAGGAAAAGCCCTTGTCTGTATATTTTTACAGGTAGATGCTAAATGCTGCCAGCTTCTAGCAATGGGGGGTTTGGCCTGGGAACTAGAAGTCAGATGACCAGAAATTATGTCATTCTGCAAACTATCCCATCAGTAATATTTTAGATATTAATTTGAGAAGTCTCTTAATGAGACAGAGCATTCTGCATTCTGTCTTGGACCTGACAACAACAATAGAAACCATTCATGACATCTGCCTTGCTCTATTATTAAATTCTTAGGTTATAGTATAATTCTTTTAAGATTCAGTCAGGAATATAATGAAGCTTAGTTTAGATATTTTTCTTTATTTTAGCCTGTATGGCAATGTTATTTTAAATATTTCCTGTGGTTTTGAACTTTGATGTCGCTGTGAATATAAATTGAGCATTTTCTTGTTTATTCATTATTAAATATGTTTAAACTTTTCATTGTGGCTGGTCTGTATAGAGATATTTAAGTTTTGAGAGAACATGCACATTTACTTGGTGACACTGCATGGGCCACTCTTAATAGTCTTGCTCTTGGTCAAACTACCATTTGTAATAGTATTAATATTACACAGTAAGCTTGGACACCCATTGTTAAAGGCCTTAAAGCAGCTAAGGAGTGATTGGTGGCAGTGGAAACTATCTTATAGTCTAGGCAGAAGGGGGCAGAGCTAATAAACCTGTGCCAGCCTTTCCCAAGTGTGTGTGTGTGTGTGTGTGTGTGTGTGTGTGTGTGTGTGTGTGTGTGTGTGTGTGTGTGTGTGTGTGTGGAAATCAAAACTGAAACAGAGTGTGTGTGTCAGCTACTTGGGCAGGGACACAAAGTACTGGTTGGACAGAGAGGATTCTGGAGGTCTTAGCTTCATCACTCAGCTGAGATCTCAACTCTATAGCAGTGCCAGTGGGGGAGTCTTACTGGGGATCTGGAGAAAGAGTGAGAAACCAGCCCTGGACTGACTGTGGTCTCTGTGTGCTTTTAAAGCAAACTGCACTTAATGCAGATAGCTGCGTCTGAACTACTGTGTGTGTATTTGTTATCCTCACAGTGAACATCCCCCCACTGGTGCCAGCAGTGAGAACTGAGGCTCTTTGGTTAGTGGTCCAGTGAAGGGTCATCACATTTGGTGGGCAGTGGTGGCATATCTACATCACATTTGGTTGGTAGTGGTAGGATCCCCACATCACATACTGGGATTCAGTGGTGTGGATACTGAACTCCTGTAGCCTGTACAGTGGTCACTACAGAAGACATTTGTACTCTCAAGCAGCCACATGGTAGACAGATTTTCATACCACAATAGTTGTATTTATTTTTTGTTAGCTTAATTAAGTCAGTGAAGGATTATGGCAAGCTGGCAAGGAAACAGTTGGCTGAGATGTGCCAAGGACTGGGGCATGCCAACCTGACTAAAGCAGAAAAGCACAGTTGTATACACTTACTATAAATGTAGATGTTTGAGTGTATTCACTGTTGCAGTCATTACATTTGGGTAATCTGCTGGCAGGTTGCCCTCAGTCGGCCTGAATAACAAAAGTCTTGGGTCCGGCATCGGTTGCTGTCTCCTCTTCCATGATGTCAGGTTGACGGGTATAAAACATGCAGCCGATGCCATTTTAATCAGTTTTTCTTGCCCCAGATGTCAGGTGCCCCCCCCAAATGGGGAGCAAAATTATATACATTATAGATATAGATATATATATATATATATATATATATATATATATATAAACAGTAATATATATGTAAATGCACTTTTAGCAACATAAACTTTACCTTCATCTAAAAGCAAATACACCACAAAGGCTTTAGAATATAGTGAAGGAAAAAGAAGTTATAGAAAAAGGGGATGGCGGGTGGGTAACCCGGACTGCAACAGTGAATACACTCAAACATCTACATTTATGGTAAGTGTACACAACTGTACTATGTTCTTCAGGTTTCACTGTTCCAGTCATTACATTTGGGTAGAATCCCAAAGCTATGGATGAGAGGTTGGAATTAAATAGCATTAGGAGCGGCTATAAGGCCCTGCAGAACTGTAGTGGCAAAGTCTGCCCTGGATTTAGAGAAGAAAGGCAAATGATAATGCTTTGTGAAGGTATGAACAGAGCTGCAAGTAGCAGCCTCTAGAATGTCTTTGGTTGGAACTCCTCTGAGAAAGGCTGCCAAGGTAGAGGCAGCCCTGGTGGAATGTGACCTGATTCCCTTGGGCACAGGTTTACCATGATGCTAACAGCAGAAATGAATGCAGTGGCCTATCCACTTAGAAATAGTCTGCTTTGATATAGCCTTCCCCTCTGATCCTGAAGCAAATGCCACCAGTAGTTGTTCAGACTTTCTTAGAGAGTTGGTTCCTGTTTAAGTAGAATCTTAGCTGTCTGTGTATGTCCAATGAATGCAGAATCTGCTCCTCCTTGTTCTGCGGATTTGGGTAAAATGTTGGCAAGTGAATAGTTTGGGTAAGAGCTAAACTGGATACCACCTTAGGCATAAAGGAAGGATTGGTCCTGAGGGACACCCTGTCTGGGTAAAATGTAATAAAAGGCTCCACAACCATGAGAGCCTGTAGTTCTGAAACCCTTCCTGCTGAAGTGATTGCCAAAAGGAAAGCTGTTTTCCAAGATAAAAATTTGATATCCGCAGTAGCTGCTGGTTCAAAAGGAGGCAGGGTGAGTTTTTCCAGCACAAAATTTAGGTCCCATGCAGGAGTTGGTGATCTTCTGGGAGGCCTTAAATTTTTGGCCCCTCTAAGATAGTGTTTTAGCATAGGATGAGAAAAGATGGGAGAGTCCATGTTGTAATGAGCCAAAATGGCAGAAGCATAGATTTTTATTGAAGAAAAAGATAGGCCCTTGTCAAGCATCTCAGTCAAGTATTGTAAAATCGGAGGGATATTTGGTTTTGCTGTGTCCGTTCCTTGTGCTTGGTTCCAAGCACAGAATCTCTTCCATTTATCCACATAAGATTTTCTAGTACTAGGCCTTCTGGCTTCAAAAATGACATCCATCACAGATTTACTAAGAGGTGTTGTTTGAATAATTACATGATCAGCCACGCTGCAAGGTTCATAGTTTGGAGATGAGTGTGCAGAATTTGATTGTTCTGCTAAGACAGTAGATGAGGTATTTGAGGCAAGTACCAAGGAGGGAGTGGAGACATATTCCTTAGAATTGGGTACCAGTGCTGTCGAGGCCAGCCCGGAGCAATTAGGATCATTTTTGTTTTTTCCTGTCTGACCTTTAGTAAGACCTTGGAGAGAAGAGGCAGAGGGGGAAAGGCATACACAGGTAGGTTTTTCCAACTGAAGGATAAGGCATCCACTTTCCATGCTTGTCTGTGATAAGTCTTTGTGCAGAATTTGTCCAGTTGATAATTTTGGGGAGAGGCAAATAGATCTATGTCTGGGCTCCCCCATTTCTGTGTTACCATGCTGAAGATTTGTGGATCCAGTTTCCACTCGTGCGAGTCCTTAAGATTTCTGCTTAGGTCGTCTGCCAGAGTATTTTGTTTTCCTGGCAGAAACTGAGCTTGAAGATGTACTTGGCAAGTCAAGGCTGTGTTCCACAATGCCATGGCTAGTCTGCAAAGGGGGTAGGAATGTGTACCCCCCTGTTTGTTTATGTACCACATAACCATGGTGTTGTCCGTCTTTATCAGTAGTTGTCCTGGATGAAGGCTGTCAGGGCATTCTGAACAGCTAGCATCTATTTCTGGTTGATATGCAGATGCATTTGTTTTGGGCTCCATATGCCCTGAATGCATCTCCCAGCCAGGTGGCCCCCCCAAGCATAGTCTGATGCATCTGTAGTCAGGGTTTGAGTGGCAGGGGGTAGGAGTGAATGACAGTCCCTTGTTTTGGTGACATGTCACTGCCCACCAAATAAACTCCTGTTGTAGGCAGGGAATGAGAGGAATCATTGTTTCCAGGCTGTGACAATGTTGACTCCTTAAACTGTTTAGGTACCACTGAAGTTTCCTCATATGCAGTCTTGCATATGGAATTAGTAGAATGCAGGATGCCATGAACCCCAAAGACTGCAGAATTTGTCTTGCAGATAACTGGGTTTTTGTTGTCATCTGTTTGAAGTATGTTGTCAGTTGCCTTTGTTTGTCTGGCATAAGGTAAGCCATCTGGGTAGTTGTATTCAAGCTTGCACCCAGGAATGTAATTTTTTGAGAGGGTACCAGTTGTGATTTATTTTCATTTATTCTGTACCCTAGGCATGTTAAAAGCCTTTTCACGAACGCCAGATGCTGAAGAAGAATGTCCTTGTTCTCTGCTTGGATGAGACAGTCGTCCAGGTAAGGATAAATTTGTATGCTTCTTTGTCTGCATAATGCAATTACTGGTGCCAAGCACTTTGTAAAGACCCTGGGTGCAGTAGATAAGCCAAAGGGCAGTGCAGAGAATTGGTAATGCATAAAACCTGCCTTGAAGCGGAGGTATCTTCTGCACGACTCCATTATTGGGATATGCAGGTATGCCTCTTTTAAGTCTAGAGTCACTAATCAAGCGTTCCTGCCCAGCATAGGCAGTAGCTGTTGCAAAGTCAGCATTTTGAATTTTGGAATGTCCAGGAACGTGTTCAAAATCGATAAGTCCAGTATTGGACACCAGGCATTGTCTTTTCTGGGTACCAGGAACAGTCTTGAATAAAAACCTTGTCCTTTTTCCTGTTCTGGTACTGGTTGAATAGCCCCCATATCCATGAGGGATGTAAAGTATAGTTGTGTACCTACCATAAATGTAGATGTTCGAGTGTATTCACTGTTGCAGTCATTACACTTAGGTTATCCTGCTGGCAGGCGACCCGCAGTTGGCCCGAGTTCCAAAGTCTTGGTCCGGCGTCAGTTGCTGTCGTCTCTTCCCTGACGTCAGTGCGACAGGGGTATAAAAGTTGCAACCAACGCCATTTTCTTCAGTTTTTCTTGCCCCAGATGTCAGGTGCCCCCAGATAGGAAGGCTGGAAAGATAAAAATATGCCAAAAACCTGCATATATTACTATAAACGTTTCCTTCATCTACAAGCAAATACACCACATAGGTAGTATAGAGATGAGAAGTACAGAAAAGTCCCAGCAATGAAAAAAGGGGGATGGTGGGTGGGTAACCTGGACTGCAACAGTGAATACACTCGAACATCTACATTTATGGTAGGTACACAACTGTACTATGTTCATCGTGTTTCACTGTTGCAGTCATTACACTTGGATAGAATCCCAAAGCTGAGGTTTGGTGGCTGGGTCTACATTGGATTTGGAGAGGCTACCAAACCCTGCAGAACTGCAGTGGCAAAGCCTGCTCTGGATTTAGAGTAGAGAGGTAAGTGGTAGTGCTTGGTGAAAGTGTGCACTGAGCTCCAGGTTGCAGCTTCTAAAATGTCTTTGGTTGGTACTCCTCTGAGGAAAGCTGCTGAAGTGGCTGCTGCTCTGGTAGAATGAGGCCTAATGACCTTAGGCACTGTTTTGCCATGTTGTGCATAACAGAAGCGGATGCACTGTCCTATCCATTGCGAGACTGTCTGCTTTGTAATAGGCTTTCCTCGTGATCCTGCAGCATATGCTACAAACAGTTGCTCAGTTTTTCTGAAAGCTTTTGTTTTGTCCAGGTAGAATCGTAGCTGTCTGTGTATATCCAAAGCGTGCAGAAGTCTCTCCCCTTTATTCTGGGGATTTGGGTAAAAAGTAGGTAAATTAATGGTTTTAAGGCCACATTGAAGACCACTTTTGGCATGAATGTTGGGTTTGTCCTAAGAGAAACCCTGTTCTGATGAAAAATGAGGAAAGGTTCCATAGCCATTAATGCCTGTAACTCTGAGACTCTTCTTGCTGAAGTTATTGCTAGGAGCAGAGCAGTTTTCGATGACAATAATTTTAGATCAGCTGTGCTGGCTGGTTCAAAAGGAGGCAGTGTGAGTTTTTCTAAAACAAAATTGAGGTCCCAAGCAGGTACTGATGCTCTCCTTGGGGGTCTTATATTTTTTGTCCCTCTGAGGTACTGTCGTAGTAGAGGATGTGAAAAAATAGGAGGTTCCGTATTGTAATGAGCTGAAATGCAGAGGCATGGATTTTAATAGATGAGAAAGATAAGCCTTTGTCCAGCATCTCAGTTGGGTATTGTAAAATCTGAGGTATATTAGGGACAAGTGGTTCGTGCCCTTCTGCCTGGTTCCAAGCACAGAATCTCTTCCATTTTTCTGTATAAGATTTCCTAGTGCTGGGCCTCCTGGCTTCTAAAATGACATCCATAACAGTTTTAGAGAGTGGTGCAGTCTGAGTAGCTACATTATCTGCCATGCTGCCAGGTTTAAGGTTCTGAGTTGACTGTGCAGAATCCGATTGTTTTGTTGTGTCAAAAGATGAGGAATTTGAGGTAGAAGCCAAGCTGGGCCTTGAGACAAACTCTTTAGGATTGGGTACCAGTGCTGGTGTGGCCAGTCTGGGGCAATCAGGATCATTTTTGGCATTTCTTGTCTGACTTTTAGTAGCACCTTGGTGAGAAGAGACATCGGAGGGAAGGCATAAACTGTCAGGCCTTTCCAGCTGAATGACAGAGCATCCACTTTCCATGCTTGAGAGTGATAAGTTCTTGTGAAAAATTTCTGTATTTGGTAATTGTGAGGGGAGGCAAAAAGATCTATGTCTGGGCGTCCCCATTTCCTCATTATCATGCTGAACACTTGTGGATTCAGCTTCCATTCGTGAGGATCCATGAGATTTCTGCTTAGTTCGTCTGCCAGTGTATTTTTTTGTTCCTGGCAGGAATTGTGCCTGCAGATGTACTTGATAGGTCAGTGCTGTGTTCCACAATGTCATGGCTTGTCTGCATAGGGGGTAGGAATGTGTGACCCCTTGCTTGTTTATGTACCACATAACTGTGGTATTGTCCGTCTTTATTAATAGTTGTCCTGGATGTATTAGGTCCTTGAAAGCTGTCAGGGCATTCTGTACAGCTAGCATCTCTTTTTGATTGATGTGAAGATGCATTTGTTCCTTGGTTCACATGCCCTGAATACATTTTCCTGCCATATGTGCCCCCCAGGCATAATCCGATGCATCCGTTGTGATTATCTGCCTGGCTGTGGGTAAGGTGAAAGGCTGTCCCTTGTTGTGGTGACAGGCCTGGGACCACCACTGAAACTCCTGTTGTAGGCAGGGAATTAAAGTTATGATTGTCTCCAGGCTGTGACAATGCTGAGTCCAAACACTTTTTAGATACCATTGTAGTTTCTTAATATGCAGTTTTGCATATGGAATTAGTAGAATGCAGGATGCCATGAAGCCCAGGGCCTGCAGAATTTTTCTTGCAGGGAGCTGGGGTTTTGTTGCCATCATTTGAAAGTAATGAGTCAATTGCCTTTGTTTGTGTGGCATGAGATAAGCCATCTGGGCAGTTGTATTTAAGCTTGCACCCAGGAATATTATCTCTTGAGAGGGCACTAGTTTTGATTTCTTTTCGTTTACTGTGTACCCTAGGCAAATTAGCAATCTTCTTACAAACACCAGATGCTTTAGAAGAATGTCCTTGCTCTCTGCTTGAATAAGGCAGTCGTCCAAGTAGGGATATATTTGAATTCCTTTTTGTCTGCAAAATGCAATTACTGGTGCCAGGCATTTTGTGAAGACCCTGGACGCAGAAGATAAGCCAAAGGGCAGTGCAGATAATTGGTAATGCATTGAGCCTGCTATGAATCTGAGGTATCTTCTGCAAGATTGTCTGATTGGGACATGCAGGTATGCCTCCTTGAGGTCCAAAGTAACTAGCCAAGCCTTCTTGCCCAGCATGGGCAGAAGTTGCTATAGTGTTAACATTTTTAATTTTGGAACATCCAGGAAAGTATTTAGGATTGACAGGTCCAGTAATGGTCTCCAGGCTTTGTCCTTTCTGGGTACTAAGAAAAGTCTTGAGTAAAATCCTTGTCCCTGTTCTTGCTGTGGAACTTTTTGAATAGCTCCCATGTCCATAAGAGCAGCAATCTGTTTTTGTGCCTCAGCCCATTGGTTTTGTGGCAGATCTGGCATACCTTTTGGTTTTGGACGTGTGTGGAAGTGGAACCTGTAACCCTGAGAAACAATATTCAGCACCCATTGGTCCTGGGTGATCATGTTCCAATTTTTTGAGAAAAGTGCTAGCTTTCCCCCTAGGGGTGCTGTCAAATGTAAGTGCTTGGCATTTGCAGAGGGAAGCCATTGGGACTGTTTCCTATAAGGTTGTGATTTGTCTTCCCCTCCTTTGGGGGCTGAAGCACCCCATTGTTTAGGTTTTGTGTAGGAGCCTTGGGGCTGAGATCTGCCTCTTGGGTGTCTGCATCTGCCTCTTTGTGGCCTGTCTGACACTGGAAAGGACCAATTTTTTAAAGGCCAATTTCTGCTAAATCTAGGTGGTTGAACCTGTAAGAAATCTTTCACTGTCTGCATTGACTTTGCTTTATCCTCTATTTTCTTTAACACTTCTGCCTTAACACCAAAGTATCATGCTGTAATGGAGCATCCAATAATTTTACTTTAACATGGTCAGGTAAACTTTGTTCTTTCAACCAAGCATGCCTTCGAATAACAGAGCCAGTAACTGCGGCTCTATAAGAAGCCTCTAATGAATCAAAACCACCACATTGCAGAGTATGCTTTCCCACTTGTTCAACTGCATGCAATAAATCCTGCATTTCCTTACTGTCAGGACTTTCTGTATTTGAAACCATTTTCTGTTTTAACAATGACATGAGGTACTGTTGATATTTAAGCATGTGAAACTGACAATTTAAAGCTCTTACAGCTAAAGTAGCAGAAGTGTAAACTTTTTTCCCCCATCTGTCCAGAGCTCTATAATCCCTATCCGAGGGGACAGGATTTTTAGCAGTGGAAGCCTTAACCCCTTTAGGACCCTGAGAAATTGTTTCTGGGTCTGCAGCGGGGCTTTTGTAAAGAAATTTATGAGAGTCAGGGACCCTGTAGTACCTGTCTGGCTTGACTGGTGCAGGGGGTAAAGAATCAGGAGACAGACTGGAGTCAGAAAAAACATCATCAACAATATCAAGCACAGGGGGGATAGCCAGGGACCTGTGCTGAGGCAATAAAAGGAAGTCTCTGAGCCTTTTCTTGGATTCTGAATAATCCTGGCTTTCCCAATGGAAATGCTCCCTCATGGTGTGCGGGGTTTCCCCAAAAGAATAATCCTCAGGTGGAGAGGTTGAAGGTATGGACTCTTCTGCATCAGAGTCCTCATAAGGAGGGAGAGAATATCCCTGATCAGAAGAGGAATCAGAGGAAATGGAAACCTGGTCCGAGGAATCATAATCAGTGTCTTGCCTAGGCCTTTTGTCAGGAGGGGGATGGGAACTCCTGATTAAAGTAATTAAAAAGTGGTCTTCGGCCATTTTAAGCATCTGTTTCTTTGGCATGGATGACTGTTCTGGTGAATGCTGTACTTGTTTCCTTGTTTTTAATGGTGTTTTTGACTTTGGCTTTGCTGCTGTAGTGGGCTTAACTGTAAGCTGTGAAGGTCTGAAAACACCCTCAGAAGCCGATGCCTGCTCAGCGACTCCGGACCCATCTGAGGGTATAGTTTCCGTAGGCCCAATACCTTGAATTTCCACAGGCCTCGGTGTCTCCACGTGGATGTCGGTTACGGCCTGTAGCTCTGTGGTAGCAGGTGTCAGGGGCTGCGAAAGTGCCTCACTGAGAACTGGTGACTGGCTTAGAAGAGGCTTCGTCGTCAGTTTTGGACCTCGGATGCCTGTCCTTTTCTTAGTTTTGCATTTTTTATAAATTCCAGTCAATGGTTGTTTCGACGGCATTATGTAATTAAACCTTCGGCCAAAATAATGTAAAGCAAAATCAAACCAACGTTTAATAGTGCGTTTACTGAATCTAGCACAAAACTGACAACTAGTAACATCGTGGTCAGGGCCTAGGCAAGAAATACAGTAAGAGTGAAAGTCCTTATGAGGTATTACCACAAGAAATACAATTATTAGCTTTTACTGACATCGGTCTGGAGCAAGAAAAAGTTTCCCCAACAGGGTACTTCGTTTTATTGAAGACTTCGGTTCTGAAACTCAATTTTGAAAATCTCAGGAGTCGGCCGACCGGCACTTGCGAACTGCTTTTGCTTTGGGCACCGCACGGCAAGAAAGACTGAAGAAAATGGCATCAGTTGCAACTTTTATACCCCTGGCGCACTGACGTCAGGGAAGAGGCGACAGCAACCGACGCCGGACCAAGACTTTGGAACTCGGGCCGATGGCGGGTCGCCTGCCAGCAGGATAACCCAAGTGTAATGACTGCAACAGTGAAACCTGATGAACATCTTGTTTCTGAGCCTCTGCCCATTGATTTTGTGGCAGATCTGGCCAACCATTTGGAATTGGCAAAGTATGGAAATGAAATCTGTACCCCTGGGATACTATGTTTAATACCCACTTGTCCTGGGTAATTAACTGCCAATTTTGAGAATGAAGTGCTAATTTTCCCCCCAAGGGGGCTGCCAAAAGGTAAGTGCTTGGTGATGGTAGAGGGAAGTCATTGAGACTGCTTACTGTAGGGTTGTGCCTTGTTTCCTCCAGATTTGGAGGTGGAGGCACCCAATTGCTTTGACCTGTAAAAACCCTGTGACTGGTATCTAGAGCCTTTTGAGCGCCTGGATTTGCCTTGAGAGGCTCTGTTGGACACAAGAAAGGACCATTTTTGTAGTAGGCTAGTGCCTACTGAATCTGGGTGGCTGCACTTGTAAGAAACATTTTACAGTTTGCATAGATTTAGCTTTGTCTTCCATTTTCTTTAAAACCTCTTCTGCCTTTTTACCAAACAGAATTTCAAATTTTCATACCTCCTACGAGCCTTCCCTTACGGCACAAACTCTGTAAGGCCTTTCTGAAGGGCACCTTGTTACTCCGGCCTCCTGTGTCAGAACTTATCATGCCCTGCGATCTAAACTTTGTTTTGCAAGCCCTAACTTCCCCACCTTTCGAACCGGCTGCCTCATGTGACTTAAAAGTTCCTTTCTTGGAAGACTGCTTTCATGATAGTCATCACATCAGCTAGACGGGTGTCAGAGATTCAAGCTTTGTCCATCAAACCCCCGTATTTAATCTTCCATAAGGACAGGGTTTCTCTTAGACCTAATCCATCCTTTCTTCCTAAAGTTACATCTACTGTTAATCTCAACCATTCTATTGAGCTGCCAGTTTTCTTCCCTCAATTCTCGAACAAATCAGAGTTTAGATTTCATCAATTGGACATGCACAGGCAATTACGATTCTACTTACACAGGACAAAACAAATACGGAAAGCTGACCAATTGTTTGTGTCTTTTTCAGAAAGTAGAGCGGGATCCCCCATTTCCAAGGTTACAATCTCCAGATGGATTTCAAGTTGTATTTCCTTTATTTACTCCTCTTCGGGCAAAGATCTACCATTCCCAGTCAAGGCTTACTCTACCAGGGTTGTTTCCGCGTCAACAGCTTACCATCTCAGACTTTCTTTGGATGATATTTGCGTTGCAGCCACGTGGGCTTCCCCACACACCTTTATTACTCATTACAAACTGGACGTGGCTTCTAGGGGCCGGGCTTCCTTTGGTTCCACAGTCCTCAGGAGTATCTTCCTTTGAGCCTCCCAGGGTAGAGGTGCTAGGGACGCTGTCCCGTGAGTAAGAATGTAGGCGAGATTGGACTACATAACATCAAGAAGTTATGTACTCACCATAACGTTCGATGTATGTAGTCCATCTCGTCTCACATTCTTGCGTACCCTCCCACTTGCCCACTTCCTGGAGGATTTGGAGGCTGAAATTGGCATTTGAGTACCATTCAATGGCAGTTATTTTTTCTTATTCCCCTTGATAGAGTTCTACTGCAGTGGGTTGTTGTGCATGAGGTGCGATTGTGGTTTTGCAGCAGACTAGATCTGCGGCTGTGGAGCAGTGCAACGTGGGATGCCTGTTTGGCCCAGCCAATTAGAGACTTTGTGCTGGAAAGTGGGGGTTGGCCGGGTCGGAGCCGATGTTCGGCTCCGAACCCGTGAGTAAGAATGTGAGGTGAGATGGACTACATACATCGAACGTTATGGTGAGTACGTAACTTCTTGTTTAGGAATGCTAACGGTTTGTTCATTGGTGGGATCAGACATGTGAAGTAACATCATCTTCCCTCTGTCTGTACCTTTGTCAGTAATGTGTTTTAAATGAGGATTTAATAATAATTGCCACCTCTTTTGAGTTAGAACTGTTTCCTGCTGAAATAATGTCTTCTATCCATTTCCTTTTCTTCTTGTTTATCCAGTCATCATGTAACATATGTGATTCTTGAATAAAGTTGTCAGCTGGAATGCAGAAGTCTTTTGCTGTGTTGCTAAGTACATAAGAAGTAGTATTCAACAATCCCCTTTCCTATCTTTTCTATATGGGATCGGGATTATTTTATCTTTCACCACCTTTCTTGATTTGATGTCACTCTCCAGACTTAAATTGTTCTTCTCACACAAGTCCAGCCACCTCTTGGCTGGATGTCCTTATTTCCTCTTGCCATCTTTCTGTCTGTACCTGGTCTTCACCAAATCATCATCTGCTTTCTTGCACGTGATCAGCCCACCTTAATCTGTTCTGCTAGACCCTCTTTGCATTTGGGAATAATTTGGCTTCTGCTTCAATGTCCTTGTTTCTTTGCCTGTTCCACAGTGTATATCATACCAGCTGTCTCTGGCATTAAATCTCCCTCACCTCAAACTTCCAAGACTGCTCTGTGGTCAGTGCCTTGGTCTGTGTATGATGCAGTAGTACTGGTTTGCACCACTGTTTTGTTTTGTCACACACTACCCCAACACTCTGTGCCAGTTGGTTACAGTACCTCTGATTGTAGCACTGACATCCTCATTTTACCCCTCCCAGATTCCTGAAACTGTTAAACTTTTACACTAATTTTCTTCTCTCCGGTTTTAGCTTTTTCTGATTACCCCATATGCTGTTTGTCATCCCATGTGCCTTCAGTTTTGCATTCTATTCCCCTATAATTTTGCTGTTCAGTCTGTATTTGGTGCCACGTTGGTTGCATACAGCAAGTTTATCGATCTGTCTCCTTCTGTTCGTTTACTAATGTAGTGAACAGCAGTGGAGAAAAAGCTGGAGACTGATTCACATACACGTACTGGGATTCCCTCTGTGAGCCTGTACACTGTTTGTAGTTGTGCCATTGGGTCTTTGCAGTAAGTTGCTAGTGTTTCCAGGACTTGCATAAGATGTAAACATAATGCATTTCTTTCCTCTGTAAGGAATTTTGTCATTGGTTGCCCCTTTCTTGAAAATTTACATTTTGTGTAATGGCAAGCATTATACGAATGGTGACTGTGTTTGAAATCCATAACAAAGTGCATTCTGCAGCCGAAAGTCATAATATACTATTGAAATTTTCTGTAATATTTCAGAGGTATGGTTTTGCACTGCTTGATATTAACTTGTAGTTATACAGTCGCTCGCTTGACGTTTAGTTCAAACATATGCAGTTGACAATTTGTCAGGTTGTCAAACTCCCTTATGTGTGTCACTTGCAGACTCTGAAGTGAACAGTGCTGTGATGCTTCCTGTAGTTGTAGATATCACAGTAAGGTTATGAAACAGGCACGTAGATGTCTGTGATTCTATTTTGTACTTGTCCTGAGAAAACTTTTGCTCATGCATTGTGCTATAATAATTGTGACCATCCAGATGTTTTGTCCGGAGCATTGAGAATTTCATGAAGCAGTGTAGCGATACCTGCATATCTATTTATGAGCAAAATGGCTATTTAAAGTTAGGGCTGCAGCATTTGCAAAACATTATGTATTAGCAGTGTTCTGCGTAATAAATGTAAAGGTTGACCACCTCTTCCTGTGTCTGTTTGGATTTGCATTAAACTGTGTACTTATTTCTGTAAGCAGATGAAGTTTGAGCAGCAGTGGTTTATAGATTTCCCTTCTGTGGGTATTGTAAAGTAGAGTAAGTCAGGTAGTTCGAATGGCATTTGTTTTGTACAGTGGAGTTAGTACATTTGCCAACAACTTTGTGTGTGTGAGAGAGAGGAGTAATTTTGGGTGGGGCTGGGATTGCTCTGTGAATTTGTGCATCTGTCACTGTATGATTTCAAACATTCAGGTTACACCCTTGTTTGGGTTGCTAGTGTCAGTCTGATAATGGAGAGGTTGTAATTTCTGGAAGTTTATTGTCCTTGTACTTTTACAATTTTGTTGTTTTCAGTTAATTTTTCTTCTCTCTCCTAGTTGATGGTCATTTATGAAAATGTTTAATATTTCATTTGCAGTTTAATGGTAAAGTTCTTATGTTGTAAGGAAAACACAATTCTAGCTGTGTTAAAAGAAAACGGAACTTGCCCATTTTAAAACGTTTGCCCTTGACAAAACTTTCCTATTACACTTTTCACACTTTCATGCATATGCACTTTGGTACCCATCAGTGTTGTCCATAGTATTCAATGTTGGAGCTGTTCTGCTCATAACTGATAACACTTTACCAGTAATTGCACCATTAACTTTGGTTAAGCCATATGGACGAATGTGAATTTTCACAGGCAAGTTAGTATTTCTCATGACAAAATGTACCTTGTGAGCACAACCCGCCTGCAGACCTATTAAAGGTATTTTATCAAAAAGGCAGCATCTTTCAGCTAACCGGTTTTTACCGTTTTAAATATTTTTTTCCAAACAGCAGTTCATATTTTTATACAAAATCTCAGCAACACTGATTAAGCTAGTTGGTGAAAACACATGCTGATGAACCCTACTTCATTGATTTTGTACTTGATCAGTGTTTGTCTTGGTCATTCTGTGTACCAATCTAGAGTCATGGTTGTTTCTCAGTGTTGTTGACATTTTGTTAACTGGGTTAGTCCAACTGAGCCAGGGGCCCATTTTCAGTGCAGACCAGAGGAGAAAAGCTCCAGAAATAAAGTAATTATGATGTTTACAAAATGTTAAAGTAGGGTCACAGAAATGTAGTAAAAGTCAAGTCAAAAATTTGTGCGCAGCAGTACAATGCATAGGTAAAATAACAGTTAAGTACAACTTACAAAATTTGAGAACAGTATGTAACATAGACCAAAAAATTAAAAGGTTTAGAGAATATTACAGTAAGGAGTACATTATGAATACAGTTTGCTAGAGCAAGTACAAGGAGGAAATAGAGTTGATAGGAAAAAGCAGATAAATGAGAAGAGAGGAGACTAAGTAGGGGTTTGACAAGGGCATGACCAAGTCTTCAGTTTTTTTTCAAAATGCATTTTTTATTTTCTTATGCACCATATACAACCAAGTTGAACACGTAACAAAAGAAAAAAACAAAGATGGTGACGCACAAAATTTGAATAAAATCCTGACAATAACAATCACTGCTAACTCTAATTCTCTGAATACCAACTATTTACAGTATCTACATTAGTGCTACTAAGGATAGAAAATAGCAAAAACAGATCCTTGAAAGTTGTCTGTCAATGTACTTGAAGTAACAGGAATAGTTTTAATACGCGACCAATTAGTAAATCTGAGCTGTGTTCCAAGACAACCATTTAGTAGTGTGTTGAGTAAAGGGTGTGTCAATATCCATTGCCCAAAATGTGATTAAATAAAAGCTTCCAAAAGTTCTGATGATGATCTTGTTTTTTAGCATTTATTGTAATTAACCTATGAGAGGATATGTATAATGAAGCCATATTTCTAAACCCATTCTATGAGAGTTTAGTACGATGTAACCAATTTTTAGTAGTATACAATTTGATTAGTGAGCATACAGTCATTAACATACGTGATTTTGTAGTGGATAATTTAGGATCTATAACCTGGAGAATAGTTACCTCCCAGGATAATGTTAATTTGTGGTATCCATTCTTTTATAATTTTGCCTTAAGAGATCCTCATAGGTTATGTGCAGATTTGTAATGCCACAACATATGTAAAAGGTCTGCTTGAGGGTATTGGCAGCATTTACATGCAGGAGGGATCTTGGAATCAAAGTTATTCAGAATCACAGGTGTAAAATATACATTATTGTTTATCATTAACTGTGAATGGATAATTTTTTTGAACAGTGATAATTTAATAGTTAGATTTATTGCTTTGTTTCTGTTGGTTTGTAATTCTCACTGCTTTGGTGTCGCAATATTTCGCATAAAGTAAAGAATTATCGTATTTAATCTCTAGCTTATTGTTTTTACTGTACTTGTGTTGAATTTATACTGTTAGCACTTTAAAAAGTTATTTTTTGTTTAATTTAATTGTTAGGCTAACACACTCAAGTGCGCTAGCCGTTTTATAGCATTTACTGTTTATTTCTGTATCTTTTTCTCCTTTCTCTGTAAAAAAAGAAAAAGAAAAAAAATCCTTGTTTTCCTGCTTTTCTGAACTAGAATAGTCCAGTCTTCAGATTTTACTGATCTCTGGGCTTTGTCTTAGTTCCTGTGCTATCCATATCCTTATTTCGATAAGAGGAAGTTTCTTTGTTCACCAGTGGGAGTGGGGAGCACTGAGCAACCTATTTGTCCTTAGAGGATTGGTTCCAGCCCAGCAACTTGTAGTTTATTGGCCATTTTGGGTCAATTCCTGGCTCTTTTCAACCCCCTGTTATAAAGCCCACTTTTGCGCGCTTTAGCGCATTTTAGCGCAAATTAGCACGAAGTTGCTCATAGAGCAGCGCCGGTTAATCAAGTTTAAACTATTCCTGGCTCCGTAAAGTCTGCTCTTCAATTTTTCCCTTAGAACTGTTTTACTTGCAATCTAAACGGCCTATACTCTCTATCTGAAAAGCTCAGCACTTGCTCCTAAAGCATTTTTTATACAGGTAAAGCACTCTTAAACAAAAGAAAGTACTTCATTCACCTAAACTCCCTTGAGTACCCATTTCCCTATAGGTCCTTTCTGACTCAGTTACACAGCAATCTTTTTCACTATTTCTAGCATGTCGAAGGGTCAGTTGCTGGCGTCCTCTCCTGTTCAGCTGGTGAATCTAGGAATCTTGAGGCAATGTTACAATTGCCTCATGTACACAGACAACCCTCTCCTCCTCCCAACAAATACAAATATATGCGAGAGATGCAACTATATAGCCAAACTGGAGGCTGAGCTCTCTCATTTCAGTACTGGCAAGACCAGTCAGGAGGGGAAGGAAACCACGCACACCACAAACCCAGTCTCACATAGAACTATCACAACTGCAAACCAAACACAAACACACAAAAACATACTCGGAGGCGCTGATTAAAAATCTACCAAAACAACAGAGGCCTCCAAAGCAGACACCCAAGCAACCGCCACCTCAAGACATAGCACATGCAACACATAGTTCACAAAGTCAGTGTGCTAAACAGTCACAGCCCTTAAGGCCAAACAACATGCCAGACACACTTGTAATAGGTGACTCCATAGTCAGACACACTGACATCCCGCTCACCAGACTGAACAAGGAAAAGGTCACAGTAAGCTGCCTGTCGGGAGCTAGAATCCGCCACATAACACAAGCACTCAGGTCACTCCACAGCAAGTACAAATATGACTCAGTCATTGTACATGCCGGTGTGAACGACCTGAGACATACCTCCCTGGACTACATGAAAAGAGACAGAGGAGCTCTCTGATTATGTAGCCCAGGCCGGTATGACCCTGACCCTGAGCAGCATCTTACCCTCACCAAGAATGATGCCACAGTACAAAGACAAAATGATCAGTTTTAACAATTGGCTTCATTACTGGTGTCATTCTAAGGGGATCCAATGTCTGTCTGCTTGGGATGACATGCTTGACAAGCCACGCTGCTTCGCAAGAGATGGCTTGCACCTGTCACCCCTGGGCTTCCGGATATTGGCCAAGGCTCTTGCCACCCCCATAGTGCCTTTTTTAGGCAAGGCTCAAATGACAAACCTACCTCCCTAGAAAACACAAGTGGAAACAAACTAAGGGTAATGCTGCTCAATGCCAGAAGTTTAAACCTCAAGATGCACTCCCTCGAAGCCCTGCTCAGTATGGAGAACATGTGCAGTGACTGAAACCTGGTTCAAGGCCCCTGAGAGCACCCCAGCACTATCAGGTTTTACCTCATATCATGCTTTCCGGCCCCAAAATTTGGACCAAACCACAAAAGGAGGGGGAGTATCCATATTCATTAAAGATACCCACACCTCCAGGTTAGTGGCAACGCACGAAGCATCGGAGACCATCCAGGTGCAACTAACCCTAGGCAAAACTGCCTTACAGTTTGTAGCATGCTACAGACCACCCTCTCAAACTCAGGAACCCCACACAGCCTTCCTGAAGACACTGGAGAGTATGAATGTCTCTCCAAATACCATCATATTGGGAGACTTCAACTACCCAAGCATAGACTGGGAACATTACTCAAGCCCCAACACCCTAGCCCAAAGGTTCCTAGAATTCATAAACTCAAACGCAATGGAACAACTAGTCACCATTCCCACAAGAGGAGACAATATACTAGATCTGATCATCACAAACATGGGGACAAAATGCTCCACACCGGAAGTATATCCCTCTTTGGTAAGATCAGACCATAAATTAATCTCACTGGAAATCCACATCCCGCCCCCACCCCCTGCACAAAAGACCACAGTGAAGAACTTCTCAAAAGCCAACTTCACACTTCTTAAGACTGAAGTGGTATCCTTCAAGGCCCCTGGGCCAGTGGAAACCACAACCCACACTGTTGAATCCTTTGCAAATGCCTTCTACGGGCCCCTTCAAGAATGTATGGATCATGTAATCCCAAATAAAACCAAGACCCATTCCCCCAAAGACAGGCACCCGGTCTGGTGGACCCCAGCCATAAACAAACTTTACAACAGGAGGAGGAAGCTACTACATGACAGAGCAAAATCCCTAAAAGGGAAGGCATCTCTGATCAGTACTAGCAAAAAACTACGATCACTCATAAAATCATCCAAGGCCAACTTTTTCTTTTGCAATTTTTCTCTCAATCACAAGGCCTTCTTTAGCTATGTTAGAAACCTGGGTGGAAACTCCCAGATATGCTCAGTTAGTCCAAAATGACACAAATTACACTGAGAACATCGATGTCTGTGCTGTGACTGAAACCTGGTTCACGGCTCCTGAGAGCACCCCAGCACTATCAGGTTATACCTCATATCATGCGTTCCAGCCCCAAAATCCGGACCGAACCACAAAAGGAGGGGAAGTATCCATATTCATAAAGGATACCCAAACATCCAGGTTAGTGGCAACGCACGAAGCATCGGAGACCATCCAGGTGCAATTAACCATAAGTAAAACTGCCCTACAGTTTGTAGCATGCTACAGATCACCCTCTCAAACTCAGGAAACCCACACAGCCTTCCTGAAGACACTGGAGAGTATGAATGTCTCTCCAAACACCATCATATTGGGTGACTTCAACTACCCAAACATAGACTGGGAACATTACTGAAGCCCCAACACCCTAGCCCAAAGGTTCCTGGAGTTCATAAACTCAAATGCTATGGAACAACTAGTCACCATTCCCACAAGAGGAGAAAATATACTAGACCTGATCATCACAAACATGGGGACAAAATGCTCCACACCGGAAGTATATCCCTCATTGGTGAGATCAGACCATAAATTAATCTCAGTGGAGATCCACATCCCGCTCCCAACCCCAGCAAAAAAGACCACAGTGAAGAACTTCTCAAAAGCAAACTTCACACTTCTTAAGACTGGAGTGGTATCCTTCAAGGCCCCCGAGCCAGTGGAAATCACAACCCACGCTGCTGAAACCCTTACAAATGCCTTCTACGAGCACCTCCAGGAATGTATGGATCAAGCAATCCCTAATAAAATCAAGACCCTTTCCACCAAAGGCAGGCGCCCGGTCTGGTGGACCCCAGCCATAAACAAACTCTACAACAAGAGGAGAAAGCTACTACATGACAGAGCAAAATCCCTAAAAGGGAAGGCATCTCTGATCAATACTAGCAAAAAACTACGATCACTCATAAAATCATCCAAGGCCAACTTTGAGAGAAAAATCGCTAAAGACACAAAAGACAATCATAAGGCTTCTTTAGCTATGTTAGAAACCTGGGTGGAAACTCCCAGATATGCTCAGAATTAGTCCAAAATGATACAAAAATCACTGAACCCACAGACATTGCCAACATACTGGCAGAGAGGCTCAGTGCAAATTTCTCCCCTCCCTCCCCCCCAAAAGGAGAAATATCTATCCCACCAGAGTCTAGCCTCCCAAACATCTCAGATGCCCAGGTGAGAGCTGCTATCTCTAAAGCAAAAAACACAGCATCAATGGGACCGGACGGTGTCCCCGGCTGTGTGCTACACGAACTCAATGAGGAACTAAACCCACACATAAGGCTGCTGTTTAATCTTAGCCTTACTACAGTATACGTACCCAAAGAATGGCGTACAGCAACTGTGGTCCCACTCCACAAAGGCGGTGCTTCTACGGACCCTGGAAATTACCGCCTCATAAACTTGACGAACCTTGTCTGCAAAGCTATGGAGAGGATCACAATGGAACTCATAAATAAAGACATTGGGGACCTACAGACACTGGATCCTACTCAATTTGGCTTTGTCAAGGGCAGATCCTGCCTCTTGAACTTGGTCGACTTTTTCGAAACAGTCACTAAGGCCATTGATGAGGGTAAGGCAGTTCACACAGCCTACCTTGACCTAGCAAAAGCGTTCAACACAATACTCCACTCAGGCATCATAGAAAAGCTCACCAGCTTCGATGTAAACCCATATGTCACAAGATGCGTTGCAAACTGGCTCAAGGACAGAACCCACAGGGTTAGAGTTGCTGGTGCCATGTCAGACTCTAAGCCGGTCACGAGCGGTGTCCCACAGGGCTCAGTCCTGGGCCCCCTCTTGTTTGGCATTTATTTTTCTGAAGTGCAGGCAAACATAGGTGGATTGTGGCTGACAAAATTTGCAGATGACTGCAAACTGGGCACCATAATTGACACTACATCAGACACAGACATCCTCCAGAGAGGTCTCATAGAAATGGATAACTGGTGCCAGAGCCATGGCCTTAAGCTAAATGCCAAAAAATGTACAGTCATACCTTTTGGGAAAAACAAGGTTACCCCTAATTACCACATAGGTGGTAATCCATTAAACACGGAAGAAGTTATCAGGGACCTGGGGACCCAACAGTAACCTCTTTTTTGACACTCACATTGCCAAAGTGGTTAGGAAGACCTTCTACATTGCCCAACTGATCATGAAGGGATTCACATCCAGATCAGGAGAGGTCATTGTACCCCTGTACTCTTCACTTATCAGACCAATGATTGAGTACAATGCCCCATTCGGAATGTACCTTACCCGACACCTGCAGCAGTTGGAAAGACCCCAAAAGTTCCTCACCAAAAGGATAAAGGGGCTCAAACATATGTCATACGCTGCCTGACTGAAGAAACTCCAGCTCTATTCAGTCGCATACCGTCTGCTCAGAGGTGATCTGTGCCTGACATACAAGGCCATGTCCAACCCGGAATTAATGGACATGCTCCACCTCAAAAAATCCAAATCCACCAGAGCCACGAGAGCAAGAGACTTAAACCTCAACACGGATATAAATAGGACGTGCTGGAGGGACAGATTCATCACCCAGAGACTCCCTACACTATGGAACAGAATCCCAGTCCATGTGAGGCAGAGCCCCTCACTGACTCTGTTCAAGAAAAATCTTGACGAGTGGATGGGAGATCGTAGGTTTACCTCGGGAATCATCTCTGTGTCACTGCTGGACAGAGGCACAGCAAACTAATGGGTATAGTATTCTCATCCTAAGGGGTGGTGAAAGCCACACACACTCTGGCTAGGCTTATAAATGCCCTAGGGCAGATAGCCTACTATGAACCTATGAACCCACTGACATTGCCAACATTCTGGCAGACAGGTTCAGTGCAAATTTCTCCTCCCCCTCCCCCCCAAAAGGAGAAATAACTATCCCAGCAGAGTGTAGCCTCCCTAACATCTCAGATGCCCAGGTGAGAGACACCCTCTCTAAAGCTAAAAACACAGCATCAATGGGACCGGACGGTGTCCCGGGCTGTGTGCTACATGAACTCCAAGAGGAACTAAACCCACACATAAGGCTGCTGTTTAATCTTAGCCTTACTACAGGATACGTATCCAAAGAGTGGCGTACGGCAACAGTGGTCCCACTTCACAAAGGCGGTGCTTCTACGGACCCTGGGAATTATCGCCCCATAAGCTTGACGAGCCTGGTCTGCAAAGCTATGGAGAGGATCATTATGGAACTCGTAAACAAAGACATTGGGACCTACAGACATTGGATCCTACCCAGTTTGGCTTTGTCAAGGGCAGATCCTGCCTTTTGAACTTGGTTGACTTTTTTGAAACGGTCACTAAGGCCATTGATGAGGGTAAGGCAGTTCACACAGCCTACCTTGACCTTGCAAAAGCCTTTGACACAATACCCCACTCGGGCATCATAGACAAACTCACCAGCTTAAATGTAAACCCATATGTCACAAGATGGGTTGCAAACTGGCTCAAGGACAGAACCCACAGGGTCAGAGTTGCTGGAGCTATGTCAGACTCTAAGCCAGTCACAAGCGGTGTCCCACAGGGCTCAGTCCTGGGACCCCTCTTGTTCGGCATTTATTTTTCCGAGGTACAGGCAAACATAGGAGGATTGTGGCTGACAAAGTTCGCAGAGGACTGCAAACTGGGCGCCATAACTGATACTCCAGCGGACGCAAACATCCTTCAGAGAGGCCTCATAGAAACGGATAATTGGTGCCAGAGCCATGGCCTAAAGCTGAACGCCAAAAAATGTATAGTCATACCCTTTGGGAAAAACAAGGTACCCACAAATTACCACATAGGTGGTAATCCATTAAGTACGGAAGAGGTAATCAGGGACCTAGGGACCCAGGTTGACAGTAACCTCTCATTTGACACTCACATTGCCAAAGTGGTTAGGAAGACCTTCTATATTGCCCACCTTATGAAGGGTTTCACATCTAGATCAAGAGAGGTCATTGTGCCCCTGTACTCTTCTCTTATCAGACCAATGATTGAGTACAATGCCCCATTTGGGATGCATCTTACCAGACACCTGCAGCAGTTGGAAACACCCCAAAAGTTCCTCACCAAGAGGATAAAGGGTCTTAAACATATGTCATATGCTGCCCGACTGAAAAAACTCCAGCTCTATTCAGTCGCATACCGCCTACTCAGAGGTGATCTGTGCCTGACATACAAGGCCATGTCCAATCCGGAATTAATGGACATGTTCCACCTCAGAAAATCCAAATCCATCAGAGCCACGAGAGCAAGAGACTTAAACCTCAACACAGAAATAAATAGGACGTGCTGGAGGGACTGATTCATAACCCAGAGGCTACCTACACTCTGGAACAGAATCCCAATCCATGTTAGGCAGAGCCCCTCACTAACTCTACTCAAGAGAAATCTTGACGAGTGGATGGGAGATTGTAGGTTTACCTCGGGGGTCATCTCTGTATCACTACTAGACAGAGGCACAGTAAACTAAACCCTAAAAGGGCATAGTATTCTCATCCTAAGGGATGGTGAAAGCCACACACACTCTGGCTAGGCTTATAAATGCCCTAGGGCAGATAGCCTAGTACGAACCTATGAACCTATGTTGTAAAGGGGAATCCAACAATTTATCTTTAACATGATCAAACAGACTTTGCTCCTTGAGCCAGGCATGCCTTCTAATCACAAATCCAGAAACTGCGGCTCTGCAAGAGGCCTCCAAGGAATCAAAACCACATCGCAAATTATGCTTTC
The DNA here is from genome assembly GCF_019279795.1 of Protopterus annectens. NCBI lineage: Eukaryota > Metazoa > Chordata > Ceratodontiformes > Protopteridae > Protopterus > Protopterus annectens. Next base: position 426,675,060 of record NC_056736.1, read on the forward strand.
CAACCTGTTCTGCTGCATGCAATAATTCCTGTAATTCTTTATTTTCCACACAATTCTGTTTCAATAATCTCATAACATGCGGTTGATATTTAAGCACATGAAACTGGCTGTTTAAGGCCCTAATTCCCAAGGTTGCAGACGTATAAACCTTCTTTCCCCATCTATCCAGCACCTTGGAATCTCTATCAGAGGGGGTTGGATTTTTGGCTGTAGAGGCCTCTACACCTTTGGGACCCTGTGAGATAGTTTCAGGATCAGCAGCAGGATTTTTGAATAGAAATTTGTGGGAGTCAGGAACCTTGTAATATCTGTCTGGCATACTAGGAGCTGGAGGTAGGGAATCAGGAGCCATGCTTGATTCCGAAAACACATCATCAACGATGTCTAATACAGGAGGTATAGCCAAAGGCCTATGCTGAAGACTAAGAAGGAAATCCCTAAGCCTCTTTTTTGATTCAGAGAAATCCTGACTCTCCCAATGAAAATGTTCCCTTAAAGTATGCAAGGTTTCTCCAAAAGAATAATCCTCAGGAGGGGATGCAGATGGGATGGATTCTCCTGCATCTGAATCTTCACAGGGTGGTATAGAAAATTCCTGATCAGAAGAGGAATCAGAAGAAATGGAAACCTGATCTGAAGATTCATAATCAGTGTCTTGCCTAGGCCTCTTAGCAGGGGGGGGGGGGGGGGGGGCCCTGATCAAGGTAAATAAGTCCTCAGCCATTTTGATCATCTGTTTTTTAGGCATAGTGGCCTGAGCACGTGGCTCATGTGTCATTTTTTTTAGATTTAGAAGATGTGTTTGATCTTGTTTTTGAAGCTGGCGTCTGTTTTATATAAAAATGTTGAGGCCTGAAAACACCATCAGAAGCCAATGCCTGCTCAGCGGCTCCGGACCCATCCAAGGGAGAGACATCTGTGGGTTCAAAGAGAATCTCGAGGCATACCGGACTCCGCATGGGCCTCGGTAGAGGCCTGCGACTCAAAAGTAGCGGGTATCAGGGGCTGTGAAAGCACCTCACTGAGTACCGGCGACTGGCTTAGGAGAAATTTTGTCATCTGTTTTGGACCTCAACGGTCTGTCTCTGTCTTTTTCTTTGTGTTTTTTGTGAACTCCGGTAGTCGGATTGCTAACCGATGACATTTCACGGTAATTAAATCTGGATCCAAAATATTTTGAAGCAAAAATATACCGACGCTTTAGTGTGTTGGTTAAATCTAGCACAAAACCGACAGCAAGGCACGTTATGATCTTGGCATAGGCAAGGAATACAGTACAAATGAAAATCCTTAGGAGGTATTTGCTTCCCACAAGTAATGCAATTATTAACTTTTACTGACATCGGTAAGGAGCAATAAAAAGTTTCCCCAATGGGGTACTTGGCTTTAGTTGAACACTTCAGTTCTGAAACTCGAATGCGAAAATTTCAGGAGTCGGCTGACCAGCACTTGCGAACTGCTTCTGCTTCGGGCACCTCGTGGCAAGAAAGACTGATGAAAATGGCGCCGGCTGCATGTTTTATACCCCTGATGACCTGACGTCATGGAAGAGGAGACAGCAACCGACGCAGGACCCAAGACTTTGTTATTCAGGCCGACTGAGGGCAACCTACCAGCAGATTACCCAAATGTAATGACTGCAACAGTGAAACATGAAGAACATTGATCACAGCCTTAACCACAGCTGCATCACAGACCAGCAACCAGGAAGACACCCAGACTGGCCTTGGGGATGTACAACTTTCAGAAAATGGACAGTTCAACTTTGCCCTCAGAGGGCTTAAAAAATCCATCTGGAGTTAAAGAGACAAACTGGAGGCCAAACATTTGGCACTAGAATCAGCAGAGAGACTGTGGTATTAGGAGGTTGAAGAAAAGGAGAAACATATGGCATCAGAATCAGCAGAGAGACTGAGATGTCTGGAAGCTGAAGAAAATGAGAGGCAGAGGCAACTTGAAAAAGAGATGCTGACTCTTCACTAGGGTCATGGAGGTAACGGAAGGGAATAACCGAACCACAGAAGCAATAAAGGTCAGTAAATTTCTTCCACAATTCACAGAGGGTGATAATTATGACAGCTTTATTCATATGTTTGAAAGGGTATGTAAACTGTATAATGTTGACCAAATGCTCTAGGTACAGTTCCTGACCCCCCCCTTACTCCATGGTAAAGCTGTAACTGCTGTTTCTAAATTGTCTGATACTGACTGCTTAAATTATAATACAGTTGAAAATCATTCATTTAAATGCTTTCAGTTAACACCTGAAGCTTATAGAAAAAAGGTTCGTGAGCACAGATGCAAGGCAGATGAAAGTGTGTGTGAAAACATTGCTGAGTTCAGCACTTATTTTCATAGGTGGGTGAGTGGGTGTCAGGTCACTACTTTTGAAAGGCTGGCAGAATTTTTGGTGAGGAAACACGCCCTTAGCACTTTCCCTGAGGACATGAAAATCTAGTTGTCAGACAGAAAATGTAACACCGCATATGAGTTGGGGAAAAAATGAGACCTATACCTAGCAAGCAGGGCATCAATGCACAGGAAAGGAACACCCAGTGCTGCACATGGGTATAAGGGAACCCATAGTGGACAGCCTAAATCACTCCAACAGAGTCTGCCAGTAACAGGGCAAGCCAATAGTTCAGCTACACAGCCAGGATCAAGGATTAGATGTTTTAAGTGTAACCAGCAGGGCCATGTAGCATACAGATGTCTATGGAGGCAAGGTGGAGAACAAAAGGTTAGGGAACCCAGCAAGTGGGAATGCCAGTGGTAAGTTGTCCGGAGACAATAAGGGTACCAAACTACCTCAAGAGGTTATATCCTATCCTATCTTAGTAGATGGGAAAAGGCCACTGCTAAGAGAGGGACAGCTTCTGACCTAACCATTGTGAAGCTTGCAATGGTTAAAGAGAAGCACTACTTGCTTGGGCAGTCTACTCCAGTCAGAGCTTTGGGGCGGGGCCCCATTCTAAACACCTTTGGGTAGGGTTCACCTTGACTGGGAGGGCGGAAAAGGAAGCAAGCAAGTACGTGTGTTTGAAGATATCCCTGCAGATGTCCTGATAGTGAATGATTTTGATAATGCACTACATTTTTTGATGTGTGCATGCAGTGACACGCAGTCTGGCTTGGAGACAAGCATGTGGGTCTTGTAGCCTGGGGGTGACCCAGATGGACCACACACATGAAGCCAGGAATGTAAGGTGGTTACTTCAGAGAGGAAGCTACTCTGTAGCAGTGAGACTGAAGGTGAGCCACAGCTGCTGGTGTGTACTGATGTTCCCTTGGACAGAGTGACTGCAAGAGCAGAGGTGAGTAGTAATACCTAGGCTACAGTGAGACACTGCTGTCAGAGGATACCTGACTTCCTGTGGAAGGGAATCTGAGAAGGGTTACAAAGAGAGAGTTGAGACAGGCTCAGCTCTCAGACCCTACATTACAAGGCTTGAGGGAGATACCCAGGGAGGTGCCCAATTATCAAGAAAAGGGGAATTTGTATACTGGGATATAGAGACTGGACCCCTGAAGGAGAGCTAGACAGGAGAGAATACAGCAGTTGGTAGTGTCCACAGCCTACCATCAGGCACTTCCAGCCATAGCCCATGACATTTCCTTTGCAGGTCATATGGGCATAACAAGTACCAAGAGACGTATTATGCATAACTTCTATTGGCCTGGGATTTCCATGGATGTAACAGGGTACTGCAGGACCTGTGAGCAGTACCAAAAGGTAGACAAGGCACGAGATAAGGTCAGAGTTCCTTTGGTGCCTTTGCCTGTGATTCAGGAGCAATTTCAGAGGATAGCTATGGATATTGTGGGGTGGGAAGAAGTATATCCTAGTGGTAGTAATTATGCTACAAGATACCCTGAGGCGGTGGTTCTGTCCAACATTGAAGCAGAAAAGGTGGAAAATGCTTTGTTACAGATTTTCAGCAGGGTAGGTTTCCCAAAAGAAATACTGATTGACAGAGCTGCCAATTTCACGTCAGACCTGCTGGCTTGTCTGTGGGAGCACTTTGGGGTGAAGCACCTACCATCCTAATTGTCTAGTGGAGAGGTTAAACTCTATGCTAAAGACCATGCTATGGGCATTTGCAGAACAGTTTAAGAGGGAGTGGGACAAATATTTGCCCCATCTGTTGTTGGCCAACAGAGAGATGCCCCAGGAGTCCACAGCTTTTTCACCCTTTGAGTTGCTATATGACCACAGGATGAAGGGACCTCTAGATTTGATTTGTGAAGAGTGGGAGGGTGAGTGCGAACCCCACAAGGTGTCTTGTGGCATATGTCCTAAACCTCAGGACAAGGCTCAGGGAACTCATGGGCTTGGCCCAGGAGAACCTGGCAGATGCCCAACAGCAGTAAAAAGGTCTGGTATGACAGGCATGCTCGAGCTACAGAGTATGATGTGTGGAAGCAGGTTATGGTTCTCATTCTTCTCAGACAAAACAAGCTGCAGGCAGCTTGGGAAGGACCCGTCAAAGTGGTAAGAAAGGTCAGTGATGTTAACTACACAGTAGAACTGCTAGGCAGTAGGCAGGGGCAAAACCTATACCATGTTAACACCATGAAACCTTACCATGATAGGGAGGGCCGGGTGCCAAGTATTTGCAGGAGACAGGAGGAGTCTGAGTGGGATCTATGACTACAGGGAGCCAAGCCAGCAAAATCCCAAATTACTATGGTGGAGCCCAGGGTAGCAGACATATGATATGACAGTGCAACACTGTAATGGGGTCAGCAATGCCAAGGCAGCTAGGATCTCAAGAAAAGGGTGTGGGGTAATGTATTCCCAGATAGGTTCATTACTCTCAAGCAACGTTTCTCAAGGGTCACTTGAAAAACTAGCTTGTGTCTTTGAAGTGTGACAAAGGAGATACTGCCAGCATAACTACCTGGAATTTTGTAAATAATTATATGTCACTGGTGAATATCAATATGATTTATACAATATGCTTGTGCTACAAATGTATTAGAAATGTATGTCATGTGTATATCAAATTGCTTGTACAGACATGCTTTGAAAAGGTATTTGCAAAGTGTTATTTGAAATGTAAGCACAGTGTGCCCTACTGGAAGACAACAAAAATGTACATGCACTATTGTAACTGTTTAAATGTTTATATTTTAACAGCAGAAACTAGAATACATGAGGTTAACCTCAATCCAGCAAACTTTAAAAAAATATCTGAAATTAAATTACTTTATAGGATGCAACAAAGAGGCCATCTCTCAAGTTTTCAATGCAGCTAGAGACACAAGGTCTGTACTAGAAAGTTTTTGTTATTGTCCTTGGAGTGAACCAATTACTAGTCTTGAAAGCATAAAGGAATGCAATTGTTTTATGACTTCCAGCATCTGCCAAAGATCTGAGGAAAAGCCCTTGTCTGTATATTTTTAAGGTAGATGCTAAATGCTGCCAGCTTCTAGCAATGAGGGGTTTGGCTCTATTAGCAAGTTCTTAGGTTATAGTATTATTCTCTTAGATTCAGTCAGGAATATATTGAAGCTTAGTTTAGATATTTTTATTTATTTATTTGAGCCTGTACTGCAATGTTATTTTAAATATTTCCTGTGGTTTTGAACTTTGTCACTGTGAAAACATGCTTGATATTTTCTTGTTCTTTTATTATTAAATATATGTTTAAACATTTCATTGAGGCTGGTCTGTGTAGAGATATTTAAGTTTTGAGAGTACTTGCATATTTATTTGGTGACACTGTGTGGACCACTCCTAATTGCCTTGCTCTTTATCAAACTACCATTTTGTATTATGAATATTAATATTATGCAGTAAGATTGTTCAGGTCCTTAAAGTAGCTGATGAGGAGTGACTGGTGGCAGTGGAAACTACCTTATAGTCTGGGCAGAAAGGGACATAGCTAGTAAGCCTCTGCCAGCCTTTTCCCAGGTGTGTGTGTGTGTGTGTGTGTGTGTGTGTGTGTGTGTGTGTGTGTGTGTGTGTGTGTGTGTGTGCTACTTGGGCAGGGATACAAAGCACTGGTTGGACAAAGGGTGCTGGAGGTCTTAGCTTGGTCACTCAGCTGAGATCTTAACTCTCTAGCTGTGCCAGTGGGGACTCTTACTGGGGATCTGGAGAGAGTGAGAAGCCATCCCTGGATTGACTGTAGTCTCTGCGTACTCTTAAGGGAAATTGCACTTGATTCAGAGAGCTGCATCTGGAAATACTGTGTGTGTACTTGTCTTCCCAGTGAATGTCCCCCCACAGGTGGCAGTGGTGAGGATTGAGGCTCCTTAACTACTGGTCCAGTGGAGGGTCATTATAACTTTCACATACAAGAAAGAATATACAATAACAGACAGCACATCATTTTTATGTATATGAGCTAAACATTAATTACAGATATTAGATATTACTAAGCAGACTACATACATGAGTCAAGTGGTCTTTACAATTATATAACTCAGATCAGTATGAGTATGCTTAATAGTTAAATAATTCTTGTTTATTATAATGTACTTGGTATACATATCTTATAGTACAAGGTTGAGAGAGTAGGGGAGTTACAGGAGTAGGAAAGTAGGAGATCGAAACATATGGGTTTATTAGTAAAGTGTGGGGTATGGACAGGGAAGATGCAAAAAGAAAATTTAAGGGACTGTGTAGTGATAACAGTAGTGTAAGGTATAGGTAAAAGAGGCAAGAGATTATCAATTGTATAAAGTATAGCAGCAAGATGGAGGGTAATGCTGTTACACAGTTATAAATTAAGGAGCTATTTCATTAACCTGGTATAGAACACAAGCAGAACTATGCAGTTTTCAGATAGTTTTTAAGAGTGTGTATGAAGGATTTGAGGGGTGTGTCTGTCTTTATAGATGTGGGAATAGTGCTCCATATTTTAGCTATGGAGGGAGAATACCCTGCTGGTTTAGTTGGTTTATGAACAGTGAGGTGAAGTTAGTTATTTGATTGCAAGGGCCATTTAGGGGAGAGTTTTTGTAGTATAGAATTTAAGGCTGGGCAGGTGGCTGGGTAATGAATGATTTTGTGTGTGGTGACTAGTGCTGGGTAATGAATGATTTTGTGTGTGGTGATTAGTGGAATGTATTTTAAGTAGTTGGGGAGCTCTTCCTAGTCAAGTGTTTTCAATGCAGTGCAATGAGGGTTATGGCAGTCAGAATTTTATGGAAATCTGGCTATTTTACTGTAACATTATTCAGGTTTTTGAGTAAGTGAGATCTGAAGATTAGTGAAGGTAGGGGGGCTTCATAAAGAAGAAAAAGCAGAAAATAACTATTTGCAATGTTGTACCTGGATGTGGAGGTGAGGAATGTTCTAGCCCTGTAGACTAAGCCTTGACTTTGGTGTTTTGTTTTTTTGTTATGTTACGGTACTTTGTATGTGTAAATCAAATTTAAGGTTGCAGTCTATGGTCATGCTTAATAGTTTTCTATTGGTTACTACTTCTATAGTGGTATTTGTGATGATGTGAGGTAGTGCCAGTTGTGCCAGGGGGAGTAGGGCAGTGCATGTGTAACATACGTCAGCAAAGCTAGCTGGAGTTTTGTAAAGAATTATATGTCATTTAAATACCTAACTGATTTGTACAGATGCTAGTGTAAAATGTATTTGTAAAGTTGCTTGTGTTAAAAATTTATCAGAGGGTCCTGCTGGACAAAAAAAGTCAGACTGCATTACTGTAACTGATTATATATTTTAACAGAGGATACTGTAAGGGAAGGGGTTAAGCTCAGCCTAGCTAATCTTAAGAAAAATAGCTTAAAATTAAATGACTTGGTTTAGGCCATAAACATTTTATCTTACAGGTCTAAATGCAGCCAGAGATGCAATGTCTGTGAAAAGCCTGGGCTGGGGATCTTGCTCTATTGTCCTTACTGGTGAGCTAATTGTTACTCTGGGGTGCTAGAATGGCTTGTCAGTTTCTACAGGAAGGGTGGGAGTGCTGGAATTATTTTACAGTTCCAGATGCTGTAATAAACTTGAGCAAAAATTCTGTGTGTGTGTATTGTGATACATCAGTGCTAGACCTGGGCTCATTTTCTAGACAGAGGGTAGTGTGTGAACCGCAGAGTCAGGTTGACTAGATGTGATGTCACTCTGTAGCCAGCACTGAAATTGTATTTGATTACTAGTGAGTGATGTAAGGAGTGCGCTCTGTTTTTGGACCAGACATGACATTCAATTACTTTCATGCTGATTTTTATTTTTTTTGTATCGGTCAGAGTCTTTCAATTTTTTTTTTTTTTTTTTATAATTCCTGTAATTGAAATTCTGGTGTTTATTATAAATATATATTCAGTATTTTCATGTTTTTTTATTTCATTGTGGCTGGTCTTTTACAAAATATTTAACCTTTGAGAGTACCTGCATTTATTTAGTGGCACTGTGGTTCCATGTTCCTGAAAGTTTTGCTGCTTGGTTAAACACTATAATTTGTATAAGTATTAATTTTAATAGGTATAATTGGGTACCCTAGTAACAGCCTTAAAGTAGCTGGCTTCGGGTGTTCTGGTGGCAGCAAATCTACCTTATAGTTGGGGTGGAGGTGGCAGAGTGGGTAAAATGTGACAGACTTTACCAGGTGGGGGCGTGTGTGTGAAAATCAAGTGTGTGCGTGCACGAGTGAGTGACAGCTACTTTGAACAGGGACACAGCGCACTGATTTCACAGAGAGGGTCGTGGAGGACTTGGCTTGGAATACCCAGCTAAGGAGTCAGCTCTATATTTGAGGCCTGTAGAGGAAGCCCAGCCCCAGGAGTGTGCATTCTCTGTGTGCTCTTAAGGAAAATTATACTTGGTGCAGAGAGCTGCATCTGAAAATAATATGTGTTTATTTTTCTTGCAGTGAACGTTCCCCACCAGTGTCAGTGGTGAGGACTGAGGTTCCTTGATCACTGGCACATATAAGGGATGTCACAGTATTATTGAAGGAGTATACCTTAAAGTTCTGCTTTTCATGAGACAGAAATTTAGAACAGGAAAGCATAAGTTTGGTTTTCTTTAGGTTAAGCAGAAGTTGGGAGTATTGTAACATTTTTTTAGTGGCAGTGAGGGATTCTTCTGTAATTTGGCTGAGGTGTATATGGTTGTTGGAAGCAATGCTGAGTCATCAGCATACTGTACAAGAGAAGCATGTTGTTTGCAGATGTGAAGAAAATTTATAAGGATATTAAAGAGAAAGGACCAAGGACTGTTCCTTGTGGGATGTCAGTGTTGATAGGGAGAAAAGGTGAGATTATATTTTTGTCCTGGCTGCAGTATTTTCTTGATGGCTGACCAGAATTTCTTGGGATTGGCTTTGCAATTGCTTTGGGGTTCGCTATTTTGTCAGAGATTATCTGTATTTTGGCCTAGTTACGAAGACTTTCATATTGTTGGGGGTATTGTGGGGTTTTGTTTGTCTGCCAGTTTTTCTATGTTTTCTCTCTAGTTTGCATTAGTGTTCTTGTAGTGTTAACCAGAGGCATCACTTGTTTTAATTCTTTTATTTCTGGGGGGGGGGTGCCATTTAGTTTATTAAGGAGAAGATATTGTTGAATGTCTGAGTTAAAATTTGTTGTGTTATAAATTGTTTTTATAGTTTGTTGTTGTTGTTTTGGAGGATTTTGTGTGCGACATTTGGTAAAGGCAGGAAAATGGTCGAGGGGATTTAATAGGGTGCCAGATGAGGTAAACTTAGTTGGATCATATACCAAGATCTAGTCTAGTGTGGAAGTCAAGTTTTTGCTAAGGTATGTTGGAGTTTGCATCAGCTGTTTGTATCCAAAAAGATTTACGCTAAATTTAGAGAGGTAGATAGAAGGTCAAGCCTATTATTATTAACATCTCCTAGTATGTTTCATGAGGGATACAAGTTAAAGTCTAGTGCAGAATGCCTTCTAATACACTGGTATTATTGCCTGGGGCAATATACAAGGTAATGATACTGATTTGTTTGTGTTTGTTTAGTTGGAGGAAAGTGATAAGTTCAGTTATTGAATTGTGGTATGGTGGCATTATACAGGATTAGGTTGAGAATCTGGGTATATGATTGCTACACCACCATCTTTCCTCTTAGTTTGGTCACTCCTAATTATGTTATAGTTTGGTGGCAATATTTCAATGTGGCTAATATTTGGATGTAGCCATGTTTCTGTTATGGCTATGATACTAGCTCTTTGAACAGCTATCCAAACATGGAGTTCTGTGATTTTATTGCAAATACTCATAGCATTTAGAGTAATGAAAGATAGTGGACTACTGTTAGATGGATAAGGTGCTGTTTGATTTTGTTCAGTACTACTGACTGTTTTCTTTTGAGATGAGTTTTGTTGGGCCTGGGTTAGGGATTTTTTTTTGGGCCTGGGTTAGGGAGAATATCGCCGGTGGTTAGGACTGATGCATGTCAGACTAGTGGTTTTAGATACTTTTTGGTAGTGTTCTAGCAGGAGATGTTATTTTAAGTTTACTTGATGGTACATTCAGCGGTTTAAGTTTGAAACAGAGGTGCACTGTGTCCTGATAGAAGTTCACTGTTATTACGCTACTAACATTAGGTGGGGGTAGATTTATCTGGTAGGCACTTACTTGGAGAGATGACAGTGTGAATCTGGTGCCTTTGGTAATGGGCAAGGTGGCTAAGGCATAGCAGTAGTAGACTCAAGACTACAGTTAAGCAATTCATACCGTTACTGTTACCCAATTTGGGAGTGATATAGGATAAGTAGTTTGGGAGAGAAACTGTGGATTGTGTATGTTAGAAAGTATGTAAGAGGTGTGAAAACAGTTGGTGCACTGGAAGTAACAAGGATGTACTGAAGAAAGGTTGAGCTACAGGTACGAGTGATGAGTAATATGGAGCTAAATGATGAAGGAATCTTAAGGACTATGTGTTTAAGTTGGATGGGAGGGGTTTAGTATTACTGATTGGGTGTGGCTGGATAGTATAAATACAGATGTAGTGTGGGTGGGTGGGAATTGGGGATAGGGTAGGGGAGAGAAGTTGAGCCCGAGTGGAGCGAGGGTGGAATAGAACGGGGCCCACACTTTGTGCATGTGCTTATGAAAAACTATCTGTTGGGAAGGACTTGGTCTGTGAAGCTAAGAATGCTGGTCGTTTAATGCATTAGTACAGTGTTCAACATTTGTTATGGACCATTTCAGCTAAAAAAAAAAAATCAAACATTATAGTACAGTGAAGCAGCTAAATGGACAGGAGTTCACCTGGGCCATGGGTAGAGAAGAGGTTTTGAATTTGGGGCCACAAAGGCAAAAGTAGTTAGAGAACAACTGAGATAAGGGGATGACCAATCAGGTACTTCAAAGAATTGCAGTTACTCCCCCACACAGATGGTTTATCAACAAACATAGTCAGTGAGGTAGAATGTTTATGGATACAAAGAAATGGTCTTTGAAATCTAAATACGTGATGTGAGTCACAGCATTTAATTTTGTTAAGGGCTTTTGTTGCCTTTCCAAGGACATTTTACACTGCTAAGGTAAAAAAAAATGCTAATGTGTTAATTAAGCTAATGTGTTAATTTAACTTCAACTTCTGCAGTATAAGGACATGGGTGGGGGTGAGAATATCCCACCAGCAGATTCAGCACTAAAGTACAGAACAAACTGATGCAGAAGTGAAGGAAAACAAGAAGTTATGTACTCACCATAACGTTCGATGTATGTAGTCAATCTCGCCTTACATTCTTACCCGTGGGTTTGGAGCCGAACCTTGGCTCCGACTCGGCCATACTCTAGCTCAAAGTCTTCAATTGGCTCATGGCTAAGACGTATCCCATCGTGCAACAGGTCTATTCCCCAGATCTTGTTTGCTGCAAGCTCACACACACACACACACACACACACACACACACACACACACACACACACACACACACACACACACACACACACACACACACGCACTGAGAAGAACAACCCCAACAGAAAGGACTACTGACACCTACAGACAATACCTCTGGGTCCTCCAGGAGGGGGAAGGAGAGAGGGTTAGTAAAAATGTAAGGCGAGATGGACTACATACATCGAACGTTATGGAGAGTACAAAACTTCTTGATGTTATGTAGTCCAATCTCGCCTACATTCTTACCCGTGGGACAGCGTCCCTTGCACCTTGATCTTGGGTGGCTCAGTGAAAAATACTCTTGAGCACCGTGGAACCAAAAGAAGATCTGCTTCTAGAGACCAGATCTAATCTGTAGTGACTAATAAAGGTATGAGGCGAAGCTCATGTTGTTGCAGCAAAAATATCATCCATAGACATCCTAGCCTGAAACACAGTTGAGGTAGCCACAGATCTTGTAGAATGAGCCTTCACTTTAAAGGGTAATTCTTTGCCATTGGAAGCATGAATAAATGAGATGCAATCGAAGATCCAGCGAGACAAGGTTACCTTAGAAACTGGAATCCCAAGTCTAGTGTCTGAAAACGAGACAAACACTTGATCTGATAAAATCTTTTGTCATATGTAAATAGAATCGCAATTGTCTGTGAACATCCAGCTGATGAAACTTAAATTCTGCCTTGTTGGAGAATTCAAGGAAAAACACAGGCAACTCAATGGATTGGTTGATATTGACAACAGAGGCAACCTTTGGAACAAAAGAAGGGTTGGTTCTTATGGAGACCCTATCTTTGTGAAACACCAAATAAGGTGGCCTAATTGATAATGCGTGGAGTTCATACACCCGCCTAGCTGAAGTTACGGCTACCAAGAATACTGTCTTCCATGACAAGAATTTAATGTCACATGCAGCTGCGGGCTCAAAGGGAGTTGAGGTGAGCTCCTGTAGTACAACATTGAGGTCCCATGGCATCACTGATCAAAGACTGGAGGTCAGAGTAACAATGTCCCTCTCATAAAAGCCCTACAAAGCCTATGAGCCATAAGGTTGGGCTCATTAGCAACGTGAAAGGTAGAAATTGCTGCCAATTGCACTTTAATGGTTGCCGCAGTTGAACCCTGACTAAACAGTTGAGAAAGAAATTCCAATATTGCCAAAATAGGCGCTATATAAGGCTCAATATGTCTCTCATGGGCCCAAATAGAAAATATCTTCCACTTACTGGAATTAGAAGTTATGTCCTTACCATAACGTTCCATGTGGAGTGTTCATCTCGCCTTTGTTCTTACACCTGGGTTCGGAGCCGATCCTCGGCTCCGTGTCGGCCGCTTGGCAAGCTCTGCATCGAGAAGAAGCTCGAGACCAACCTAACTCCCACAATCCCCCTCTGCCTTCACCTCAGATCTAGTTTGCAAGCAAACCAGAAGTCAACAGAGAGAGTAACACAATCATGCCAAGAAGAACATAACTGAAAAGAAACATATACATATATATATATATATATATATATATATATATATATATACATATATACACAACCACTGCGTAAGGCAGAAGCAGGAGAAACCAAACCAGACACCAAATTGGACGTTCTTCCTGAGGGTGGGAGGGTGGGAATGTAAGAACAAAGGCGAGATGAACACTCCACATGGAACGTTATGGTAAGGACATAACTTCTAAATGTGAGAGTGTTCAATCTCGCCGTTTGTTCTTACACCTGGGTAGCGTCCCTAGCTCCATGTTCCTGAGGAACTCACGGGAGAACGTTCTTGAGCACAGTGGAACCAAAGGTTGCCATGTCCCTAGAAACCTTGTCTACTTTGTAATGAGAAATGAATGTATGTGGTTTAGACCAAGTGGCAGCTGCACAAATAGTGTCTAATGGTAGGCGAGCTGCATGAGACAGGGATGTAGATACCGATCTTGTAGAGTGCCCCTTGGGTTTGACAGGTAAAGTTTGTTCTGAACCAGCATAAACAAAAATAATGCAATCAGTTAGCCATTTGGAAAGGGTTCGTTTAGTAACTGCTATATTTTTCCTGCTGTCTGCAAAGGCTACAAAAAGTTGATCTGTTTTCCTGTGATCCTTTGTTCTATCCAAGTAAAATCTAAGTTGTCTATGAACATCCAACTTGTGTAACATATATTCCAACTTATTGGAATGTTTTTTGAAAAAGGTAGGGAGCTCAATGGATTGATTAATGTTATTAACGGAGCAAACTTTGGGGAGAAAGGACGGATTAGTGCGAAGAGATACTCTATCAGAGTGAAAGATCAAATAAGGGTGTTTAATAGAAAGAGCCTGAAGCTCTGACACCCGTCTGGCTGATGTAATGGCCACCAAAAAGAGGGTCTTCCACGACAAATATTTCAAAGGACAAGAAGAGGCTGGTTCAAACGGTGGTAGCATCAACTTAGATAATAAAAGGTTCAAGTTCCAAGGAGATGTAGGAGTTCTAACTGGTGGTCTAATATGGAAAGATCCTTTCAGAAAGGCCTTACAAAGTCTGTGAGCCATAATAGGGGCCCCACATTCTTCCATATGAAAGTTGGAAATGGCAGCCAACTGCACTCTCAAAGTGGCAGGAGAAGCTCCTTGGTGGAACAATTCGGTCAAAAACTCCAAGATCTTATTTAAAGGAGCTATAACAGGGTCCAATTGCTGTGTATTTGCCCAGTGAACAAAACGCTTCCATTTACTAGTGTAAGTCTTTGTAGTGGAAGCTTTATGAGAAGCCACTAGTATATTCTGAACTGCAGGCGAAAGAAGATCAGACCTGGCTAAGTAGGGAAGCGGAGCAGCCAAGCTGCTAGTCTGAGTGAAAGTAGCGAGGGGTGGGAAGCCCCTGACGAGTGGGTCAGTAGATCCGGCTCCGGGTCCAGGATCCAGGGTTCCCGAATGCGGTGTGCCAGAAGAAAGGGAAACCAGATTTGACGAGGCCAGAATGGGGCAATGAGGATAATCGTCCTTTGCAGGTTGTTGGCTTTCTGCAGAAACTTTGCAATCAGGGGAAAGAGAGGAAAAGCGTAAAGGAGACCCGGGGGCCAATCGTGAACCAGAGCGTCCCTGGGGACTTCCCCTGGAGGGGGTAATAGGGCAAAATAGCTCCTGCATTTGGCGTTCATTGGAGACGCAAAAAGATCGCAGGAAGGCTGGCCCCATTTGCGAAAAATCTCTTTCGCAACTGACTGTTTGAGGGACCACTCGTGAGGCAACAGGATTGCTCTGCTCAACCTGTCGGCTATGACGTTGGATGACCCCGGGATGTGCGTTGCTATCAGAAAGCGACCCGTGGACTCCGCCCATTGCCAGATTCTCATGGCCTCTCTGCATAGCTGATAAGACTTGGTTCCCCCTTGTTTGTTTATGTACCAGACTACAGATATGTTGTCCGTCTGAACTGCAATAGTCCCTAGAGGAAGAAGGGGAGCAAAGTGTTGCAACGCTAGAAACACTGCCCTCAACTCTAGAACATTGATGTGCAGATTGTACTCTAAATTGGTCCATTCGCCTTGGACTGTCTGTCCCTGAAAGATGCCCCCCCCACCCTATCAGGGAAGCGTCCGTGGTCACCGTAGCTGTCGGCGTGGGTAGCACAAATGGTCTTCCGCTGGAAAGATTGCAAGTCTGGAGCCACCAGGCTAGGTGTGATTTGCATGTCTTTGTGATTAGAACTTCGTGTGTCAGAGGTAGCTGTTGGAACGACCATTGTGCAAACAGTAGCCATTGTAGAACTCTCATGTGCAGTCTTCTTAAGGGTATCGCAATGAGAAAAGCTGCCATGAGACCCAAAACCTTCAGAACCAGCTTTGCTGGGGATTTTCTGGATGACAGAAGAAGAGATATGTGGCTTTGTAGTGAGGCTATCCTTACTGGAGGAAGTCTTAGAATTAAACAATGCGTATCCAATTCTGCTCCTATGAATGAGATATGCTGTGATGGCTGTAGTAAAGATTTTTCGAAATTTACGGAAATTCCGAGATGAACACAAAGCTGTAGTGTGTAATCCCTGGCCTGAATCAGTTGACGCTGGGTGGCGGCAGAAAGGAGCCAGTCGTCCAGATACGGAAACACCTGGAATCCCAGGCGTCTCAAGTGAGACGCTACCACTGCCATGCATTTGGTGAAAACCCTGGGGGCTGAGGTCAGACCAAAGGGCAGGGCTCGAAACTGAAAGTGACTGGCTCCCAGCTGGAAGCGCAAGTGATCCCTGGACGCACTGGCCATTTTGATGTGGTAGTATGCGTCCTTCAGATCTATTGAGCACATCCAGTCGTCCTTCTGTAAAAATGGAAGGATCGATTGAAGCGTGACCATCCGGAACTTTTCTTTCTTGACGAAGGTATTGAGATTGCTTAGGTCCAGAATTGGCCTCCAGTCCCCTGTCTTTTTTGGAACTAAAAAGAACCTTGAGTAAGCTCCGAATCCTCTTTGGTCCGCTGGGACTGGTTGGATTACTCTTTTTTTTCTAGCAGCTTTGAAATTTCTATAGCTGCAGGGCCTCGCAGATGGGGCGGCACATCTGGGAGTCTTTTCTGCGGAATTGGGGGCAATAGAAAGGGTATTCTGTAGCCTCTGGTGACAACGCTTTTTACCCAATTGTCTGATGTAAGACTTTGCCAGGCCTGAGGGTATAAAGCTAAGCGACCCCCGACTGCCTCCAGAGCAGGACAGTCGGGCCTCCTCTCAGGAGTGCTGGAAAGGTTTCCCAGAGGGTGTATCCCTGTCACCTTGGTTTTGTGGACCCCCTCTGCCGCCAGGGCGGCGTCTTCCACCTCTGCCCCCTCCTCTGCCTCTAGAGGGGGCATCACCCTGTGTGCCTGGGAAAGAGCCTTGGGGTTTTCGAAACCACATTTTTCCACCACGTTGCCCTTTGGGGTACGGTCTGGATGGGGTGGAAAAACGGACTCCAACAGCAGACAGAGTCTTTCCCTCTTGCTCACACCGGGTAAGGGTCTCCTTTACTTTGGGGCCAAAGAGAGTGGCACCATCAAATGGGGCGTTAGTAAAGGAAGACTTGAAGGCTTCCGCAAATGAACATAAGCGCATCCAGGATTGTCTACGAAGAGCAATCGCTGAAGCCGCTGCCCTACTCGATCCTTCGGCTGCGTATATCAGCCTCATGGACGAGTTCGCAATAGATGTAAGGGTATTGAGATGTGCTGTAACCTTTTCTGAAACAGCAGCATCTGTAGTACCCTGGAGGGTATCTCCCAACTCTTTGATTAGATCCCTCTGTAGCCGTGTGAAGTGGGTCAAATAGTTGAGGGATCGCATAGAAAAAGCTGCTGAACTAAAAATGCGCTTCCCATACCTGTCCATAGTCCTAGAATCTCTGTTAGGCAGATGAACAGATGAGGAAGATTCAGACATCTCCTTTTTCGTGGCCGCTGCCACCACCATAGCGTCCACTGGCACTCCCTTTGTCAGATAAGCCTTATCTTGGGGGGCAGTAATATATTTGTTAGGCTTTCTAGGGACTGGCTCCACCGTGTCAGGCGTCTCCCTCGCCCTTCGAGCAATCAGCTCCATCAACTCATCGAAGGGCGGAGTGACCCAGGAGGAGGAAGGGCGAGCACCGAATGCCTTCAGCAAAACTGACTTATCTTCAGAAGGGGGAAGGAATTGCCAATCACCTCTCTGCTTTAGGATCTCCAGGATGTCAGAAAAAGAGACATCCTCTGAGGGTGACTTTGGGGACCCTTCTGACTCATCCAAGTCAGTGTCCGATGTCAATGATTCTTGTGGAGAATCTAAGTGTCTCCTCTTACACAATCTTTTCCTCGGAACTTCCTCGGGGGGGGGGCATCCGAAGAAGCCTCCGAGGAAGACGGGGCACCCTCCAGGGGTGGCTGAGACACTGGTGCTCGACGCTTAGATGTAGCCGTGGGTGCAGAGGAGGATAACGGTCCTTTATGGGAAGGAGAAGCTGTTTCTGCTGACGTGGTTGTCTGAGTAGACAACACCTTCCTCATGAGGTCGAAGGCCCCCGGGTCCCGAGTCGAGGTATCTCCCGGTTCCGAGGAAATCGGAAGAATTCCCGAGACAGGCACCGAAGGTATCGACCCCGAGCTCGGAGCTGAGTCGATCCGAGCAGAGGCCCCGAGAGGGAGCGTCGGAACCGAAACATCGGTCCGACTCTCAGTCCCGGACCCAAGGATGGATCTTCGGCTCCGAGACTCCGGTACCGGTTCTGACGGAGTCGAGGTGAACGAAGTCGAGGTGAACGGAGCCGACCAAGAAAAAGACGGTTCTGGCACCGAGGGCTCCACAATCACCAGATCAGCCTCTCCCGGCTCCGAAGACTGGATAGGCCTCGGAGGATGAACAGGTGGAGATAAGGGAAGGCCTTCGAGTCTCGACACCAACTGGGAGGAGACAGAGATGAGTTTGGATAAGGCCGTATTCTCCATTAATTTCTGCACCACGCGGTCTACATCGGTGTCGGAGAGGGGCCTGGAAGAACGCGTCGAAGGAATCGAAGATAGAGCCGACCTCAACAGTGCCGGGGGAGGGAGCTCCGTCACCGGTTCCAAGACTCGAGGCTCGGAAACTGACAACAGTTCAACACTCGGCCCCAAAGTCTGTGGAACCGGTGATCGAACTTTGACTGAAGAGCTTGGAGCCGATGACCTGGGCTCCGACGTCTTCGATTCCTTCGAGGATTTGGATGTCTGGTCTGATGCATCCAGAGCCTCTTGAAAAGCAGGCTTCAAAAGTCCCCTATCCATAAGTTTCCTGCGCCTATCTGTCATGACCCTTCCACTGAAAGAATGACATATTGAGCAGTCTTCTTGCAGATGGAGAGGGCCAAGACAGTAGACGCAGGAACTATGATCGTCAGTCACAGACATCTTCTGCCCACATTGGCAGCGTTTAAAGCCAGACTTAGCTTTCTCAGACATGTCACCAAGTTAGGTACAGCAAACAGTGAAATAGCCAATATTATGTCCAGTCCAGTAAATTTGTCTATTCCAGAAAAAATTGTTGTCAAATCCTGTAAATTAGTCAATCCAGTAGTCAATCCAAAGTTAAAGGGTGGGGTAGGCCCCGAGGGAAAACTCTAATAAAGTATATAAAAATTATATACGGAACTGAGAAACCCTCGATACACTACTCACACACACAGTCACTTAAAGAACAATTTTTTTTAGAAAAAAATAGAAGAAATATAAGAAAATAATTAATCTTAGCTTGAGGTGGCCCGAGCTCATCAAATCTGATGCAAACGTTGCAGCGGCAAACTAGATCTGAGGTAAAGGCAGAGGGGGAT
The DNA here is from genome assembly GCF_019279795.1 of Protopterus annectens. Taxonomy (NCBI): domain Eukaryota; kingdom Metazoa; phylum Chordata; order Ceratodontiformes; family Protopteridae; genus Protopterus; species Protopterus annectens. The sequence continues at coordinate 426,694,169 of NC_056736.1, forward strand.
TGTGGGAGTTAGGTTGGTCTAGAGCTTCTTCTCGATGCAGAGCTTGCCAAGCGGCCGACACGGAGCAGAGGATCGGCTCCGAACCCAGGTGTAAGAACAAAGGGCGAGATTGAACACTCTCACATTAAATCTTCCTGGTAGAAGGCTTGTGGGAAGATGATAGAACATGGACCACTTCCGGGGAAAAATCATGAAGCCTGACTAAGGACAGAACTGGAGCAGCCAAGCTGTCAACCTGGGGGTCTGGATGGAGGGATGGAACTGTCCTGATATATGAGTAAGCAGATCTGGAACTGGGTCCAGAATCCAGCACTTGTCCATTAGACAGGGTTGAGGGAAGGGAAACCAAATCTGACGAGGCCAGCGTGGGGCAATGCGGATCATTTTGCTCCCAAGAGACTGCGCTTTCTGAATTACCTTTGATATCAGAGGTAACAGTGGAAAGGCATAGAGAAGACCGGAGGGCCAATCATGAGCCAGAGCATTCCTGGATGTCTCCCCCTCCAGGGGGATAAGGGTGAAGTAGCTGCTGCATTTGGCATTGAGGGGGCTGGCAAATAGATCGCAGCAAGGCTGACCCCATCTGTGGAATATCTCTTTCACAACATAATTGTTCAGGGACTACTCGTGAGGAATTAGGATAGCTCTGCTCAGCTTTTCGGCAATCATGTTGGACTTTTCTGGTATATGCGTTGCAACTAGGAAGCATTGGGAAGATACCGCCCACTGCCAAACTCGAAGTGCCTCTCTGCAAAGGGGGTATGATTTGGTTCCTGTTTGTTTAGGTACCACACCACTGATATGTTGTCTGAGTGGACTGCAATTGTCCCTAGAGGGAGAGAGCTCAGAAGTGCTTGCAATGCTAATAGCACTGCTCTCATCTCCAAGACATTGACATGCAAATGGGTCTCGTGATCCTGCCACATGCCTTGGACAGTCCTGCTAAGATAATGCCCCCCCCACCCGATCTGGGAGGCATCCGTGGTTACCGTGGCAACTGGAGAAGATGGGACAAAGGGCTTGCCCACGTTGAGATGCTGGCCTGAAGCCACCAGCGTAGATCCCGCCTGCACGTGTCCGTAATCAGAATGAAATGGGAGAGTGAGAGATGCTGCAGTGACCACTGGGCGAAAGGCAGCCACTGAAGAACCCTCATGTGTAGTCTGGCAAGGGGAACTAGCATGATTATGGCAGCCATGGTCCCTAATACTGGAGGACCACCTTTTGCCCTGACCTTTCTCAATGATAGTAAGGCATAGACCTGCTGTTATAGAGGCTGAATTCTCTCTTCTGGTAAGAAGGCCCTCAAGAGCACCGTATCTAGTTCGGCGCCGATAAAAGTGACATGCTGCAAAGGCAACAAGGCAGATTTTTTCCAATTTAGAGTAATTCCTAACCACTTGCATAGTGTAATGGTGGCGTCCCTGGTCTGTAACAATAGATGCCTGGTGGTGGCAAAAAGGAGCCAGTCATCCAGGTACAGAAACACTTGGGATCCCAGATGTCTCAAGTGAGCCATTACCACTGTCATGCATTTGAACACCCTGGGGGCTGTGGTGAGACCAAAGGGCAGAGCGCGAAAAGTACAGTTTTGTACCTACCATAAATGTAGATGTTCGAAGATCCACATTGCTGCAGTCCTTACATATGGGTAGTCCGCTGTCCTCGGTCGGCCCGAATACCAAAGTATTAGGCTGACGTCGGTCAAGGCGCTTAGAACTGACATCAGGACGTCAGGGTACAAAAGCGCATGACCGACGTCATTTCCTCAGTCTTTTCTTGCCCCAGATGTCAGAAGGCCCTAACAAGAAAGGCCAAAGCCAAAAACCAGCAAAACCTAACCAACCACCCATGCACTAACCATATATACACTATGTACAACACAAACCACACCACCACCTTCAACAACAGAGGGGAAGGAGGGAGGGTAAACTGGACTGCAGCAATGTGGATCTTCGAACATCTACATTTATGGTAGGTACAAAACTGTACTATGTTCTTCATCTCACAATGCTGCAGTCCTTACATATGGGTAGAATCCCAAAGCAGAGGTAAGGGAGGATGGCAAAACTATAAGGAATTAGGAGCTGCCAACATGCCTTGCAAAATTGCAGTTGCAAATCCAGCCCTAGATTTAGAGTAAAGTGGAAGGTGGTAATGCTTAGAGAAAGTATGCACTGAACTCCAAGTAGCTGCTTCCAAAATATCTTTAGTAGCCACCCCTTAAAAGGCTGTAGAAGTGGCAGTAGCCCTAGTGGAATGAGGCCTAATCCCAGCTGGAATCTCCTTACCATGATGGGAATAACAGAAAGCAATACAAAACCCAATCCACTTAGAAATAGTTTGTTTTGAAACAGGTTTGCCCTGAGAACCCAAAGCAAAAGAAACAAACAACTGCTGAGACTGCCTGAACCCTTTAGTTCTGCTCAAATAATATCGCAACAGTCTGTGTATATCCAAAGTGTGCAAAATCCTTTCCCCTTTATTTTGGGGGTTTGCATAAAAAGTAGGCAAATGAATAGTTTGGTTTAAAGCCACACTAGAAACCACTTTAGGCATAAAAGAAGGGTTAGTACGCAAAGACACCTTGTCCTTGTGAAAAATTAAGAAAGGCTCAACTGCCATAAGGGCCTGTAATTCAGAAACCCTTCTCGCAGAGGTAATGGCCAACAAAAAAGCAGTCTTCCAAGATAAATATTTCAACTCTGCCGATGCTGCAGGCTCAAAAGGTTGCAGAGTGAGCTTCTCCAACACAAAATTGAGATCCCAAGCAGGAGTAGGAGCTCTACGTGGGGGTCTTATATTTTTTGCCCCTCTAAGGAATTGTTTAAACAAAGGCTGAGAAAATAATGGTGGATCACAGTCATAGTGAGCAGAAATTGCTGCAGCATGAACCTTTATAGAGGAGAAGGACAAACCTTTGTCCAATAACTCAGTAAGGTATTGAAGCGCAACACTTAAATTAGGTTTAGAAACATCAAAATCCTTTGCAGTACTCCAAAATAAAAATCTCCTCCATTTAGCTGTGTAAACTTTCCTTGTACTAGGCCTTCTGGCCTCCAAAATAACATTCAAAACTTGTTGTGGAAGCTGAGACCCTCCAGGGTTTAAAACAGAATATGCCAGGCTGTCAGATGTAGAGAATGAAGATTGACATTGAGTAAATGACTGTTCTCTTGAGACAGCAAGTGAGGAATCGAAGGCAAAGGCCATGGAGGCTTCTGTACCAGACTTCTCAGTAATGGGTACCAGTGCTGTCGAGGCCAATCTGGAGCTATTAAAATCATGTTTGGCTTGTCCTGTCTGACCTTCAGCAGTACCTTTGGGAGGAGAGGCAGAGGTGGAAAGGCATACACGTGAAGATTGCTCCAACTGAATGAGAGAGCATCCACTTTCCAAGCCGAGGGATGAAACCTTTTTGTGCAAAACTTTGGCAACTGGTAATTTAGTGGAGAAGCGAACAGATCTATGTCTGGAGTTCCCCATAACACTGTCAATCTCTGAAATACATGAGGATCCAATTTCCACTCGTGGGGATCCATAATTTTTCTGCTCAACACATCTGCTAAGGAGTTCTGTGCTCCTGGCAGAAACCTTGCCTGAAGATTTAGCTGTAAACTGAGAGCAGTCTCCCACAAAATCATTGCTTGTCTGCACAGAGGATAAGAATGCGTTCCCCCTTGCTTGTTGATGTACCACATGACAGTTGTGTTGTCTGTTTGAATCAACACCTGCCCTGGAAGAAGTAAATCCTTGAAAGCCATCAATGCAAATTGGACTGCTAACATCTCCTTCAAGTTGATATGTAGATGTTGAAGTCTGGCAGGCAACGTGTCTTGTACCCATTTTCCATTCAGATGAGCTCCCCAAGCTTTGTCTGAGGCATCTGTCGTTAAAATCTGACTCGCCTCTGGCCGGGTCACAGAGAGTCCCTTGTTTAGGTGACATTCCTGAGACCACCACAAAAATTCCTTTTGAATGCAAGGTATTATTTGAATGACAGTGTCCAAATCTTGGCAGTGCTGTGTCCATACATTCTTGAGATACCATTGTAGCTTCCTCATATGCAGTTTGGCATTGGGAAGTACCAGAATACAAGATGCCATGAACCCCCAAGGCTTGAAGGACTGTCTTTGCAGTCAGCCTGGACTGATGAGACAACTGATGGAAGTAAAGAGAAAGATTCTTTTGTTTGTCCGGGGTCAAAAAGGCCATCTGGGATGCTGTATTCAGTCTCACACCCAGAAAGCACATGTCCTGAGAGGGTACTAGACTGGACTTTATTTCGTTCACAGAATACCCCAGGCATCTTAGCACTGCCATCACATACTGTAAATGATGAAGAAGTTCGTCCTTTCCTTGAGCCAGTATCAGGCAATCGTCCAAATAAGGATAGATCTGTATTCCTCTTAGCCTGAAAAAAGCTACCACTGGAGCCAGAACCTTCGTGAACACTCTGGGCGCAGTAGATAAGCCAAAGGGCAATGCAGAGAACTGATAATGTGAAGTCCCAGCCCGAAAACGCAGATACTTCCTGTAACTGGGCCTGATAGGAACATGAAGGTAAGCCTCCTTGAGATCCAGGGTCACCATCCAGTGATCTTTGCCCAGCAGAGGTAAAAGCTGTTGTAACGTTAACATCTTGAACTTGGGAATGTCCAGATATGTGTTGAGGATGGATAAATCCAAAATTGGTCTCCACGTGTTTCCTTTCTTTGGTACTAGAAACAGGAGAATAAAATCCTAGGCCCACTTCTGGCAGAGGAACCGGTTGTATGGCCCCTATTTGAAGTAGTAGAGAAATTTGTTTGCGAGCCTCTAGTCTTTGCCGAGGAGGAACGTCCGGCATGCCTTTGAAAGGAGGCAAGGTATGGAAATAAAACTTGTAACCCTGGTGTATGATATCCAATACTCATTTGTCTTGGGTAACCAACATCCAATTTTCCTTGAAGAGTGCTAACCTTCCTCCCAAAGGTGCTGCCAGGCAAGAAGGATCTGGCAGCTGAAAAAGTAGGTCATTGGGCCTGTTTACGAAAGGACTGGCCCCTGCCCTCACCCGAAGATTGTGCAGGGAACTCCTGTTCTAGGCCTGAAAGAACTCTGAGCTCTGCCCCTACCACGTCTAGATCTACCCCTAGACTGAGAATCATAAGAAGGATACGTCCACCCCCTAGCAGGCCAATTCCTACTAAATTTCGGAGGCTGAACTTGCAAAAAATCTTTAACAGTCTGCATAGACTTAGCCTTGTCTTCCATTTTCTTCAAGACTGACTCCACAGGTGAACCAAACAACACATCAGACTGCAAAGGAGCATCCAAAATCCTTGTCTTAACATGGTCAGATAAATTCTTATCCTTCAACCAGGCGTGCCTGCGAAGAACTGAGCCAGTGGCAGCCACCCAAGAAGATGCCTGCACAGCATCAAAACCACACTGTAATGAATGCTCACCCACCTGTTCAGAGACATGCACCAAATCTTGCAATTCTTTACACTCAATGCCTTCCGCCAGAGCATCCACCTTAGACTTCAATTGAGAAAGAAGAAAGTTTTGATATTTCAACATATGAAACTGGCAATTCAAAGCCCTCATAGCTAAGGTAGAAGATGTATAGACCTTCTTTCCCCATCTATCCAAAGCTCTGGCTTCTTTATCTAGAGGAACCGGATTTTTCACAATAGAGGCCTTCACACCCTTAGGTCCCTGACTAATAGTTTCTGGGTCCGCCCTAGGACTCTTATAAAGATATTTGTGAGCCTCAGGCACCCTGTAATACCTATCCGGCTTAACAGGAGCAGGCGGCAGAGAATCAGGATTAAGTGAAGCCTCTGCAAACACATCTTCCACAACATCCAGAACAGGGGGTATAGCCAAAGGCCTATGCTGGGGTAACAGCAAAAACTCCCTAAGCCTTTTCCTAGAATCAGAGAAGTCCTGACCTTCCCACTTAAAATGTTCCCTCATAGAATGAAGTGTCTCTGAAAAAGAAAAATCCTTTGGAGGAGAAGCAGAAGGAGTGGAATCCTCTGCATCAGAATCAGAATAAGGAGTATACTCCTGCAAGTCTTCAACCGAAGACTCTGAAACATCCGAAGCCTGTTCAAAACTTCCCAACTCTGGCTCCACTCTAGGCCTCGAAGGGAGGGGAGTACAGTAACTTGAGAAGCCCCTTCAGCCTGACCTGCCTCCTGAGAGACTACTTCCTGCAAAATCAAAGTCTCCCCCTGAGACTCCAGAGAAGTCTCCGTCGGAACCACCGGTTCCACTGAAGCCTCTAAAGAACCGGCGTCCGAAACGGACGACTCACCTTGCCTGGGTTTAACTGCTTTGTCTTTGCGCTTCTTCGCAGAAGCGGGCGCCGGAGAATCCGACGGCATATTATAATTGCACCGCTTCCCAAAGACCAGCCTAGCACAATCTAACCTTCGCTTAATAGTGCGTTTATTGAACCTAGCACAAAAGCGACACCCAACAATGTCGTGCTCAGGCCCCAAACAAGGAATACACAAAGAATGATAATCCCTATGCGGTATCTATTTCCCACAAGAAATACAGTTATTCACTTTTTCTGACATCCGGTAAAAACACTGAGGCAAGAAAAAACCAAAATAATCCCCAACGGGGTACTTAGCCAACTTGGATTCGGTCTGAAACTCCGAATTCGAAAAATTTCAGAATGCCGAACGGCACTTGCAACGCTGCTTCTGCATCGGACCATGCGGCAAAAAAGACTGAGGAAATGACGTCGGTCATGCGCTTTTGTACCCTGACGTCCTGATGTCAGTTCTAAGCGCCTTGACCGACGTCAGCCTAATACTTTGGTATTCGGGCCGACCGAGGACAGCGGACTACCCATATGTAAGGACTGCAGCAATGTGAGATGAAGAACATCTGAAAATGACTGGCTCCCAGCCAGAAGCGTAAATGACTTCTCGATGCCCTGTCCATCTTGATATGGTAGTAAGCATCTTTGAGGTTGATGGAGCACATCCACATATCTTTCCCTAACAGAGGGAGTATTGACTGTAAGGTGACCATGCGGAACTTGGACTTTTGTACATGAAGGTTCAATCAGCTGAGATCCAAGATGGGTCTCAGGTCCTGTTCTTTTCAGCACCAAAAATAATTTGGAGTAAGTCCCTAATCCTACTTGGTCTGCGGGGACAGGCTGGATAGCTCCCTTTTGAAAGCAACTTTTTATTTCTAAAGTTGCGGAATCCCTGTGACTGGGTGGAACGTCTGGGATTCTCTTGGATGGCGGGGGAGGAGAAGAGAAGGGGATATGATAACCTCTGGAAATTATCTTTAATACACACTCGTCTCGAATGACTTCTTGCCAGGCTTTTGGGTATAAAGAAATGCAACCCCCGACCGGCTCCAGAGATGCAAAGTCGGGCCTCCCTTCAGGAGCGATGGTAGGGAGAAAGTACAGTTGTGTACACCTACCATAAATGTAGATGTTCGAGTGTCTTCACTGTTGCAGTCATAACTGTAGGGTGCTCCTGCCGGCAGGCAGCCCGAGGTCGGCCAGAATCCCAAAGTCTGGGTCCGGCGTCGGCTGTACAAACTAGTAACCTGACGTCAGTACGCTCTGGTACATAGCCCTCAGCCAACGCCATCTTCTCCAGCCTTTCTTGCCCTAGATGTCAAAAGTCCCCAATAAATCAAAAATGAATCCAACAAGGAAACACAAATACACCACAAAAGAGAAAAAGAGGGGATAGGAGGGAGGGAAACACCGACTGCAACAGTGAAGACACTCGAACATCTACATTTATGGTAGGTGTACACAACTGTACTATGTTCATCGTGTTTCACTGTTGCAGTCATAACTGTAGGGTGGAATCCCAAAGCAGTGAAAAAGGGAGGAGGTTTAGACAGAAGAAGGGGCAGCAAGAAGACCCTGCAAAACAGCAGAGGCAAAGCCTGCCCTGGTCTTAGAATACAAAGGGAGATTGTAGTGCTTGGAAAAAGTATGCACAGAACTCCAAGTGGCAGCTTCAAGATATCCTTGGTAGGAACTCCTCTGAGAAAAGCTGTAGAAGTAGCAGCTGCTCTAGTAGAATGACTTCTCACAGTACCTGGAAACTGTTTCCCATGATGAGTGTAACAAAATCTTATTCCATAAGAAATCCATTTGGAAATAGTTTGTTTGGAAATAGCCTTTCCAAGAGAACTGGAGGCAAAAGAAACAAACAATTGGTTAGATTTTCTGAACTCTTTAGTCTTGTCCAAGTAAAATCGTAACTGTCTATGCACGTCCAAGGAATGCAAAATCCTTTCCCCTTTATTTTGAGGATTAGGAAAGAAGGTAGGAAGGTGAATTGTTTGATTTAAAGCCACTTTCGAAATCACATTGGGCATGAAAGTAGGATTGGTCCTCAAGGATACTCTTTCCTGGTGGAAAGGTATGGTTCCACAGCCATGAGAGCTTGCAACTCTGAGACCCTTCTGGCAGAAGTCAAAGCCAACAAAAGAACTGTCTTCCAAGATAAAAACTTAATATCTGAAGATGCAGCAGGCTCAAAAGGAGGCAAAGTAAGCTTTTCTAAAACATAATTAAGATCCCAAGCAGGAGCAGGAGGGGTCCTGGGAGGTCTTAGATTCTTGGCCCCTCTCAAAAACTGTCTCACCAAAGGATATGAAAAAACAGGAGGATCAGTATTGAAATGAGCAGAAATAGCAGAAGCATGAATCTTAATGGAAGAAAAGGAAAGCCCATTAGACAAAAGCTCCGAAAGGTAAAGCAAAATAGAAGAGAGATCAGGCACCAGTGGGTCCAAGCCTCGGTCCTGCATCCAAATACAAAATCTCTTCCATTTAGAGGCATAGGATTTCCTAGTGCTAGGCCGTCTAACTTCCAAAAGAACATCCAAAACTTGTTTGGGAAAACTAGAAGAAATCAAATTCCTTTGAAGAGCCAAGCTGCCAGGCAAAGGGTCTTGAGATTGGAATGTAGCAACTGACCCTGATGCTGGGACAGAAGAGAAGGGCTCAGAGGGAGAATCCAAGGAGGCTCCAAAAACAGGTGCTTTAAAGTTGGATACCAAAACTGTCGAGGCCAATTTGGAGCAATCAAGATGAGGAACTTGGGCTTGTCCTGTTTTATCTTCAGTAATACCCGAGGAAGTAGAGGAAGAAGAGGGAAGGCATACCCCGAAAGGCTTCTCCAGCTGAAGGACAGGGCATCCACTTTCCAAGCTGTTTTGTGGAAGGACCTGGTGCAAAAGAGAGGCAGCTGATGATTGAGATGGGATGCAAACAGATCTATCTGGGGACATCCCCAAACTGCAGTAATCCTGTTGAATAAGTTGGTGTCTAGCATGATCTAAAATGTTTCTGCTCAGGCTGTCTGCTAAGAGATTCTGTTCTCCTGGGATGAATTGAGCTTGGAGATGTAGATTTAGATTTAGAGCTGTGTCCCATAAAGCCATAGCTAGTCTGCAAAGGGGGTACGAATGAGAACCCCCCTGCTTGTTTATGTACCACATGACTGTGGTGTTATCTGTGCAAATCAAAAGAGGCCCTGGATGCAAAAGGTTCTTGAAGGCTAGAAGAGCATTTTGAACTGCCAACATTTCCTTCAGATTGATGTGCCAGTGAAGATGGTCCTTTGTCCAGGTTCCCTGCTGGCAATTGCCTAGAAAATGTGCTCCCCAAGCATAATCCGAGGCGTCCGTGGTTATGATTTGAGATGGTTGAGGAAAACGGAAAGGCTTTCCTTCGTTTAAAGCACACACCCTGGACCACCAAAGGAACTCCTTCTGGAGGCAGGGGATCAGAGGAATCAGAGTGTCCAGATCGTGGTAATGCTGTGACCATACACTTTTCAGATAGCATTGAAGCTTTCTCATATGAAGCCTTGCATTTGGAATCAACAGAATGCAGGAAGCCATGTAGCCCAGTGCCTGCAAAAATTTCCTTGCAGTGAGCTGTGTTAGAGTTGCTAAAGTCTTGAAAATTAAAGCCAGCTGTATTTGTTTTTCTGGAGTGAGGAAGGCCCTTTGTAAGGTTGTATTTAAGAGGGCTCCCAGAAATACCATTTGTTGAGAAGGGATCAAATGTGACTTTTTTGTGTTCACTGAGAATCCCAGTAGAAGGAGAAGACGTTGAACAAAATCCAGATGTTGAAGTAAAAGATCCTTGCTGTCTGCCTGAATAAGGCAGTCGTCCAAATAGGGGTAAATCTGAATCCCCTGAAGTCTGCAATAAGCCACTGCTGGTGCCAGGCACTTGGTAAAGACTCTGGGCGCAGTAGATAAACCAAAGGGCAGTACAGAGAATTGAAAGTGTCTCGAACCTGCCTTGAATCTGAGGAATTTCCTGCGTTCCTGCCTGATGGGAATGTGTAAATAAGCTTCCTTTAGGTCCAATGTCACCATCCAGGTGTCCTGAGAGAGCATTGGAATCAGCTGCTGCAGAGTAAGCATCTTGAATTTTGGAATTTCCAAAAAGGTGTTTAACACAGAAAGGTCCAGAATAGGTCTCCATGAGCTTTGTTTTCTTGGAACCAGAAAACGTCTTGAATAAAAACATTTTCCCATCTCTGAGAGTGGAACAGGCTCTATGGCTCTCATGGCCAGAAGAGCATCCACTTGATTTAAGGCCTCTGACCATTGATGTTTTGGCAGATCTGGCCAACCGAAAGCCCTTGGCAGGGTATGAAAGTGGAATTTGTAGCCTTTTAAAATCACGTCCAATACCCATTTGTCCTGGGTAATATGAGTCCAATTTCTGTAAAAAAGAGAAAGTTTTCCTCCGAGAGGGGCATCCAGGTAAAGAGGTCCTGTAGCCCAACCGAGAGAGTCATTGAGTTTGCTTTCTTTGACTGTCTTCTCCCCTTCTAGGTGAAGAAGCAGTCCATTGCCTCGATCTGTAGGAGGCCTGAGCTTGGCCACGACCTCTGGAGCGTCTATATCTTCCCCTTTGAGGCCTGTCAGACGTGGGAAAGGACCAATTTTTGGAGGGCCAATTCCTGGAAAATCTAGGAGGCTGAACTTGCAAGAAGTCTTTCACAGTTTGCATAGATTTTGCCTTTTCTTCCATCTTTTTAATAACCTCCTCAGCCTTAGATCCAAAAAGAACATCATGTTGAACAGGGGCATCTAATAATTTAGCCTTAACCTGTTCAGGTAAACTTTGTTCACGAAGCCAAGCATGTCTCCTGATAACAGTACCAGAGGCTGCGGCCCTGCAAGAAGCATCCAAAGCATCAAAACCACAATGCAAGCTATGTTTGTTCAGTTGTTCAGTTGCATGCAATACATCCTGTAGTTCCTTATCTTCTGCACATGCAGGAAGAGAAGCAAGCTTTTGCTTTAAAACAGACAAAAGAAATTGCTGATACTTAAACATATGAAACTGGCAATTTAAAGCCCTAACAGAAAGGGTAGCAGAAGTATATACCTTTTTACCCCACCTGTCTAAGGCACGAGAATCCTTCTCAGAGGGAATAGGATTCTTAGAAGTAGCAACTTAAATAGCCTTAGAGCCCAATTTAAAGCCCTAACAGAAAGGGTAGCAGAAGTATATACCTTTTTACCCCACCTGTCTAAGGCACGAGAATCCTTCTCAGAGGGAATAGGATTCTTAGAAGTAGCAACTTTAACAGCCTTAGAGCCCTGAGAAATAGTTTCAGGATCCGCAGAAGGGTTCTTAAATAAGAACAAATGAGACTCAGGAACCCTATAAAATCTATCAGGCTTAGAAGGAGCAGGAGGCATGGAATCAGGATTCAAATTAGCCTCAGAAAAAGCATCATCCACAATGTCAAGAACAGGAGGGATAGCCAAAGGCCTACGTTGAGGAAGAAGAAGAAATTCTCTAAGCCTCTCCTTGGAAGCAGAATAATCCTGACCTTCCCAATGAAAATGTTCCCTCATCTCATGTAAGGTTTCCCCAAAAGAAAAATCTTCAGGCGGAGAGGCAGAGGGCAGAGAGTCCTCAGCATCCGAATCCTCATAAGGAGGAAAACAATATTCCTGATCAGAGGAAGAGACAGAAGATATAGAAGCCTGGTCAGAGGAATCCATAGGAACATCCTGTCGAGGCCTTTTCTCAGAGGGGGGGGTGAGAACCCCTAATCATTGTAAGCAAATCCTCAGCCATCCTTAACAATTGCTTCTGTGTCCTGGGAGTAGATTCAGAAGTAGCCTGAGCAGGAGCTTTAGACTTAACAGGAGTCTTTGTCTTTGCCTTTGAAATAGTAATGTGAGTAGGCCTGAATACCCCCTCAGAAGCCGGTACCTGCACAGCAGTTCCGGACCCATCTGAGGGAGCAACGTCCGAAGGTCCTGCAGCAGATAAAATAGTAGGCCTTGATGGCTCCCCATGGGAGTCCGTATCGGCCATCGGTTCAGAAGTGGCGGACGACAGGGGCTGCAAAAGCGCCTCACTGACGGCAGCCGAACCGGACGCTGGCTCCAGCTGCAACGAGTCCTGTTTGGACCTCGGAGGCCTGTCCTTGTCTTTGCGCTTCTTTTGAATTGCGGTAGTGTCCAACGACATTCTATAATTGAAGCATCTGCCAAAGTAATTTAGAGCCCAGTCGTACCTGCGCTTGATAGTACGAGAATTGAACCTGGCACAGAATCGACAACAAGAAACGTCGTGGTCAGGGCCTAAGCAAGGTAGACAGTAAGAGTGGAAATCTTTATGAGGTATTTGTTTTCCACACGTAATACAATTATTAACTTTTTCTGACATCGGAGGAACAAGAAAAAGATTCTAACGGGTACTTAGCTTTGAGAAGAGAAGTAAGAACTTCGGACCGACAACAACCAAATACGCTGTTCGAAAATCACCAACCAACGACTTGCGAGCTGCTTTCCACCGCACGGCAAGAAAGACTGGAGAAGATGGCGTCGGCTGAGGGCTATGTACCAGAGCGTACTGACGTCAGGGTACTAGTTTGTACAGCCGACGCCGGACCCAGACTTTGGGATTCTGGCCGACCTCGGGCTGCCTGCCGGCAGGAGCACCCTACAGTTATGACTGCAACAGTGAAACACGATGAACATCCATGAAAGGAATCACGGTCCCCCGGGTTACGCAGGCCTCCTCTGCCTCTAGGGAGGCGTCTACCTGAATTTCCACCCCCTCCCCTGCCTCCAGAGGGGGAATCACTTTGTGCACCCTGAAAAAACCTCTGCGACGTCCTGAACCACATTTTCCCACCCTTCTGGCCCTTGGGGTAAGATCTAGAAGGCATGGAAAAACTGACTCCCACGGCAGACAGGGTTTTTCCTTCTTGCTCGCACCTAGTGAGAGTGTCCTTCACCTTGGTTCTGAACAATGATGAACCATCAAATAGGGCATTAGTGAATGTAGACTTGAAGGCCTCCTTGAAATTGCACAGAAGCATCCAGGAGTGTCTCCTAAGAGAGGCTCCAGAACCCGCAGCCCTACTCGCTCCATTGGCTGCATATGAGATCAGCCTCATGGAGGAGTTGGTAAGGGAATTTAAGGTAGACATCTGTGCATTGACCTTCTGTGCCATGGCATCAGAAAATGTACCCTGTAGAAAATCTCCTAGCTCTTTTAGGAGATCTCTCTGGAGCCTCATAAAATGCATCAAATAGTTCAGCGACCTCAATGTAAAGGCTGCTGAGGTAAACACACACTTCCCATACTTGTCCATAGCCCAGGACTCCTTGTTAGGAGGATGGACGGTAGACAAAGTTGCAGCAAGTTCCTTCTTGGTGGCTGCAGCCACCACCATGGCATCTACTGGAACACCTTTAGATAGATACTCCTTGTCAGAGGGGGTGGACAAAAACTTATCTGGTCTCCTTGGGGCCAGTTCCACAATGTCAGGAGTTTCCCACACCTTTCGACAGACAAGGTCTAATACCTCATCAGAAGGGGGAGAAACCCAAGAGGTGGAAGGTTGAAACCCAAAAGCCTTCAGGAACACTGACTCCTCATCAGAAGGGGATTTGGATGGCCAGCCGCCTCTCTGCTTCAAGATCTCCAGGATATCTGAAAAAGAGACATCTTCAGAAGATGACTTGGGGGACCCCTCTGACTCCTCAAGGTCAGTATCGGACGTGAGGGACTCATCCGGGGAGTCAAGGTGTTTCCTCACAATCTCTTTCTGGCGGGCTCCTCAGGCAAAAACTCTGGGGAGATGTCAGAAAGTTGGGAACCACTCATGGAGGAATCCTGAGGCTTAGGGTCTCCGCTGCCCATGGATAGAGCATGATCTGAAACTGACACTGGTGCTGGAGGGGGCAGAGTATTGGTGCTGTAGGATGCAGTTGACGACCTGGCCAGCACACTCCTCATAACCTTGAAGGCTGATCCCCCTGGATCCAAAGGCCAACTAACTGAAGATGAAACAGTAGTAGCCCTCGGCGCCGAGGAGATGAGGTCCGAAGCCGATGTCGGGTCCAAGCTCACTCGGGCCAAAGCACCAACAGGAAGGCTCAGAAACGATGAAGATCGATCCAAGACCTCCCCCTCGGGTCCGACCGGAGAACCGTGAACCCTCGACCCCGTGGATGGAGCCGATGGGGTCGGAGTGGAAATCGGAACTGAGAGGCCAGGCGAGGCTACTGGAACAGACCTAACGGTGCCCAACGGCACCGACAACTCTGGCTCCAAAGGCCGAGAAAGGCTTGGAGGAGGAACAACAAAGGATGAAGAGGCCATAAGCTCCGGAGCCAACTGGGTCGGAGCTGAAATCAATTTGGCCAACACCAATGACTGAAGCAGTTTCTTCACTACCCTATCAATGTCCTCATTGGAAATGGTCCTGAAAGACCTGGAAGATAAAGTAGGAGATCTAGATCTCCCTACAGAAGGGGACTTGCGTGAAGGAGAACCTGGTCAAAAAACTGGAGACCGGCTCCGAACCAAAATATCCGTCAACGACTCCTAAAGGCTGGGAGCCGATACAGACTTAGTCAAGAGACTTCTTTCGGCACTGAGGGCAATAGAACCGAAGAAGGAGAAGCTGTTCTAGCAACTTTCTCTGACTGCTCCGAAGAAACAGACGAAGCCGGAGAGCGCTTCATGGAAGTCTTTTTGTCCTTTTTAGCTGGAGAGGATAACGCACTGGAAGACTTAGCCAAGTCTTCTTCGAAGGAGTGTTTAAGCAGTCCTTTCAAAATGAGCTTGTTTTTCCTCTCCTGTAGCACACGGGGACTGAAGGAATGACAAAAAAAGCAGGACTCTTGGAAGTGAATAGCCCCCAAGCAGTACATGCACACTGAGTGCCCTTCAGTTAAAGACATTTTATTGCTGCATTCAACACACTTTTTAAAGCCCAAAGGCCTGTGTTCCTTAGGATCCTTAGACATGCTGAAAGGAACAAGTTAATACGTACACACACTAGACCCAACTAACAAGAAACAGAGCCTCTAACTCAAACGGCCAAGAAACCGTCGGGAAAACAACAGAGAGGACTAGGGTCCTCTAACTTAAATGGGCCAAGCCCGGGGAAACAAAGGCAGGAAAGCACCACTAGCCAGACACAACACTAAATGCTAACAGAATGGAGCATCAAACCAAAGACCACACAGAAACAATGGGGAGGACTAGGTCCTCTAACTTAAATGGGCCTAGCCTGTGGGGAAAGGAAAATGAACGGGATATCCAAACAGCCAGACAAGGGCACAAAAAACAACCAGAGAAACAAATACAGGCAGTAAAACACCACTATCACACCCACAGAACTATGAAAATAGCTTTTTTGAGCAACAAGTCAGCAGTTTGTAAAAGTTTTATAAACAATATACTTAGCCACGGCCAAAAGCGAGACCACGTCTGAGCTTAATGAGCAGCAAATGAGATCTGGAGAATAGACCTGTTGCACGATGGGATACCTTTTAACCACGAGCCAATTGAAGACTTCGAGCTACAGTATGGCCGAGGTTCGGCTCCGAACTCACGGGTAAGAATGAAGGCGAGATTGGACTACATAACATCAATTAAGTTTAGTTTGCTTCTTGGAAACTGCCGTACATAGATTTCAACTGAAAGTATTGCTTCTTTTGCACTTATGCAACTGAATGCGGAATTTAGCTGTAGAAGTTCATTTAGTAGTGTGATTACATCAACATTTGCAGCAGCAGATCAGACATACTATGGGCTCAGTATAACAGATTTCAACTGAAAGTATTGCTTCTTTTGCACTTATGCAACTGAATGTGGAATTTAGCTGTAGAAGTTCATTTAGTAGTGTGATTACATCAACATTTGCAGCAGCAGATCAGACATACTATGGGCTCAGTATAACAGATTTCAACTGAATGTACTGCTTCTTTTGCACTTATTCAACTGAAGGTGGAATTCAGCTGTAGAAGTTCCTTTGGTAGTATGATTACATTAGCCAGACATACTATCTGCTCAGTACAAGTAGAGTGAAGCAGGTGGATGGAGAGGAGTACATCTGGGTCATGGGGTAGAGAAGTAAAGGGATATTTCACAGCAACACAATTAAGGCTCATACATAACACAAGCAGAAAGCTATGAATCAATGTGGAAAGGGATGATGATGAAAGAAGGGGGAAATTCAATAAATAAGAAGAGAGTGGGATTTTGGATGCAGATGCTTAATATACAGATTATTATAACCATAAAGTAGTAGAAAACAGTTTAAGAACTAAGCCAGCACAAGAACTGAAAAAAAGTAGTTTTTGCTGATAGGGATTACTGCATTTAAGGGTACAGAGAGAATAGGCAAGAGGGGGCAGAAATTTATCTGAGAAAACTGGCAAAGGAACTACGGTATTGGGAGCAAATAACTGCAGAAGGAAAGAATGGGAAGAGGCCAAGAAGACATCTAGACTGCAGGCTAGAGACTGTCTTCCCTATCAGGGATTGATATCAGAGTATAGGCAAAGAAAAACCGATAGGAAAACCCTAAGTGAAAGACCTGCTCTGGTATTGTTTTTAGTTGAATCTACAACAGAAGCGGCTGTTAAAAAAGGGATAATTAGCAGGGTATATAAAATATTGCACAATAACTACAGGAATTAGAGAAGGTTAAAAAAGATTGGGAAAACAGTAGATAACCAATTCACAAGAAAACAATGGGAGGAAATATGTATGGCTCCCAAGTATGCAACATGATTTTTGCTTGAAAGTGTTTGCATAAGTACTTTTAAAGCCCAAACAGACTCCAAACAATTTTTTCCTCAGGTAGATGGCAAATGTAGGAGTGATGGGAAAGACGGAGGTAACTGGGAGGAAATGTTTTGGGAGTATAATCAGTTGTCACAGTTAAAAAATTCCCTACATAGTACTCTTCCAGAAATACGGGGTGACCAAATGGATGTAACTAAGGAAATGATTTTTTGAGCTGGGACACTGAATTGCCTAAAACATAGTAAGGCCTTGTTAAGTTTGATTCTGGTGGCTGCCAAAAACAATTACTAAAAATGGAAATTAAATCTAAAAAAATGTATTTGAAGTACTGAATATTTTAACAGAGATAAAAGAATTGAAAGCGAGATCTTTAGAAAAGGGTAGGAGCAAATTACATAGAAAAAAAATAGAAATTGCGGAAACAATACATGCAGAGCAAAGTTTTGTAGACATGAGATTTTAGGGAAGGTAGGAATTAAGTAATTTGTGTAATTTTGGATTGAGAACAGTTACACAGAAAAAAACATATGTCACGTTAAAGGTTCGTAACTAGGAACACACTAATATGGCTTGTTTTCTTTGCCTATGTCTTAGGTGATAATTCAATAAAGGTGTTGGAAAAAAAACATTGTGCTTGTTTGCAAAGAGCTGGCTTGGTCATGAATATGGACTGCTGTTAGAAATCAAGGGTCAACCTGGCGCATTCTCACAGCTGCATGCTATCCTGACATGGGGGTAGAAGTATCTGTCATGATGTAATTGTCAGAGTGAATGTCAATCACACCCTGGGGGAGAAAGTCTTGTACAACCTGCATTTAAGAGACCTCCTACATATGTTTTGGAGTTGTAAATGTATTTTCAAACTCTGGAATTCCTTGAAGCTTCAACTACAAAAAATGGGATATCAACATTCCACACTCTCCTGGGAATTTACGATTTTGCATATTCCACCACCCAACTTGGAAAGAACCCAAAGAATTATACTAGTCAATATTTTTTTGTTGACGAAGTTATGTATAGCTTCCAATTGGTTGAACCCTTTACAGACATCATGGCAAAATTTCAAGATAGTAGCCACCAAACATATTCTAGCACATAAATTTCTAATTAGTGATCATAAGGAAAATGTAAACAATACAAAAATATGGGAACAAATCTTTAACATTGTATTAGCTTAAAGTTCCATTCCACTATTCTCTGGGAAAAACTGAATAACTGTTGAATTTTATTGAGATAAGTCTTATATGGTTACTAGTTCTTTTTTCTTCATTATTTTTTTTTAGAAGTGTATAGGTATGTATAATGATTCTATGTAACTGTTGGAAGCATTCATGTACATATTGTAAGTAGTTGGTAGTACTGTATTAGTTGTTTGGAAAAAATAAAATAAAGAATTATTATTGAAAAAAAAAAAAAAAAAAAAAGAGGATTGCCTTCAACAGGACCTGTATTTGTAGACTGGCTTCTTCTTGTGATCATATATAATTCAATACTGTTCACCAAAAAATGCCACTCACATCAAAGGCTGACCCATCTGTGGTGATCGTGACATTCTAAAGGGGTTGAAAGGAGTGCCGCAAAAATGGGTGTCTAGATGCCTGTGGTGACTGGAAGGAGAATGGGGCATCCAAAGAACCTTCAGAGACCACTGCAAGACCATCATGTAAAATCTTGCAAAAGAAACTAGAGAAATAGTTGTTGCCATGAGCCTCAAAATACTGAAGCACAATGCTGCTCTCACTGTGGGGGATGGTGATAAGAGTATGAACCTTGAAATGAAAGAACATAATCCTGTCTGGTAGAAGGCTGGCTAAAAATGACAGAGTCTAGATAGCACTAGAAGATTAATGCTTGCAATGGCTTCATCTGTGGCTTTGTGATATTCACTGTTCTTGCGAGAGCTCAGAAAAATAGTAAGAAGTCTCTAGCTACAGTGAACAACTTTCTTTAGGAACAACTGGGAAGAAAAATCTTTGCTGCCATCAGCCTGACACGTGCTGCAAGGACTGCCATGCATTTGGTGAACTCCCCAGTGCTGTGATGAATCCAAACAGAAGGGACCTCAACTGAAAGTGACTGCCTCCCACCTTGAAGCACAGTAATTTCCTGGATTTCGTGACTACTGTGATATGCAAGCAGCTGCCCTGGAGGTTCAAACAATACATCCTGTCTTTTCTGTCTAAGGAAGGAAGGATCAACTGCAATAGAACAATATGGAACTTCATCTTTGCTATTAACAGGCTTATGCCACTGTGATCAACGATTGACTTGAGGTCCTTGGTTTTCTTGGGAACCAAAAAGAACCCTGAAAATCATCTGGACTCTATAGCATGGCATGACCTCTTAGATTGCTCTCTGCATAACAGGTTTATGACTTCTAGCTTGGCCACCACCTTCCAACAGGGTACAACATTGGGGAGGTGAAGAAATAATAATCAAGGAGGGGATATGAAGGGAACTGTGTATCCTCTGGACACCATTACTCAGATCCACTTATCCTGTTTGACAGCTTATCTTGCAGGAAGGTGCAGGGTGATGTGATCCTTTACTGTCTCCAGAGCGGAAAAGTCATGCAAGTCTTTGCAGTTGAACCCTGGATGAATGTCTGATGAATTCCCAATTTTGTGGATCACATCTGTCTACAGGAAAACATCCACTGAGAAAACCTCTGCTGACAAGTTTGCTTCTACCAGAATGCTGCCTGAATGGAAGCTGTTGGCCTTTTATGAACTACACAATCTGGGTACTGTGGTGTACAGGGACAAAGCTCTGACTGCAACCTGAATTGGATTTGCAGCATAGGCACATGTTGTAGCTGTCATGAGGTAAGAGGGGAATGGTGAGGCTTTGCTTGCCTCTTATCTAGGAAAGGGAGGGGGCATTCATTTGCACATACACTCTGTGGCCTAAGTCATGGTGAAGACTAAAGCAGATAAATACTCAGCTTAAAGGAGGTCAAGGCTTTGATTACATCACAACTGGAGGCATAGATGGCAATCACAGTGCCCAGTAAATTCCAACCCCTTAATCACCTCTCAGCATGCAAAGAAGGTTAGAGCTTACTGCAAAATCTCAATTCTACTTAAATACATGGATGAAAGATTTCACTCCTAGCTAGATCGACTTTCATTCCTAGGAATAAATGGGCTATGGGACTCTCAGCTGCAAGACAAAAATGGGACTAGGAAGCAATCAGGAGGGAGAAGGCTCAATGACTAGTGCAAAGGAATGGCCCCCATACACCTGACTACCCACAATTTATGTCTCATAAAAGGCCAACAGCTTCCATCTGTCCAAGTTAGTAGTAGCTTATGTAGATGTTAAAGATACTACAGCAATTACCGGAAAGGTTAGGCAAATTTTCCCAGTGCCCTGGCTAAATTTCCCGATATAAATACCACTTTGGGTCTCCCATGAAAACAGGCCACCAGCCAACCTGGCGGTACTAACCAACTCAACAAAGAATGAATGCAATGAAAGGTGGACAAGAAAGAAAACCACATAGCATAAGCTAGGTAGTGTAATGTCCTTAGAATTCAGTCTCGATGGGCAGTGAAAGACAACTGGCTCAAAGGTGTGCACACAAAAGTAACATTCAATCACACATGCAGTCGCTATATGGCTTACAGAATAGGACACTAAAAATGCAGTAGAGGAAAGAACAACACGGCAAACAGGAGATGTGGTGCACTGCTAGATAAACAGAAGATGCAAATAAAACTGTCAGAGTCTTAAAGCACCCTAACAGAAGAGCTGGACAAAGTTGTTCTAGTCTAATGAAGGTGGATGGATGGAACAGTCCTTCCTGGAGACATTACAATGGTGCAGGCTTTAACATGCAGGTAACAAATACCACAATCAATATAGCAACCCTGAATGCATACAAAAGAAAATAAATTAAAGCTGAACAGCTGGGATGAATAACCAATTCAATTCTTCCCAGGGAATGGTGAGTGCTGGGGAAATCACCCTGTAGGGAGTTTAGGAGTTTTCTTTCAGTCGTAATAGCCTTCCTGCTTGTTGGTCAGTGGACATGGTAGAATACTTGGCTGTACTGATCTCCTTGACAGCAGATACTTCTGCACACTCAGACTGCTCAGATGAACTCCATGCACTCCCTAACCACGCTTATGATCCTGAATTCCTGAGCACTGCAGGCAAATACCAGTCCTTCCCACAGGTGATACTCAGAGCAGGACTTGGGCCACTCCATCCCTCAAACCAGATGTACAGCTTACTATGACTGAGCACTATTTTTTTGTCTTTCTCCAATTGCTGTGTCCTTTAGTACAGGAGCTACTAAAAGAACATGGACTGTGATATTGTCAGGGCTTCATGTTTTTATTGAGCCAGCTACTTTGGACTGGTTCTTTTCCAGCAAAAAATGTTTCTTCCATCATCTACAGCAAGACTCTAAAACCTGACAGTGAAAAATATGCACCAGTAACTGAAGATAAGAATGACAAAGGCCAAGTTCACCACTAACTGCTTACTGCTGGTGCCAGGCCTAAAGTCAAGACTACAGACAGAATTCTTAAATATATGCTTTGGCTAGACCAAAAGCAGAAGCCCTGTTTAGCCCATTAGCTGAAGAATACTGTTTTAAACTGGAGGAAATCAAAAGTTCAGTATTACATAAAAAGATCAGCAAACTTGATAGCTGAAAGCGGAACTTCAGAACAAAGCTTACAGAATTAGTGTAAATCATTACATGTATGCACAGAGCAAAAGAGAGTTAAAGAATCAGGTGCATGCATGCCTAAAAGGAATGAGACAATGGAGATGGATGCTGTCAGTGAAGGCTCTAGATTGCACAGTGCTAACATCTTCTGGAGGGGGGCTGCTTACTACAAAATATTGGTGAGTCACAAACACATCTGACCATACAGTAGGAACTCTGAATTTTACACCCAAGCTTTGAAAAAAAA
This sequence comes from Protopterus annectens, assembly GCF_019279795.1. NCBI lineage: Eukaryota > Metazoa > Chordata > Ceratodontiformes > Protopteridae > Protopterus > Protopterus annectens. Next base: position 426,716,188 of record NC_056736.1, read on the forward strand.
AATAAACCTATCTCGGAGCCAAGACTGTGGGCGACCCCAGTTCTACACCTCATACGCTCACTTCTGGATAATTATAGAGTCCTATGCACCCCCAACTCAATGCCTCAACAATACTTATTATGACAAGCAAGACAACACTAAACACTAACTGCCACAACACTACTGGTCATGACAGTTGCCACTGTAGACCGCGTTCAACTGGGCATATGGATTAACACCTTAATTTCCCACTCTGAAACTGCTAAATTTCTTTGCTTATCCTCAGTGTTGTAGAACATCAAAAAGTACTGAAATCTAGGCATTCCAATGCACTGTCTCCCAACAAATACAAGTCAGAACTAAAGACTGACACTTGTTCAACTTTTCTCTGCAAAATGCCATACACTGCAGTCTACCAACTACTGACAATAAAATGTACCACCACTGCAGGCCGAGATAAAATGTTATGTTTCAAGAAGGAACATTTTTCAATTTTCTTCACAATAAAATTGGTGAGAATGAACACAACATTCACTGAAACTAAAGGCTGTATTTCAGCTGGGGAGCACTAGCATTACTCATTAAACTTCACAACAGAACTGACATGTTACTACATTTAAAATTCTGAAGTGCAGTGTGCTGGACCAATTATACAATGAATAATGCCATTCAGAATTACTTACAATTAAGAAGTGGGGCAAATGAGATGCTCTGTGAAAATGAAACTCTGCTCCCATTGTCAGCCTTTACTCTTATAGAATATTCCTCGAAGATGTCAAATATCTCCACAGGTAAGTTACATTTGGTTACCATAACATGCTCACATCCAGGTACTGCCTGCCAAGACAACATGTGCCCACTGTAATGGAGAAAAAAAATGAAAGAAAAAGTTAATTTTCCCCTCTTCTTACAGTCTGGCATGTCTAGTGCTCTCTCATTAAACAAACTGATACAAAGTGTAAAAAAACTCATGAAAACAATGACGTAGAAAGAGGGAACACACAGAATACTTACAGAAATACTAGAGTACAATGCATACTTGATTACACTATATTATACACCAATACCTGTTCAGAAATACTATGCTGAAGGTATGCTTACATGCAGACCTCTAAACCAATCGGGGACAAATTTCAAAAGAATCCGGGACAAGTCAAGAAAAAAATCAGGGACAATCAGGGACACACTTAAAAGTTTAGTGCTATTAACTTGAAACATTGATAGAATCAGAGCATATGAATTAATACACATTTTCTGATATAAAAGAAGTCTAACTCTTAATTATTGTCATTATTCATTAGGTATAACTAGTCTTGTTACGAGTGAAAACCTGCTGCTGAAAAAGGCAGGCCAAGCCATATTTACCATTTAAATCATTTGGGATTAAACTAAAATGCACGCTTCTGCAAGATGAATGCTTTCAAAAAGCTTTATTGATATGGCCAGAAACAAGCACAGCCAGTAGAAAGCTGTGTTAAAATACTGTTACCAATGCATACAACTGTGAACATCACATACAACTGTCAGGGCACACCTTTCATCTACTGCTATGAATCAGACTCTTATATGCCCTCAGATGCTCCTTCTAAAAATTATATATTTGTAATGAAATGAACACCTTTATAATACTGTACACATCATTAAATACATAAACTAAACCTATAACAATATTCTTCACTGCTAACTATATGAAGTCTATTTTGGTCTTCTGAAAAACAGGAAGGAGATCCTATTTTTGAACCTCTGCTATATTTTTTAAAGGCCAGTACTGCAACTTTTAATGCTTAGAAGTTGTATTTTTCTTGAGTACTGTGGGACCTGACATGGAACACAAAGTCATTCTACATACACAACCGAGCAATGTTTCCTTGTTTATTCTTTTTTCGAAATGATGCAACACATTCAGTGGATGGGAACAGCAGGACTTCTATACAGTGCCAGAAAGTTTGATGACTGGTGAGGATGTGGCCAAGATGGTGAACAGTTAACAGCACTGTTTTTTTAGTTCTGTTTCTTAACATCTCTGACAGGCTTTTTACTAAAAATCTCAAACAGAACGTTTCAAAATTTGATGGATTTATAGTTGAACATCTGCTGAATGATTTACTACAAAAAAAAGTTTGAAACTCTGCCTTTTCCTGTCAAGAAAACTAGAAATAACTGTCTCAGAATAAGCCACTCTAAGCCCAGTGTACAGGACAGTACTATGGAAAGAAAAGATATACAGCCTATACTAAGTAACATCAGTGAGTTGCCTGTAAAGACAGATAAATTAGAAAACAAAAGGGGCAATTTTAAAGAGTAATGTAAAATGCAAGATGAAGTGCTAAGTCTTAAACAACAATCACAAATTTTGAGTACAGAAGAGGCAATGTCTGATTTTGACAGAAAACTACTTGAAAATGAGAATAAAACTGAATTTCTTCTGAAACAAAACAACTTACTCCGGGAAAAACAGAAAGTACAGTTGTGTACACTTACCATAAATGTAGATGTTCGAGTGTATTCACTCTTGCAGTCATTACATTTGGGTTATCCTGCTGGCAGGTTGCCCTCAGTCGGCCTGAATTCCAAAGTCTTGGGTCCTGCGTCAGCTGTCATCACCCCTTCCCTGACATCAGGTCGTCAGGGGTATAAAAGAAACAGCCGACAACATTTTTTTTTTTTAGTTTTTCTTGCCCCAGATGTCAGGTGCCCCCAAAATGGGTAGTCAAAATTTATATCTATATATAAAGTAACATGCAGCAATACAAACTTTACCTTCATCCACAAGCAAATACACCACATAGGTTGTATAAATCAGAGAAGGAAAGAGAGGTTCCATCAGAAGAAAAGGGGGGATGGCGGGTGGGTAACCTGGACTGCAACAGTGAATACACTCAAACATCTACATTTATGGTAAGTATACACAACTGTACTATGTTCTTTGTGTTTCACTGTTGCAGTCATTACATTTGGGTAGATTCCCAAAGCTATGTTTGGGAGGCTGGAGCTAAACAGCATTAGGAGCGGCTATGAGACCCTGCAGAACTGCAGTGGCAAAGCCTGCCCTGGATTTGCAGTAGAGTGGCAGATGATAGTGCTTTGTAAAGGTGTGCACTGAACTCCAAGTAGCTGCCTCTAAAATTTCCTTGGTTGGTACTCCCCTGAGAAAGGCTGCAGAAGTGGTTGCAGCTCTGGTGGAATGTGGCCTAATGCCCTTAGGCACTGGCTTGCCATGGAATAAGTAGCAGAAATGAATGCAGTGGCCTATCCACTTTGAAATAGTCTACTTTGAGATAGTCTGCTTTGAGATGGCCTTTCCTTGTGACCCTGCAGCATATGCCATTAGTAATTGCTCTGTCTTTCTGAAAACTTTGGTTCTGTCCAAGTAGAATCTAAGCTGTCGGTGTATGTCCAAAGAATGCAGAATTCCTTCCCCCTTGTTCTGTGGATTTGGATAAAAGGTTGGCAGATGAATGGTTTGGTTGAGAGCCACATTGGACACCACTTTAGGCATAAATGTTGGGTTTGTCCTCAGGGAGACCCTGTCCGGATAAAAAAAGATAAAAGGTTCCACAGCCATGAGTGCCTGTAGCTCTGAAACTCGCCTTGCAGAAGTTATTGCTAGGAGCAGAGCTGTTTTCCACGATAAAAACTTTATTATCAGCAGTAGCAGCTGGCTCAAAATGAGGCAGGGTGAGTTTTTCCAAGACATAGTTGAGGTCCCATGCAAGCATTGGTGATCTCTTTGGAGGCCTTAAATTTTTGGCTCCTCTGAGGTACTGTTTTAATAAGGGATGAGAAAAGATTAGTGGCTCTGCATTGTAATGAGCTGAAATGGCAGAGGCATGAATTTTAATAGATGAAAAAGATAGGCCTTTGTCCAGCATCTCAGTTATGTATTGTAAAATCTGAGGAATATTTGGCACAGCTGTATCTGTTCCTTTTGCCTGGTTCCAAGCACAGAATCTCTTCCATTTTCCAGCATAAGATTTTCTAGTACTAGGCCTTCCGACTTCCAAAATGACATCCATCACAGCTTTGCTGAAAGGTGTGTTTTCTATGACTACATTATCCGCCATGCTGTTAGGTTTAAAGTCCTGAGCTGGCTGTGCAGGATCTCATTGATTTGCTGGGATAGTAGATGCGGTACTTGAGGTAGGGTCCAAGCTGGGCATTGAGACAAGCTCCTTAAAATTGGGTACTAGTGCTGGCGGTGCCAGTCTGGTGCAATCAGTATCATCTTTGGCTTCTCCTGTCTGACCTTTACGAGTACCTTGGGGAGGAGAGGCAGAGGGGGAAATGCATATACTGATAGGTTTTTCCAGCTGAAGGATAGGGTGTCAACTTTCCATGCTTGTCTGTGATAAATCCTTGTGCAGAATCTCTTTAGTTGGTAGTTGTGAGGGGAGGCAAATAGATCTATGCCCAGGCATCCCCATTTCCTTGTTATCAAGCTGAAGACTTGTGGATCCAGCTGCCACTCGTGGGGATCCATGAGGTTTCTACTTAGTTCGACTGCCAGAGTATTTTTCCTTCCTGGCAGGAATTGTGCCTGCAGATGTACTTGGTAAGTAAATGCTGTGTCCCACAAAGTCATGGCTAGTCTGTAAAGTGGGTAAGAATGTGTGCCCCCTGCTTGTTTATATACCACATGACCGTGGTGTTGTCTGTCTTTATCAGTAGTTGTCCTGGTTGAAGTAGGTCCTTGAATGCTGTCAGGGCATTTTGAACAGCTAGCATCTCTTTTTGATTGATATGTAGATGCATTTGGTTTGAGGTCCATGTTCCCTGAATGCATCTTCCTGCCATGTGGCCCCCCCCAGGCATAATCTGACACATCCGTTGTTAGTGTTTGCCTGGCTAGAGGTAATGTGAACGGCTGTCCCTTGTTTTGGTGACAAGCCTTTGCCCACCATCGATACTCCTGTTGCATGCAGGGGAATGAGAGGAATTATAGTTTCCAGGCTGTGGCAATGTTGAGTCCAAACACTTTTTAGGTACCATTGAAGTTTCCTCATATGCAGTCTTGCATATGTAATTAGTAGGATGCAAGATGCCATGAAGCCCAAATCCTGCAGAATATTTCTTGCAGATAACTGGGCCTTTGTTGCTAACATTTTGAAGTAGATAATCAGTTGCCTTTGTTTGTCTGGTGTGAGATAAGCCATCTGGGCAGTTGTATTTAAGCTTGCACCCAGGAATATTATCTCTTGAGAGGGTACTAGTTTTGATTTCTTTTCGTTGACTGTGTACCCTAGGCATGTTAGAAGTTTTTTCACAAATGCCAGATGCTGTAGGATGATGTCCTTGTTCTCTGCTTGAATTAGACAGTCGTCCAAGTAAGGATATATTTGTATTCCTCTTTGTCTGCAGAATGCAATTACTGGTGCCAGGCACTTTGTAAAGACCCTGGGTGCAGTAGATAAGCCAAAGGCAGTGCAGAGAATTGGTAGTGCATTGAACCAGCCTTGAATCTGAGGTATCTTCTCAATATTTGTCTGATTGGGACATGCAACTATGCCTCTTTTAGGTCTAAAGTTACAAGCCAAGCGTCCTTGGCCAGCATGGGCAGTAGCTGCTGCAAAGTCAACATTTTGAATTTTGGTATATCCAGGAATGTATTCAGAATAGAAAAGTCCAGTATTGGCCTCCGGGCCTTGTCCTTTCTGGGTACCAAGAACAGACGAGTAAAATCCTTGTCCCCGCTCTTGCTCTGGCACTTGTTCAATGGCCCTCATGTCCATGAGGGATGAGACTTGTTTTTGTGCCTCTATCCATTGATTTTTTGGCAGATCTGGCCAGCCATTTGCGTTTGGCAGGGAATGGAAATGGAACTTGTACCTTTGTGATACAATATTTAGAACCCACTTGTCCTGGGTTATAATGTGCCAATTTTGAGAAAAAAATGCAAATTTTTCCCCTAAAGGTGCTGCCAGGAAATAAGTGCTTGGTGCAGGCAGGGGGAAGTCATTGGGACTGTTTCCTGTAAGGTTGTGATTTGTCTTATCCACTTTTGGAGGTAGAAGCATCCCATTGCTTTGACCTGTATGAACCTTGCGCCTGGGATCTGCCTCTAGGGTGCCTGGGTCTGCCCCTTTGAGGTCTGTCTGACACAGGAAAGGACCAGTTCTTTGTTGGCCAGTATCTACTAAACCTATGTGGCTGTACTTGTAAGAAATCTTTGACCGTTTGCATAGATTTAGCCTTGCCCTCAATTTTCTTTAACACCAAACAAAGAATCATGCTGTAAAGGTGCATCTAATAATTTAACTTTAACATGATAGCAGATTTTGTTCCTTTAACCAAGCATGCCTTCTAATTTCAGAACCTGTAACTGCGCCCTTGCAGGATGTCTCTAAAGAATCAAAACCACATTGCAAAGTATGCTTTCCAACTTGTTCAGCTGCATGAAAAATATCCTGTGTTTCCTTGTTTTCTGCACATTCAGAGTTTAACAACATTTTCTGTTTAAGCAATGCCAAGACATGTTGCTGATATTTGAGCATATGAAACTGACAGTTTAAGGCCCTTATTGCCAAGGTAGCAGATGTGTAAACCTTTTTTCCCCATCTATCCAGTGCCCTAAAATCCCTGTCAGAAGGGGTAGGGTTTTTTGCAGCGGAAGCCTTAACTCCCTTGGGACCCTGAGAAATAGTTTCTGGGTCTGCAGCAGGGTTTTTAAAAATGAATTTATGTGAGTCAGGAACCATGTAATATCGGTCAGGCTTAACAGGAGCTGGAGGTAAGGAGTCAGGGGTAAGACTGGACTCCAAAAACACATCATCCACAATGTCTAACACAGGAGGGATGGCTAGTGGCTTTTGCTGAGGTAGTAACAGGAAATCCCTGAGCCTCTTTTTAGACTCTGAAAAATCTTGGCTCTCCCAGTGAAAATGCTCCCTCATGGTATGTAAGGTTTCCCCAAAAGAGTAGACCTCAGGAGGAGAAGCTGAAGGTATGGATTCTTCAGCATCAGAATTCTCATTGGGGGGGGAAAGAATATTCCCGATCAGAAGAGGAATCAGAAGAAATGGAATCCTGATCTGAAGATTCATAGTCAATCTCTTGCCTAGGCCTCTTATCAGGAGGGGGATGGGAACCCCTGATCAAGGTAATCAAGTCTTTGGCCATTTTGAGCATTTGTTTTTTGGGCATGGAGGCCTGTACACGTGGCTCTTGAGGTTGCTTCTTTGCCTTTGAAGTCGGTTTAATGTATAGATGTTTGGGTCTGAATACACCCTCAGAAGCCGGTGCCTGCTCAGCGGCTCCGGACCCATCTGAAGGATCAGCATCCGAGGCTCCAATACCTTGAGTTTCCAGCAGCATGGGCGACTCCATGTGGGAGTCGCTAGCGGCCTGCGACTCTAAAATAGCGGTCGTCAGGGGCTGCAAAAGAGCCTCACTGAGAACCAGCGAACCGGCGACTGGCTTAGGAGAAGCTTCGTCATCGGTTTTGGGACTCGGCTGTCTTTCTTTTTCTTTGCGTTTTTTGTGAACTCCGGTAGTCGGATGGCTTTCCTACGACATTTCTGGATAAGTAAATCTGCGTCCAAAGTAGTTTAAAGCAAAATCATACCGACGCTTAATAATGCATTGGTTAAATCTAGTACAAAACCGACAACCCAGAAAATTATGATCAGGGCCTAGGCAAGGAATACAGTAAGAATGAAAGTCCTTATGAGGTATTTGCTTCCCACAAGAAATACAATTATTAACTTTTTCTGACCGGCTCTGGAGCAAGAAAAAAGTTTCCCCAATGGGGTACTTAGCTTTATAGAAGACTTTGGATCTGAAATTCGAACTCGAAAATCTCAGGAGTCAGACGACTGGCACTTGCGAATTGCTTCTGCTTCAGGCACCGCGCGACAAGAAAGACTAAAAATAATGGCATTGGCTGTTTCTTTTATACCTCTGACGACCTGACGTCAGGGAAGGGGCGACGACAGCCGACGCAGGACCCAAGACTTTGAAATTCAGGCTGACTGAGGGCAACCTGCCAGCAGGATTACCCAAATGTAATGATTGCAACAGTGAAACACGAAGAACATCAGATCTAGAAGGAACAACATCAGGATTTACAGGATTCCTAGAAAAGAAGAGGGAGACAATATGATACAATTCCTTAATATCTGACTGCCTAAAACTTTGAACCTGCCTGAAGCTTTTTCCTTTGGCATCGAAAGGGCATATAGGTAACTTTCTAACTTATCTTTTTTTTTTTTTAAACACCTTCATCAAAGTCAGTGATCGTAAGATTTTTCTCAAGTCAAGATAAGGATTTAGCCTTAAAAGCTGCATGAACCAACTATCCAGTTAAACAATAAGATTTGACAATGACTATTCAGCATTAGTGATGGCAAAAATAAAAATGTGTGCCACTTGTTGAAAGCTTAAAGAAATCTTGTTTCCAGCAGATTTTTAACACCTTCAAAGATGCAAAGGACTTTATACAGAAAAATAAAATCCTAGAAAAAAAAAGACACTGGAATCTATCAATGTCTTTTAATAGAAACGTAACAATAGATGGTTGATTAATAAAATACAAAAACAGTAAAAAATGAAGGACAAATGAAAACCAATGTATTTCATGGTTATGAATTCTTATTAATTTAAAGAAGTGCTTGAATACTTATGAATAGATGCTGAACACTGCTTTTCACAAGTTTTTTTTTTCCTTACTTCAGATGGTTACTAGTTCCCTCAAAATGTTGTTTGCTTCTATTAGCTACATATGAAATTAAAGCCACTTATTTTCATTTAGAATTTAAAAGCTTAAACTATTTATTTTATTAAAAGTTACTCATTATTATGATGAAACTTGGGTGGCACACTTTCTGATATCCTGGCATAGTTGAGTAGTGTACTATTAAATATATACAAGATGCAACAAATGACACTACAGAGGCAAATTAAGTTACATTCTCGATTCTTAAAATGGTCCAGTAGTGTGCTACTGATAGTGTACTTTACATGCAATAACACCCAGGAAAGACATGCTGCTATAAACAAAGTACAAAACATATAGCCTTTTACATATATAAACATTACTATTGGAACGCTATCAAATAATCCGAGTAACATTCACACTTTTAATCCTGGATCACACAACTGTCATTATTTTAATGCAAGTTTACATGTTGTCTCCTTTAAAATGACAAGTCTGCTTTAGATTAAACAGCTCATACAAATAGTGCTTGCTGAATCACTAAATGTTACTTCTTTGAGTGCAATGGCTTTTTGGTGGTTGAGATACTTTGGGGGGGGGGTGTTCTTTGGTGGTTTGAGGGACTGGTGTGTGGTGTGGAGGTGGCTTAGATTCAGTTGTGCACAATTTTGTGCGAGTAGTGACTAATAAACTGTTCATTTGTAAGTCCCCTTCATGAGGACCAGCTTAAAACAGTTTAATTCGAGTCATGAGCACTTTTATGATGCTGCTGGAGTTCTGAAAATTCTAATAACTGTTCAGGCTACTTCTTCCTGTCTAAAAGTAAACAATCATAATATTTTGACTCATATGCTAAAATGTCAAGGAATACAAATTAGATAACCAAAAGATGGTGAACTGCATTCTAAATCACTGTTAGTTACTAAAATGTGAACGCTTATAGTATAGCAAAAGGATAGTTTATATATTAGCCTATAGAATGACACTTATAACAAAGCTTAGTTATCTCAGAACAATTATGAAAAATGTGAATCTTAAAAGGGAAGATTTTTCAGATCTTTGTTCAGTTACTATTAGTCATAACATTTAAGAAAAATAGAGCTGATTCTAACAGTAGAACTAGATTAAAGAGCATCAAATATATAGGGGGAAATATGTTTTGTTCTATAATACTCTATACTAGGATTACAGCTAAAATATAAAAATATAGTAATAGTACAAGCCTATGGTATACAAACAGAAATAGAGAGAGATCAGAATAAGTAAATATGTATATAGTTAAATAATATAACAATATCTACAAGGGTGGGAAGTTGGCATAGTGGTTTTGGTGATCACCTTATAAGCACTAGGTGCAGGGTTTAATTCTCACATGGGATAGTTCCCTGGGCTTACAATGGCCCAAAAGAAAACAGCTAGCCTGGTACCGATGTATTAACTTATACTTCTTTAAACAACTTTATGCATAGTAAATACAACAGAACAGATAAAATCATCTAGTCTAGAAATTAATTAATATGAAAATAACAACCGACTTCATCCCTACAGTAGACCAGGGAGATGATGCAAGGTACAGGGAAAGATGATTGTAGAGATATTCAGTTTGGTCAACTTATAATAAAGATTCTGAACACCTGTTTAATTTTTGTTACTCATAATAATTCACTTACAGTTTTTTTTTTAAGATGAGGCATACTAAAAGTATCAGACATTAACATGAATTAGAGCCACGAGCTAAGCACCGTTAGTCTAAAGGAGAGTTTGAGAGGTAGTTTGTCCACCTTTTTGAACAAACTAGATATACATTATTCCATGGTAAAATGTTTTAGGGTCATTTCATTAGCTATTTTTTTTTTTATTTGGTTCAAAAGTTTTGCTCATAGTTGAAAATTTCATATGGTTATATATAAACTATATATTATACAATTCCTCCCCTAAAACGTGCATGCTGATTGGCCAGCCCAACCAGCATGCCCATTGTAAATCCCTCAATATACTAACGGAAAAAGGTCCGGTCGCCCGGACTTTTTCTGTACGTATAAAACACTGTCTCGCTATGTTAAAAGCGAGACAGTTTTTTAAAAAAAAAGCAACGGAGATCGCAAGATCTCTGTTGCTTTTTACTGTTTCGCTATGTTAAATGGGTTTAACATAGCGAGACAGCTTTACAATAAGCAACGGAGATCTCCGTTGCTTATTTTAAAGCTGTCTCGCTATGTTAAACCCATTTAACATAGCGAACAGTAAAAGCAACAGAGATCTTGCGTTCTCCGTTGCTTTTGCCCACAGCTCTGATGTACTGCGTAGGCATGCGCAGTACATCAGAACTGCCGCAGAATACCAGACAGCTGCGGAAGGGCAGTAAAGAGGCATTATACAATGCCATTATTTAAGAAAAGTAATTATTTTTTCTTAAATAATGTCATTATATAGTAATAACCACTTCTGGTGGTAATGCTGGATTTACCCACGGGTGGCTTTGTGTGGTCCCTCGGGCGCACACCAACCGTGGGTAAATCCAGCATTACCCACACCCAGGCGTGGGTTATTGCTATAATAAGTCCTGTACGTAAATGTGATTTCATCATACGTGTGTTTTTTCTCTCATATAATTGTCTGACTTTAAATGTATATCTATTAATATTAATGGACTGAATAATCCAGTAAAGAGGGGGGGGGGAGTCTGTTCAAATACTTGCAATTACATAAAGCTCAAATAGCATTTCTACAGGAGACACATTTATTTAATGAAGATGTAAACTTTAATTAAATAATTAGTTGGTCTTAGCAGGTTTTGCTTTCAAGCTAAAAGAAGATGCACCCTCATTTTATGGAAGAACTCACCAGCAATGCCTAAAGTAATATATACCTATATTGATAGAAACTGAATGTTAAGCAGTGTTATAATTTAGTGGAACAGAAAACTATAATGCACACACACACACACACACACACACACAGGTTGGTACTAGGGCTATCAGCCCTAAGGCCTATACAAGCCTAGCCATAACAATTCCCTGGCTATTTCTTCCCACACTATTTACTTCTCTGGACCCCTGTCTAGCAGGGCAACTGACATGATCCCCGGGGTGAATTTCTTTTCTCCCATCCAATCATCAAGGTTCCTTTTGAAGAGGGCCAGAGAGGCACTCTGCTTGACATGTATGGGCAATCTATTCCAGAGTCTGGGGAGTCTCTGGGTCAAGAACCTATCCCTCCAGCATGTTTTGTTTATTGTGATGACAAGGTTTAGATCCCTGGAGCGTGTGGCTCTGAGGGATAGGGATTTCTTTAAGTGGAGCATGTCCAACAGCTCTGGGTTTGACATGGCCTTGTATGTTGAGCAGAGATCGCCTCTGAGTAGACTATATACTTGGAGTTTTTTAAGGCGGTCAGCATAGGGCATCTGCTTTAGGCCTGTGATTCTTTTAGTGAGGTATTTCTGCGGCCTTTCCAGTTGTTGTAGATGTCTTGAGAGGTACATACCAAACGGGGCGTTGTATTCTATAATGGGTCTAATGAGGGATGAGTACAGTGGGACAATGACCTCCTTTTTTCTGGATGAAAAGCCCTTAGTGATGAGGTGTGTCACATAGAAGGATTTCCTGACTGTTGTGGCGATGTGGTTATCGAAGGTGAGACCACTGTCCACCTGTGTCCCTAAGTCTCTTATCACACTTTCGGTGTTTAGTGTACTGCCACCTATATGGTAATTCACGGATACATGTTTTTTCCCAAAGTGGATAACTATACATTTCTTGGCATTGAGCTTGAGCCCATGGCTCTGGCACCAAGCATCTGTTTCTGTAAGGCCCTTTTGTAGAGTATCCACATCATTTGGGGATTCAATAATGGCTCCCAGTTTGCAGTCATCTGCGAACTTTGTTAGCCAGAGTCTCTTAGTGTTGGCCTGTACTTCAGAGAAGTAAATGCCAAACAAGAGCGGTCCCAGGACTGAACCCTGAGGAACTGCACTTGTCTGGGTCTGGATTTGGAGTAGGCTACTTTTACAGTGTGGGTTCTGTCAGTAAGCCAGTTAGCAACCCATTGGGTGATGTAGGGATTAATGCCCAGTTTAGTAAGTTTATCTATGATTCCAGAGTGGGGGGTGGTGTCAAAGGCCTTGGCAAGGTCTAGATAGGCTGTGTGGACCAACTTACCCTTGTCCATGGCTCTGGAGACTGATTCGAAGAAGTCAATCAGGTTCAGGAGACCAGATCGGCCCTTCACGAACCCAAACTGGGTGGGGTCCAGTGTTTGAAGGTTGCCAATGTCTTTGTTTTTAAGTTCCATGATAATACGCTCCATGGCCTTGCAGATAAGGCTTGTCAGACTGATGGGACGGTAGTTTCCGGGATCCAAGGTGGATCCCCTATTGTGGAGTGGGATAACTGTAGCTGTGCGCCACTCAGTGGGTACGAAGCCTGAGGTGAGGCTATGATTAAACATGACACTTAGGTGAGGTGCCAGTTCATTTTGTAGTTCATGTAGTACACAGCCCGGAATGTCATCTGGTCCCATGGATGCTGTATTCTTAGCTTTGGAGAGTGCAGTTTCTACCTGTGTGGCCGTGATTATTGGAATTTGGCAATCTTTTGGCATTGAGATGGGCCCTTTAGGAGGTGAGGGGGGGTGAAGTTGGCACTAAATCGATCTGCCAGGATATTGGCAATATCCTTGGGATCAGTATATTTAATGCCATTCTGTTGTAGCTCAGAGCAGATCTGAGCATTGCCATTTAGATTCTTGACATAACTATAGAATGCCTTGTGGTTGTCTTTGGAATCTTTAGCAATTTTATTTTCGTAACTAGCTTTTGAGGATTTTATGAGGGGTCTCAGCTTCTTACTGAGGCTGGTGAGGGAGTTTTTTGCATCCTGGGATTTTCCTCTTTTCTGCAACAGTTTCTTCCTTCTGTTGTATAGCTTGTTTATAGCAGGGGACCACCAGATTGGCTTCCTTTATTTGGAGAAGAGCATCTTGGTTCTATTTGGGATGGCACGATTCATGCACGAGTGGATGTGCTCGTACAGTGCCTTAGTGTAGGATTCTGCAGTCGAACTTCCAGATCCCGTATGCGTGGGTGTTGTGTAGTTTGTCACTTCTGACTTCAGTAGCATGAAGTTGGCTTTGGAGACAGTTTTTAAGGAGGTTTCCTTACTGGGGGTGGGGGTGGGATGTGGATGTCAAGGGTGATCTGCTTATGGTCAGACCTGACCAATGAGGGGGTGACCACTGGTGTGGAGCATCTATCTCCCATGTTGGTAATGACCAGGTCTAGGATATTGGACCCCCTGGTGGGACAATGGATTAGTTGATCAAGGGAGTTGGAATTTATGAATTCCAAGAACCCTTGGGAAAAGGAGTTGGTACCACAGTAGTTTTCCTAATTAATGGCAGGGTAGTTGAAATCACCCAGTATTAGGGTGTCTGGTTGTATCTTAATATTTTCCAGTATGTTTAGAAAGGTGTAGTGAGAATCTTGGGGCATGGTGGGGGATCTGTAGCAAGCTACAATTTGGAATGCAGTCTTACCTAGTGTTAGTTGCACCTGGGGAATTTCAGATGCATTGTGTTGGGCAACTAGCCTGGAGGTGTGAATATGAACACTCCTCCACCTTTAGTGTTTCGGTCTTGGTTTTGTGACCGAAAAGTGTGGTAAGAATTGTAGCCTGGTACTGCAGGGGTGTGCTCTGGAGCCTTGAACCAGGTCTCAGTTACTGCATAGATACTGACGTTCTCCATTTTTAGGAGTGTCTCGAGAGAGTGCATTTTGAGGTTTAGACTTTTAGCATTGAGTAGCATTACCTTCAGATTTTGCATGCTTGTATCTGTTACAGTGGTGGTTTTATCCTTTGAACCTTGCCTAAAAAAGGCACTATAGGGGTGGCAAGAGCTTTAGCCAGTAACCTGAATCCCAAGGGTGACAGGTACAGACCATCTCTGGCAAAGCATCGTGGTTTGTCGATCATGTCTTCCCAGGCAGACAAATACTGGATCCCCTTTGAATGACACCAGAAGCTTAGCCAATTGTTGACGTCAATCATTTTGTCCTTATACAGTGGTATCATTCTGGGCGAAGGCAGGATACTACTCAGGGCTAGGGTCATACCTGCCTGGGTCACATGATCCAAGAGCTCTTCCATGTCTCTTTTCATGTAGTCCAGGGAGGTACAATCTCAAGTCATTCACTCCAGCATGGACAATGACAGAGTCTTATTTGTACTTGTTGTGGAGTGACTTGAGTGCATGCGTTATGTGGCAGATCCTGGCACCCAACAGGCAGCTGACTGTAATTTTCTCCTTGTTCAGCCTGGTGAGTGGGACATCAGTGTGCCTGACTATAGAGTCAGCTATGACTAAAGTGTTGGGTACATTGGCTTGCCTTAGGGGCTGTTGTTGGGTGGCACACTGGTGCTGTGAGCTATGCGTCACTTTGGTTGTAACTGGTGTTTGTTTGCGTTTCAGCTTCGGAGGACCTTGTTGCTTGGGCAGGTTAATGTTAAGGGCCTCCACATATGTGGGTTTAGTGTTGCTGTGTGTGGGTGTTGATGGTGTGGGTTTTGAAGGGCTATGAGTTGATTGAGGTGTAATGCAGGTGTTAACCTTCTCCTCTTGACTGTCTAGCACAATCTTGGCCAGAGAAAGCTTTGCTTCCAGTTTGGCTATGTAAGTGCATCTCTCGCAGGTTGTAGTGTTGGGTGGTAGGAGGAGAGGATTGTCTGTGTACATGAGGCAGTAAATAACGTAGATAATGATGATATAGTTGAAACTTTTCTAAGGGGAAATATAAATAATAAACTAATAAGTGAACAAATAAAAAACTGATAGACCATTGACTTTAACAGAAATAAAAGATAAAATAAAACATTAAAACATTAAAAAGTAATAAAGCACCGGGCTTTGATGGTTTTTATATATATATATATATATATATATATATATATATATATATAGATATACACACACACACACACACACACACACACACACACACTATATAAAATACTACTGGATGATGCAGTTAAAATATTAGATAAGGTCTATAGAGAAATAAAAACAACTGTTGAAGTCCTCTCACCATGAACATATTCCCTTATATCACCTATTTTAAAACAAGATAACAATTCCTACAAAGTGTTCATCATACAGACCCATTTTACTTTTAAATGTCAACTATAAGATGTTCATGTCCATTTTAGCTAACAGAATTAATCTATTTATGCCTATACTCACTAACAATGATCAAACTGGGTTTATTTTTGACAAGTATAGGACAATATAATAAGAATACATACATTAATAAACGAAGCAAATAAAAGCAAAAAAGAACTTTCTATCATTAGTATCAATTTAGAAAAGGCTTTTGACTCAGTTAACTGGCAATACATGTGTAAAAACACTTAGTGTATAATTTTTCACCCCAGATAACTGCATTAAGTTCCAAGTTAACTCTTGTGCCTATTTCAAAATAGGTTATTTTCTAATTCCTTGAAATTACAAAAAGGAAAAAAACAAGGCTCTCCATTATCACCTTTACTTTGTGCATTAACTACAGAACCTTTGCTAATAGTGTTAGATCCAATAAGAACATTAATGGTATCAAAATGAAAACAATTCAAACTAAAGATTAAATTATTTGCTGATATTTTACTAAGAGGAAATATAGAAAATTCATTAGAACACATAATTAGTTCTATGAGTCAGATTGAAGAAATCTCGAACTTAAGATTTAATCATAATAAAACAAGTACATTATTAATTAACAAAAAATAAAAAAAAATCATACAAAAATATTCTACATTAAATTGGAACAACCACCAAACGAAATACCTTGGTATAACCATAATGTCAAACAGTAAATAAATGACACAAACTTCCAATAGGTTGTTGATAAAATTTTAAGTTTAGTCACAAACTGGAACAAATTCTTCTTTATCATGGAAGAACACTTAATGCTTATTAAGATGGTAAACCTCCCTAAAATATCTTCATCAATTTTTTGGTGGAGAAGACAAATAATATTGCACTTAACTTTTTTGGCATCCTAAAAAAAACAAGTTGTTTCCTCTGATTGTCATAGAAAATGTTGGGATAATGGTGGAATAGGATTCCCGTATATTCAATTGTATGCTACTTCATCAACTGTAAAAGTTTTAGCATTTGTGGACATATTCAGCTTATTATGCAAAATGGAAACAAATACATCAATAATTATTATTAGTAAATAATAAATATATCAAAACTAGTCAAACAAATAGTCCCTAATAGCTTTATCTGGTTATTAAAAATGGAATTATACCCTATTCTCAAATTCCCTATTTAAATATCATTTCCTCTTTCAAAAAGTTGACACATTCTAACCATTGTATTAAAGACTTAGTATGTTCTATGTTTCCAACTGCATAAAAAATGACTGCTTAGAAACTCATAACTTCAACAAAATGCTAGTACTCATAACTTCAAAAAGATGCTAGTAATGAAACAACAAAGTAACTTAATTTATTGACATCACTTCTTAAATTGTACGGATATATTATATATTGTTGAACATTTAAGGTACAAATACAATAAAGATTCTGAGAAATGGTTAATTTTACAAATATTTAGAGATGTTGTGAACACAGACAAACAAGATATTTAACCTAAATAAGAAATTGTTCCCCATATTACTATAATTCTTAATAAATATCAATAATAATGCAATGAAAAATAAATATTTGTCACAAATTTATAAAATCCTTAAGCTAGAGTTCACATAATTAGACAATTCCTATTGGAATTATTCCTCAAAAATCAATAATGAAGATTTCTCTGAAGAATACAAGAAAATATTAAAAATCTACAGATGAAACCACATCTTCATTATACTGGAAAATTCTCACTTGGAAATTTTATCACTCCTAATAAAATTATATATATATGTATATATATATATATATATATTTATATTTATATATATATATATATATACATATATATCATACAGGGAAAGTTCCTCCATCATGTCCACATACAAGATAGGCATGCCCCATCTTCATCTATTCATCATGCTATTTTCACCCTTACAATGTTCTCCATTCTATATTTGACTTTCTCAGATATTATATTATTTTGTTTTTTCTCCATTTTTGCTGTTCAATATTCACTGTTCCAATGGATCTCCTGACGTTTGGTATGCCATGCCCTTACCCCTCCCCACACATCACCACCAAGTCCTCTCAGTTATGTTTTTGTTCCTTGGTAGGACTATAAAGCACCCTCTACACAGTCTTTTGGGATGATCACATTACTCCAAACTCTCAACAGTACCATCTAACATGTTCAAGAATGCCTGTCAAGTAATGTGAAATGTACATGGTTTAGTTGGAGCTTACAAAACCAGCCGTAACATACTGCCTCTGTAGACATCTTGGCTTGTGTTTTGACAGGTCTCAGAAATGTTTCTGAGTATTCATTTGTGCTGCACTGATTATATAGGAATAAAAATTTGAGATCACATCTTCAAAAAAAAAAAAAAATACACACTGATGAGTCTTGAAAGTACTTCACAGATTCCTAGGGGAGATGAGCTTCATCTATTTTATGTGCCAAGGCATGATAGGGAATATTGGGGAAACTGAATTACTTTATTCACAAATCAGTGTGTTTTTCTGTCTTTCTATTAAAAATTAAACCAGTTCCAAGTCTAGATATTAATAAAGGTGCTTTTAACAAGGAGCATTGTGAAGGGGATTTACTCAAAAATATACTCACAGCTGAAACCCCAAGAAATTATTGAGCTTTGGGGCTGGTGCATAACCCAAACAGGACTGCTTTGAACCATTCCTCTTTTTACAGTTGTAGACCACACCTGTATCAGTCCTCCATAGTCTGATTTATATGTGGTACTGTACTATTTCACTAATGTACTATCCTCTCTTCTATACAGTGGCATGCTGTTACAAAACTGCAACTTAAACTTAAAAACCTAATCTGTCTCATATACACATTTTAAATAGATATGTACAGAAGCCTAACACCACAGTTTGAAGTGTACTAATTAAAAATAAAAAAAATATAAAGTTCAGTAGGACAATTCATTTACAAACAGTACTCCCCGTTCATGGCTTAGTACCCTCTATGTCTGTAAAACCTTACTTTTTTAGCTTTACAAAATGATGAAAATGTGTAATTTAATATTTAATTAAAGCCATCATTTTGATCAAAAGAAAGATGTAAAACATGCAGTGTGAATATTTACTTACAGGCAATAGCCATGCACTGTGTTTATGCATAACTTCACAAAGCAGACCACGGACAGTGAGATCAAATACTGGAACAAAAGAATTACTGCCCTGTTGTACTGGAAAGTAAATTTTGCCCGTTTACTGAAATACATTGTGTTGGAGAAAGAATTTTTTTTTTATTCTTTCTTTCAAGACAATCCACGGCTTTCTATTAGTGGTCAAACTTCTGGATGTTTCTGCTATGAACATGAGGCCTTAAAATGAGTTAGTTAACTTCATGTTAGCAGGCTCCTTGTCTGACTAGCAGACATTGGCATATTCGCTTCCTTAGGTTTAGTGCACTATAAAAAAGAATTTCAATGAAATGCCCAAGTCCCATAAAATACAACATCCATATTATTCTTAGTTTTAAAGGGGTGTTATGTAGCTTACCGATAAGCTGTTAATTAGCAGAGGTGAATTAACTAAACTAACTTGGTATTCTTAGTTGGATGAAATCAAGACGACTGGGTCAACTATTTAGCTGAAAACTGATTTTTAAGTAGATCTGCAGTGTGCCCATTTCTATAGCTGCTGCACCATTATGGCCAATATCAGCTTAGAGCAGGGAGTTGAAACTACAGATACTGTTAC
The DNA here is from genome assembly GCF_019279795.1 of Protopterus annectens. Classification (NCBI taxonomy): domain Eukaryota; kingdom Metazoa; phylum Chordata; order Ceratodontiformes; family Protopteridae; genus Protopterus; species Protopterus annectens. The sequence goes on from NC_056736.1 coordinate 426,735,679, forward strand.
ACTGGTGTAAGTGTTGTTTGTAATGATACTTTAGGAACTAAGAATAAATAACAAATTATCAACATTTTCAAAAATTACAGACAGTAATGAAGTTAAGAAGGATTTGCAGGTTCTTCTTCAACCTCATACCATACTGTCTGTGCAGCGAAAGAATACAATGTTGATAGAACTGATTCTGGAAGCTCAGGGAAAAACTAATGATATTTGTGTCAAAACTGGTTGAATTAGAAGATAAAGTTCGAATGGGAAATTTATGCTCGACTGGAATATTGGAGAACTCAGAAAGTCTAGACTGTATTATATTTGTACAAGGCGAGTAGGTCGAGTGGTCTGGGAGCTCAGCTGACACTATACATGTGAAAGGTGCCTTTACTAATATTCAGTCTACTCTCTTGTCCAAACTTGACCAAATGTACAACACAATAGCCAGACTTGCCACAAATCTTCCATACAACTCTCACCACTCTCTCGCTCTTATGAAGCTTCAATGGCCTGAATTCTCCCATCAACTACTACTTCATTAACTACAGATCATACGTTCTGTTCTCTACAATCCCTCTTCCTGCCCTTCCTTGTGTCTTACTACATCCCCCTCAGACATCTCCACTCAACTGAGACATATTTTTTACATCTATAAACCCAAAAAGAACACTGGAAAGTCCCTTTACAAATATTCTATAGCACATGTTTGGAATACATTTCCCCCTAACATAAAAAATATCTTTCTACACCGCCACTTTAAAAAGGGTTAAAACACTACCTCCTAAATACTCGGTCCTGCCCATGCCAAGCTCCCACATGACATCTCTGTAGTCGCTACCCCCCTCTATTTGTCCCACTTTCTTCAACTCTTATCAGAACTACTTCCTTCAATTTTCATAGGTTCATAGGTTGGTACTAGGCTATCGGCCCTAGGGCCTATACAAGCGTAGCCATAACAATTCCCTGGCTTATTTCTTCCCAAAATATTTACTTCCCTGGACCCCTGTCTAGCAGGGCGACTGACGTGATCCCCAGGGTGAATTTCCTATATCCCATCCAATCATCAAGGTTCCTTTTGAAGAGGGCCAGAAAGGCGCTCTGCTTAACATGTAGGGGCAGTCTATTCCAAGTATCACCTTTTCCTGGTGATACTTTTGCTACATTTTACTATATTGTACATCACTGTAATGGGAATTTCTCCATGTAACATTTACTGTATTGTGCTTTTGTATGTATACTGGAACTTGTCTCCTCCGGTTTGGAAGCTTTACTATAAATCTTTATGTCAATTTTAATTTTTATTGTAGGTTTGTATATAGATTGGAGCTTTCTTCCTAGAGTCTCTACTGAAAATGAGCCTTTGGCTCAGTTGGACCAACCCAATTAACAAATGTCAAAAAAATAAAACAAAATACAATAAATATTTTCTCCTACAGTTCTCAAAATGCCCCACTTCCTGTTCTTATATCTGTGTGGCATTATGCGTGAATGTAAAATGAAGAATTTCACATTCCATCTAGCATAACTGTCTGTGATAAAACTGTTCTTCCCTTTAAGTACTGTTTGGTATACAGATGAGATGACAGCCATGGATGGCCAAGATCTCCCAATATGTTCTGGGAGAGGTTACTGAAAGTGAAAACATTTGAGGTTAGCAGTTGTCTCAATGTCATGCAGAAACCAAAGATTGAGTAAAAATTGTGCAATATTCAGTAGACAATGAGGACTTGCATGGTTATGGCTTCTACTTAAAGACTGAGATTTACATGAATAGTTGCTGTCTGTTCTTTCTTGTGCTAAGCAATAAGTAATATCAAAGAACAATGTACAGTCTGTGATTAGTCTTAATCAAACAGTAAATTGAAATGACAGAGTAGCATAATTATTACAAATGCCATAACATTTACCATAGTGTGCAGAGTGCCATGATAAAGCTTTGTAAGCAGAGAAAACGCAGACCTGTTAAGTACATTTCTGACTATCTGCTTGTTATGCATCTCTAACTACTGTCAATTTCTAGCACTTAAAAAGCTTCAAAGTGTGTAGAAGTGCCAAGAGTTTAACATCGCTGAAACCAGTGAAACACTTCGCACAGTCACAGTGTGTAGCTAGCATCTCAAACAAACAAGAGAAAAGTATGTTTAATTTCTGGTCTAGCTTCTGCATGGAGTCTGTGTGACATCACAAAGTGCTTCATGATTTTCAAAGTCGTGAAACACTTTTTGCTCCATCAATTTTTCTCTGCAAGCAGTAGTGCAATAAAGCATCTGAAGCTCCAAACACTACAAAAAATTATGACTGTGTGTCAGATCATAAATGCCTGTTTTCTCTTGACATGAATGTCAAGATTGCTTTGCTCCACTCTTAAGGTGAATTTCTTAACAAGCATATCTGAAGGAGATCATAAGCTGGATGTGATCAGAAACTTAGTGACAATCCTCTATGATCAGGTTTAAGATCAAAGTTATGTATTTAAGACATATATGTCAAGAAATTCACCTCAACAGCAGAGCTGAGACTAATGCAAGAAGTGAATTTTTATATCCATGCTAAGATGACATACCAACTGAAGTATAAGTGGAGAGAACTGATCGTAACTCTTTGTAGTACATACAGCTTAGTACTACTCATAGAGAAAATGTATCAAAACCAAGTGTTTTATGTCTCTAAAAGCCATAAAATACAATATGCTGGAGAGATAGTGGCCAGCGAAGTGTCCTTCTGATGAATGCACAGCTTTAAAAGCAGTTGATACAGGTTACCAGTGGAGAAAAAGTGCAGCAAATTAAACAGTATTTCAGATTTTAAAGTTGTTTTAGTCAGTACAGGCAACTGTTATGTTTTAGCAAAAGACTTTAGCTTAATAGTCCTGAGAGGTGCTTTGTTAAGCATCTTTCTGCATTAGATTAGAAAGGTCCTAAGCATATCTAAATGTTTCCTGAATTTGGAGTGTAATTTCAGAGCTCTGCATAATACATTACTGTTATGTATTTAATTAGGCTGCGGCTCAGGGGACTCTCTGTTGTCAACTTAACTATAGTAACTTTTTATATTAAAGATGAAGGTGGGATGTGACATTATCTAGTGTGTTTACAGCCTATACAAATATACATGCACATTTATATACACATATATGATAACTTGTTTGCAAACACTTTCTCTAGAGGCTCCTTTAGCTGTTTAAAACTTTCATTTAAAGGCTCACTGCTGCTTTTCTGCTGTGAGAAACATTTCTGCAGTTTGTTTCTAAGTAGTGTGGATATTTGTAGCATTGTCCATATTCAGGCTTGGGCCTAGCGTTTGTGGAGGCTGTGTGTCTGAGCACATAGTTTAGCCAAAGCTATCAGGCATTTCAGTGAGAGAATTGTTTAAGGTCATTGGCTGACTTGACGTCACCTGGACTACAGCTTAGACTAAGCACCTCATTGGTTCTTTTGAGCTTTTTTTTCTTAAAAGTTGTCTCAGGTTTCAACTTTCTGTTACCTAAGAAGTTAAGTTGTGAGTGTTTCTGCCATTTCACACTGACCTAATCAAAGGAAGGACAATGAGCAAACTCGGATCTATAATATATAACATTAAGTATCCTGTTTTTTTTTATTATTTTGTTTGAGTTATTTATAGCACTTTGTGTACTGTATATTTTTGTATCTAGTTTCACTGTGTGCGTGAGGTATTAACTGGAAATTGTCCACTTTTATTAAGCATCTGTTGGGTTGTTTGTTTCTGACAACTTGTTTGCAAATGCTTTCTCTAGAGGCTCCTTTAGCTGTTTAAAACTTTAATTTAAAGGCTCACTGCTGCTTTTCTGCTGTGAGAAACATTTCTGCAGTTTGTTTGGCTTTGCAGTTGCCTGCCCCTATTGTAAATTTGATCTGGAACCCTCCTCCCAGTCTAGTGTTATTACTTCATTCTACCTAATACAGGGAGAACATTTTAGAAGGCCAATCAGCTTAGTTTCTGCTACTCCTTTCTCTCTTTCCACTAACAAAAAAAAAAAAAAAAAATTCTAAAGCTTGTTTCCTGCCTTTCCTGTAGGTAGTCTAGTCTGGATATAGATTTGCTGTGTCCAAGACTATTTGTAGGCTTCTAAGCCATCAAGCCTTTCTGTGTTGGAGGGAAGCCTTCTAGCTTAATTTTGTTTCTTAGAACTAGCCAGTTTTTTTGTTTCAGCACTCAAGTCTGTTTCTTTGAGCTCAGCACTTGTTCAGAACTTATTGTAAGCACTAAATAAGCTACAAATTACTATAGCACTCAACTTTCCTCACTGTCTAGAAGAAAACAGTTTCTAGTACTTAACAAATAAGCACCTATCGAGGCATATCTAAGGGTCAGCTCCCGGTGTTTTCTCTTGTCTACCTGATGAATCTGGGAATCTTGGGGCAATGCAGTAATTGCCTCGTGTACACAGACAACCCTCTCCTCCTACCACCCAACACTACAACCTGCGAGAGATGCACTTATATAGCCAAACTGGAAGCAAAGCTCTCTTCACCTAAGACTGGACTAGACAGTCAAGAGGAGAAGGTAAACACTTGCACCACACCACAGTCAGCACATAGTCCCTCAAAACTACACCACCAAAAAACACACAAAGAAACACAAAACACACATCTACATTCGCAGAGGCTCTCAGTAAAAACCTGCCCAAGCAACAGGGACCTCCAAAGCAGAAACACAAGCAATCTCCACCCTCCAACACAACCCAAATAACACATAGCCCACAAACTCAGTGTGCCACTCAACCACAGCCCATAAGGTATAACAACTTACCCAACACTCTAGTCTTAGGTGACTCTATAGTCAGGCACACTGACGTGCCATGCTCCAGGCTAAACAAGGAGAAAGTTACTGTCAGCTGCCTGTCAGGTGCCAGGATCCGCCACATAATGCATGCACTCAGGTCACTCCACAACAACTACAAATATGACTCTGTCATTGTCCATGTTGGTGTGAATGACCTGAGATGTACCTCCTTGGACTACATGAAAAGGGACATGGAGGAGCTGTCCGATCTTGTGGCCCAGGCAGGTATGACCCTAGCCCTGAGTAGCATTCTGCCATCACCCAGAATGATACCACAGTACAAGGACAAAATGATTGACTTCAACAATTGGCTAAGCTTCTGGTGACATTCTAAGGAGATCCAGTATCTGTCTGCCTGGGATAACATGATCGACAAACCAAGATGCTTTGCCAGAGATGGACTGCACCTGTCACCCCTGGGATTCCGGATACTGGCTATGGCTCTAGCCACCCCTATACTGCCTTTTTTAGGCAAGGTTCAAATGACAAATTCACCACCCTAACAGGTACAGGCAAAAAGAATCTGAGGGTATTGCTACTCAATGCTAGAAGTCTAAACCTCAAAATGCACTCACTCGAGGCACTCCTTAAAATGGAGAACATCGACAGCAGTGACAGAGACCTGGTTCAAGGATCCAGAGAGTACCCCTGCATTACTAGGCTATAATTCATATCACACCTTTCTGCCACCTAACCTGGACCGAAACAGTAAAGGCGGAGGCATGTCCATATTCATTAAGGATATCCACACCTCCAGGCTAGTTGCTCAGCATAATGCATCCGAGATTATCCAAGTGCAACTTACTCTGGGAAAGACCGCAATCCAAATTGTAGCTTTCTACAGATCCCCCACCATGCCCCAGGATTCCCACTCCTCATTTCTTGATACACTGGAAAATATTAGGGTACAACCTAACACCCTAATAATGGGTGATTTTAACTACCCTACCATTAACTGGAAAAACTACTCATGGACCACCTCTTGTGCTCAACGTTTTCTGGAATTCATAAATTCCAATGCCATGGAGCAACTTATCCACACCCCCACCAGGAACAATATCCTAGACCTGGTTATTACCAACATGGGCAACCGGTGCTCCACACCAGAGGTCAATTTCTCGTTGGTCAGATCCGATGAAAAAGCTAATCACCCTAGACATCCACATCCCTTCCCCACCCCCCATTAGGGAAACCACAGTAAATAATTTCTCCAAAGCTAACTTCACACTTCTTAAGACAGAAGTGGCAAACTTCACGACACCCATGTTGACGGACAACAGAGGTATGACTGCTGAATCCTACACAAATGCACTTTATAACCACTTACATGAGTGCATGGATCGTGCAATCCCTAACAGAACCAAGATGCTATCCTCCAAAAAAAGGAAGCCAATCTGGTGGTCCCCTGCCATAAACAAACTCTACAACAGAAGAAAGAAACTGTTGCAAAAAAGAGTAAAATCCCATGATTGGAGAAACTCCCTGGTCAGCCTCAGTAAGAAGCTGAGATCCCTCATAAAATCCTCCAAAGCTAGTTATGAAAACAAAATCACCACTGACTTTAAAGACAACCACAAGCATTCTATAGCTATGTCAAGAATCTCAATGGCAACACTCAGATCTGCTCTGAGTTACAACACAATGGCACTAAATATACAGAAAGTACAGTTTTGTACCTACCATAAATGTAGATGTCCAATAGGTATGCATCTGCAGTCATAACATATGGGTTTGTCCTGCCTCAGGCAGCCCTTCGGTCGGCCGGATTCCAAAGTCTGGGTCTGGCCTCGGCTGATGTCGCACTTTCCCCGACGTCAGAGCGTCTGGGGTACAAAAGCATCAGCTGACGCCATTTTCCACAGTCTTTCTTGCCCCAGATGCCAGGTGCCCTCTAGGAAGGCTAAATTTGGATAAATGCAAAAAAGGTTCCAAACATTTGCAAACTTATACAATTATATACATGTATATACAAACAAATACACCATAACAGATTCCCCCAGCTAGCTAAAAGAGGGGTAAGTACCCTAGGAATACCACTGAGGGGTAGGAGGGAGGGTAAACCTGACTGCAGATGCATACCTATCGGACATCTACATTTATGGTAGGTACAAAACTGTACTATGTCCTTCAAGGATGCATCTGCAGTCATAACATATGGGTAGAATACCATAGCCAATCTTTGGGGAGGAGGAACTAAGAAAAGGATGGTGTAGTTAATATCCCCTGCAGGACTGCAGTAGCAAAACCTGCTCTGGATCTGGAGTATAAAGGTAGATTGTAATGTTTGGCAAATGTATGCACGGAGCTCCAAGTAGCAGCTTCTAAAATGTCCTTGGTAGCCACCCCTCGTAGAAAGGCTGTAGTGGTGGCCGTGGCCCTTGTGGAATGAGGCCTGATGTTTTCAGGAACTGTCTTTCCATGAAAGGAGTAACAAAATCGAATGCAATTTCCTATCCATTTTGAAATTGTCTGTTTGGAAATTGCTTTTCCTTGCACCCCAATAGCATATGCTACAAATAGTTGGTCAGTTTTTCTACTAGTTTTAGTTCTGTCCAAGTAGTAGCGTAGTTGTCTGTGTATATCCAGGGTGTGCAGAAGTTTTTCCCCTCTATTCTGTGGATTTGGGAAGAACGTAGGCAAGTGAATAGCTTGGTTCAAGGATACCCTAGATACCACCTTTGGCATAAAAGTAGGATTGGTTCTTAGTGAAACTCTGTCCTGATGGAAGATAAGAAAAGGCTGTACTGCCATTAATGCTTGTAACTCAGAGACTCTTCTTGCTGAAGTTATAGCCAGAAGGAATGCAGTTTTCCAAGACAGGAACTGTAGATCCGCTGATGCTGCTGGTTCAAATGGAGGAAGTGTTAGTTTCTCCAACACAAAGTTGAGATCTCAGGTGGGTAGAGGGGGTTTTCTTGGAGGTTTAATATTTTTGATCCCTCTCAGAAATTGCCTGAGGAGAGGGTGTGAGAAGATAGGTGGATCCACATTGTATTCTGCTGAAATTGCTGAGGCATGAATCTTAATGGAAGAATAGGACAGGCCATTGTGGAACAATTCTGCTAAGTATTCCAGAATATGTGTCATGTTTGCCACTGTCACATCTGAGCCTTTTGATGTGTTCCAAATGAGAAATCTTTTCCATTTAGCTGAGTATGTCTTCCTTGTGGAAGGCCTGCGAGCTTCCAAGATGATGTCCTTCACTCTCTGTGATAAGGCATCTTGTTTGGGATTTAAGGAATTTTCCAGGCAGTTAGCTGTAATGTTTTCAAGTTGGGATGCATAATCTTGAAATTGCTCTGCGTCACAAGAAGAGGCCATAGGGGGAGAGGCCATGGTTTTGCCTGAGACAGGCTTCTCAATAATGGATACCAGTGTTGTCTTGGCCAGTCTGGAGCTATCAGAATCACTCTTGGCTGCTCCTCCCTGATCTTCAGTAGAACCTTGTACATTAATGGGAGAGGTGGGAAGGCATATACTTTTAGAGCTTTCCAGCTGAAAGAGAGAGAGTCCACCCTCCAAGCTTGTGGGAGGTATGTCCTCGAGCAGAATGTCTTCAGTTGATGGTTGAGAGGGGAGGCGAACAGATCTATCTCCGGCATGCCCCATTCCTTTGCTATGAGTTGGAAGATGTCTGGGTGCAGCATCCATTCGTGTGCATCCATGGTAGTTCTGCTTAAGCTGTCTGTCAGTGTATTCTCTTTTCCTGGCACGAACTGGGACTGTAGTTGGATACTGAGGTTCAGGCATAGTTCCCATAGATTCATAGCCAGTCGGCAGAGAGGGTAGGAGAGTGTGCCCCCCTGCTTGTTTATGTACCACATGACCGTGGTGTTGTCTGTCCTTATTAGCAGGTGGCCTTGATGGAGGTAAGGTTTGAAAGCCTCGATTGCATGCATCACTGCTAGCATTTCCTTTTGGTTTATGTGCATGCGTAGGTGACCTTGAGACCATAGGCCTTGGATACATTTGCCCTCCATGTGTGCTCCCCATCCTTGGTCTGAAGCATCCGTGGTGATGGTTTGTTTTGTTTTTGGTTTGTTGAAAGGCAACCCTCTGTTGGACTGGCAGGCCTGAGCCCACCACAGAAATTCCTTTTGAAGGCAAGGAATGATTGGTATCAAAGCTTCTAGACTGTGACTGTGTTGAGACCATACACTCCTGAGGTACCATTGTAATTTTCTCATATGCAGCCTGGCCTGTGGTATCAGAATTATGCAGGATGCCATGTAACCCAGGGCCTGCAGGATTTTCCTTGCAGTAAGCCGAGATTGTCTTGTCAGCATCATGAAGTAATCTGGAAGTTGTTTTTGTTTTTCATCTGTGAGAAAAAACATTTGGGTGGTTGTGTCCAGATCTGCACCCAAAAAGGTTATTCTTTGGGATGGCACAAGTCTTGACTTTTGGATGTTGACTGTGTATCCCAAGGTCTGTAGCAGGTGGATGGCATAAGCCAAGTCCTTTATCAAATTTTTCTTGTTATCCGCTTGTATAAGGCAGTCGTCCAGGTATGGGTAGATCTGAATCCCCTGAAGTCTGCAGTGTGCAATTACTGATGCCAGGCATTTAATGAATACTCTGGGCGCAGTAGATAAGCCAAAGGGCAATGCTGAGAATTGATAATGCTCTGATCCTGCAAGAAATCTGAGGTGTCTTCTGCAACTTGGTCGAATAGGGACGTGCAGGTATGCCTCCTTGAGATCTAGAGTCACCAGCCAAGACTCCTTGCCCAACATGGGAAGAAGTTGCTGTAGGGTCAGCATTTTGAATTTTGGGACAATGAGATAAGTATTTAGTGCGGACAGGTCGAGAATAGGCCTCCATTGATTTTCTTTTCTTGGTACAAGGAATAGTCTTGAGTAAAATCCTTGGCCTTGTTCTGAAAGAGGTACCTTTTCTATAGCTTTCAATTGAAGCAAGTTGTTGATCTGCCTTAAAGCCTCTGGCCTCTGATATGGTGGTAGGTTTGGCATTCCGTGTCTTTTTGGCAAAGTGTGGAAGTGGAACCTGTATCCTTTGTCTATTATTTGCAGTGTCCATGTGTCCCTTGTAATATAATGCCAGTTTTTTGAGAATAAAGCCAGCTTTCTGCCCAAGGGTGCTTCCAGTTGATCCCTGGTAGGCGGAATCAGAGTAAAGTCATTGAGCCTGTCCTGGTGTAGTAGTTGTTGTTGCTGTTGTTGCACTACTTCTCTGGTTGGCAGGCTGCCACTGACGGCCTCTGTAGGAGCCCCTTGATTGGCCTCTGCCTCTAGGGCATCTGTTCCTGCCTCTCTGGGCTCTGTCCGAATCTGGAAAGGACCAATTCTTAGTAGGCCAGTTTCTGCTGAATCTAGGTGGTTGTACTTGCAGGAAATCCTTAACTGTTTGCACAGATTTTGCCTTTTCTTCAAACTTTTTTAAGACCTCCTGAGCAGAGGAGCCAAATAAATTTTGTTTCTCCATTGGAGCATCCAGGAGTTTAGCTTTTACATGGTCTGGCAGAGATTGTTCCTTCAGCCAGGCATGCCTACGAATGACTGCCCCAGTCATAGCTGATCTAAATGAAGCCTCCAATGCATCATAGCAACATTTTAAGAAATGGTTACTAACCTGTTGTTAGTTGTGTACCAAATCCTGCAGGGATTTACGGTCAAGGGGTTCAGAACATGAAAGTTTCTTATTCAGTTCATCTAATAAATACTCTTGGTACTGTATCATATGAAATTGACAATTTAATGCCCTGACAGAAAGAGTTGAAGAAGTATATACCTTCTTTCCCCATCTCTCTAAAGCTCTAGACTCTCTTTCAGAGGGTAGAGGATTTTTGGCTGTGGCGGCTGCAACCCCTTTATGGCCCTGAGAAATAGTTTCTGGGTCTGCAGAATGTGCTTTATACAGATGGTAATGGGAATCCTGGAACCTGTAGTATCTATCAGGCTTGGCAGGGGCCGGAGGGAGAGTATCAGGTGCTGTACTGACATCATTGTACACATCATCAATTACATTCAGAACAGGAGGTATAGCTAGGGGTCTATGTTGAGGCAGATGTAAAAAGGTCCTTAATCTTTTCCTAGAATCAGAGAATTCCTGACCTTGCCATTGAAAATGCTCTCTCATGGAGTGTAGAGTCTCACCAAAGGAGAACTCTTCAGGAGGGGAGGCCGAAGGAATAGATTCTTCAGCATCAGAATCCTCATAGGGCGAATAAGCCTCCTCCTGGTGGTCTGACAACTCAGAGCCATCCGTGGACTCATCCGAAGAGTGTGGGTCAGAGGGGTCAGTCCTGGGCCTTTTGTCTGGTGGAGGTTGAGAGGCCCTGTCTGGGTGAGGCTGTGAACCCCTAATTAAAGAAATAAGGTCCTCTGCAAGGCTGAGGATCTGTGAACTAGAGGTAGGCCTCTGGGAGGTAGTCTTGGGAGGCAAAGCTTTAGAAAGTTTAGCAGCTTTAGCCCTAGAAAAGGCCTTAATGGACATGGAAGCAGGGGGCCTAGCTGCCCCACGTGCAGGAGTAGAAATGTCCAAAGGTATGGTGTCGGACATTTCCTGGACACTGGTTTCGGTAGGAAGCTCGGTAGCCGACTCAGCCGGGGCCTCCCGGGCCGCGGTGGTCGGTTGAATGGTTTCGGAAGAAGGAATCTCTGAGGACTCGGTTTCGGCCGAAACCGAGACACTCGCGGTAGGCTTTACCGTGGTTTCAGCCGAAACCGCGGGCCGCGAGTGTCGGTCCTTGTCCTTCCGTTTTTTCACTAAATGCGAAGTCGGAGTCTCCGACGGCATTTTATATGCAAAATTGGCCCCGAAAAATTCCTCTGCAAACTCCGACCGACGTCTAAGAGTTCGTCGGTTGAAGGAAGCACAGTCTGAACAGGCCGATACGTCGTGGTCTGGGCCTAAGCAAGGAAGGCAGTAGGAATGGAAATCCTTATGAGGTATTTGTTTCCCACAAGTTAAACAATTATTTACTTTGTCTGACATCGGCTGAGGCAAGAAAGAGTCCCCAACGGGGTACTTAGCTTTTTCGAAGTCTTCGATAGCTGAATTCACTGGATCTGACCGACCGGCACTTGCGAACAGCTTCTGCTTCGGGCACCGCGCAGCAAGAAAGACTGAGGAAAATGGCGTCGGCTGATGCTTTTATACCCCAGACGCTCTGACGTCGGGGAAAGTGCGACATCAGCCGAGGCCAGACCCAGACTTTGGAATCCGGCCGACCAAAGGGCTGCCTGAGGCAGGACAACCCATATGTTATGACTGCAGATGCATCCGGACATCCAACTGATATTGCCAACATCCTGGCAGATAGGTTCAGTGCTAACTT